>NC_143515.1:63998205-64328622 GCF_031878675.1 Megascapheus bottae
TAACATCAAGAGGCTTGGCAAATATCTAAACTTCTGGGACTAAGAATTCAACAAATTAATGGGTTTACAGAAGAGGCCCATTTTCTAATTTCATTGAACCAACAAGTAGACAATAAGCCATTAGAGAACTTGCCAATGATGGAGGACTATAAATATTTTAAGATAAAATTAGTTTAGAATGGGTCAAAAAGTATTTGATTAATAGTTCCAGGGATTGCAATCCTTTATCAATGTCATTACTATTTCTGATAGATACATATTGAGCAATAGGTATGCTCCAGGCAGGCTACAAAGAAGAATATTTAAGCATAGTGTGTCCCTAATGAAAGGAGATAAAAAAATATGCCAAGCATGAACAATGAGCATGCACTGAGGAGAGAGACAGTGGGCCAGACTGTATGATGTAGAGATCTGAAGATCACAGTGTATATCATGGGGTTCATATGTCTTATCCTGAGAAGGATCAGGAATTAGGCACTGCACCAAAGAGTGATTCCTTTCGGAAAGGGTAAAAGTAACTGCGTTATTTCTCTGTGGAGAACGGGGCTTATGAAACTCCTTGTGACCATTGCACACATTAGATCCAACCTCTTCTGAGCAATTTCCTCCTCTTCCCCATCATATTTTTGATTATTGTGGGGCTTTCTAGTGCTCTACCACTTGAGCTACAGTACCACTTCCAGTTTTCTAGTGGTTAATTGGAGATAAGAGTCTCATGGACTTGCTGGGCTGGATGGCTTATGCCTGTAATCCTAGTTACTCAGGAGGCTGAGATCTGAAGATCACAGTTCAAAGCCAGCCTGGGCACTAAAGACCATGAGACTCTTATCTCCAGTTAACCACTGGAAAACCAGAAGTGGTGCTGTGGTTCAAGGGGTAGGGTGGTATCCCTGAGCTGAAGAGCTTAGGAACAATGCCTAAGCCCAGGGGTAGGGTGGTAGCATTGAGCTGAAGAGCTCAGAGACAGTGCCCAGGCCCAGAGTTCAAGCCCTATAACTGACCAAAAAAAAAATGAGTGTCATGGACTTTAGTGCCCAGGCTGGCTTTGAACAGCAATTCTTAGATCTCAGCCTCCTCAGTAGCTAAGATCATAGGTGTGATCCACCATGCTCAGCTTCCCCATCACATTCTTTGTAGTCACTTTGCCAGACTGCAAGTCTTCTGATGTCAATCCATTGGTGCTTGCTCATGGTAAGGCGCTTAGTGACATTTGGTGGTCTGTTGATTGGCTGCAAGGGAGAATCAATAGTGAGTGGTCAGGCCCTATGTGGCTGAGAGAATTGAGAAACCATAGACTCTTGGTCAATAGTCTAAAAAGTTCCATCCACTCCATTCTCCTGTCTTTCTAATAGCATGCAGAGTGGCTGAGAGTCACTTTTGGAGGTACCTTTATATAATCTGTCCTTCTTACCTGGGTATTGGTCTAGGATCAGGGTTAGTCCTAGACTAATCAATTCACTGCCATATCTGACCGTTGTTGCTTCTCAGTCCAAATTAGATGACATTTCTTGGTCTATTTCTAGTTTTGAAGGAGAAAGCACTTCTTTTCTCCTCTCCCTAGATGGTATAGAGCAGGAATATTGTGTTAGAGATGAAGCCAGCACAAGAGAATCATAAAGACACCTGACTCTAACTCACCGAAGACCCTTCTAAAAACGCACCTTCTGTTATAAATCAGTACATTGCATTTAAATTTTCTTGATTTGAATATAATTAATATTCACAACCCAGTGTACACTGAGAGACAGAGCCACAGTTCTGCCATCTCAGGTGCAAACTGTGAGGTATTTGCATGGTGGTGCTGGCTGTAGGACTGGATTTGCCAGTCTCACAGCTGTGACCTGGGATGAATGATTTGACTTTTCTGAGATTCAGTATTTCCTATATGAGAGTAAGGTAAGGATAATAATGGGCTTGCCAGGATTAAGTGAGATAATTCCTGTGCACTGCAGAGCATATAATGAGAGCTCATAAGAGAACAACACAATGCATCGACATAAATGGCACAACCTCCTACCTGGGAGTTTAAGTATAAGACCAGAAGCCCCAAGTTATAATTGAACATTCTTGTCACATTTCTCTTACATAGACTTCACTTTAACTTCTACCTGAAAGCTCAAGGTAACTCAAATGACTTGTGTTACTAATACTTCCTATTATTGTGCTCTATGCATCATGTTTGTCAGAGTTGTCAGAGAAACAGAAACAACAGGATGGATGAAGTCATCTATATCTATCTATCTATCTATCTATCTATCTATCTATCTATCTATCTATCTATCTTGGCTTACAAAGTAGGAAGGCTGAGAAATCTCACAACTATGAGAACTGGTGGTATTTTTGATTCAAGTCTGAGAACTAGGAGAACTGATTCTAGTCTGAGGTCCAATAATGATGTTCCAGCTCAAGTATTCAGGTAGTTTAAGTTCCTTCTCACTTAGACATTTGTCGCATTCAAATCTTCAGCTGATGTATTGGAACCCCCTGCATGGGAGAGGGCAACCTATTTTACTTAGATCTTCATTCAAATACAAACTTCCTTTTGGCAGACCCTCTTAGGTACATCCAGAATAGCATCTGGCTAGATATTTGGGCATGCTGAGGTCTAGCAAAGTTGATCTGTAAAATTAACCATCATATTCTTGTGTATTTGATATTACTCTATACCAGGGATATGGAAATGGATATATACATATACATGTATATATGTGTATGTTTATATATATGTATATATGTGTATATTTATGTACATGTATATATAGATATATATATATAGAGAGAGAGAAAAAGTACTCTAGTTTCATATTTTTATAAAAGTTTGTTTTTTGTTTGTTTTTTTTGCAGTTGTGGGACTTGGACTCTGGGCTTGGACCTTGTCCCTGAGCGCTTCAGTTCAAGGCTGCCTCCCTACCCCTGAAGCCACAGCTCTACTTCTAGTTTTCTGGTGATTAACTGGAGATAAGATTCTCATGGACTTTTTAGTACCCAGGCTGGCTTTGAACCCCAATCCTCAGTTCTCAGCCTCTTGAGTAGCTAGGATTAGAAGTGTGAGCCACTACACCTGGCTTAAAACTTTTGTTTTGTGTTTCATTGTAGGTTAGTAAATTATTTCTTCTCTTCATTGTCTCATTTAATCCTCACAAGAATCCTTTGACATTGCTTTTTTAACATGTATTGTTCTCAACTCTATGAACGAAGGGATAAAGACACTGGGAGATTAAGTCATTGAGTTGAGTCATTAAGGTCACTGAGCTGCTAATTGCTGAAATCTAATGTAGTAGTCTTTAGCTATAATGAACCTTTACCTACCTGATTATCTGCAGAGAGCTACAAAACCAAGAGGAGTCCATTTACAGTGTTACATGTCTCTACTTGATCACATGTTTAGGGGAAGATGATACAATACAAATCGTCAAATCACATATGATTACTATTATTACTCATTTGCCAATATGCAGTCTGACAACCTTTATGCTTTAGCCCAATGAGAATCTGTGTCAGAGACAGTCAGAGAGGGGTGCTTGCTTTGTTTAATGGCTCCGAAAAGGTTGATATGCAAGAGAGCACAAAACAGCACTCCTTTTTGTTTTTCCCTCCTTCTAAAACCACAAGAAATTATTTAAGGAAGTTTTAATGAAATGCATCTGTCACTTATTAAGATGGATGGCTGGAGTGCAGCTTTCCATTACTGGAAATGGCAGAATCAAATTAGGAAAGAACGTTCCTCAGCATCTTCTCCAACTGGCGTTTGCATAATGTGTTGGGAAAAATGCCACCTCGGCAGAAAACAGCTATTGTGAGGGCCAGGGTTCTGTCCCCAGAGGGCTGATGAGTTTGCCTGTGTGGTTCTCCTTTCTCTTTGGCAGGTGGACTGGCTGGACTTGGGGATGGAGTCTCCTTGTGAAGAATGATTTGGGGGATCTAAGGAACTCAGATACATTGTTGCGCTGCATACTTTTTGAAGTCAGAAGCTCTGCCTTTTGGTTGATTCTTTAAGCTTCGTATTTCTCTTCTTTTTGTGCCCATATTGGGGTTTGAATTCAGAACCTTAGCTTTTGCACTTAAGGCTGGTACTCTACTACTTCTATTTCTGACTTTTGTCTGGTTAATTGGAAAGAAGAGCTTTAGATTTTTCTATCCAGGATGGCTTTGAACCATGATCCTTCTATTGCTATGCATTAAATTGTACACAGTATGGAGTTACCAGAAAGAATAAAGTGATGTGCCTGTGTTTATCGTGCCACTCTGCTAGATGTGGGCACAGTAACCAAGGTTCAGGAAGTGCAGCACATTATCCAAGTAATGAATCAAAGTAAGAAGTAGATGGGAAAGGTTTATTTGCAGGAGTATAAGCTCTTTCATAAGCCATGAAGCCTGGGTCATGTTTTGCAGATTGTCATTGCATTTTTATGTCTCCAAATGCATGGTCTAAGCAAACTTTTTTTGTTGTTGCTATTAAAATAGACTTTTGAAATAATTTAATTTGCCTTCCACCTATACTGAGGAATCTGATTTCAACATCCTAATAAGTGATGGCAGATTAGTCACCTTTTCCTAATATCCTTCAAAGTCAATTTTGAAGTTCTCAATAAGAAATCAAATCAATTCACAGTCTCAGCAAACATTTATTGAACTGCTACTATACATCAGGCATGGGGCTAGGTGTTAAAGAGTAAACAATGAATAAGATGTATAACACTGTCAGCATCTGTTCATTTTATTAGTACTTTATCATTTGTGAAGAGTTTGCACACACATGATTTTATGCCCCCATTATCCTACAAAGCAAGCTGCAAGGCAGGACATGCAAAATCAGGATGTTGACTTTTCTGATCCTCACTAGTGCTCTTCTCCACATATGTCTCTAGTGTTCTGCTCTCTGAACACAGCTCTGTAAAGTCGCTCTAAAAGGACCTTCCCCTTTCTGCTCTAGCCATGGTTTATGGTTTAGCCATGGTATGAAAAGAACCCATCACCAGCCCGCTGAGTAACCACAGCAATCACAGACCCTGAAAGCTCACATTGGATACGCATTGTGGGCAGGAAACTAAGCCTTCACCAGAGAAGCTACTGACATTTATACTACTGTGACTGTCCCAGATCTCAGTCCCAACTAATGGAAGGGTCCTTCAGATTGCCTTTCTCCAGTGGGACTTTACCGTCTCACAGGGCAGAGAGTGCATCTTATTACTTGAAAGGTACTTGTGGCTGGGAAGTTCTCTCTTGAACACTGAAATAAAGTCTGTTTTCCTATGATTTCTCTTCACTCCCCACTCTTCCCTCTGGAATATGAAGAGAGAAGGTTGCCCCTCGTCTACATGTCTGCTCTTCACATTACATGACAGCTGTCACATCTCTCCTCAGAGTTCTTTTCCCAGGTGAAATGTGACTGATACCCTCAAATGAGCTCCTGCATGACATGGCTCTTATAGGCTCATTATTCCAGTTCTGAGTCTCTAGATATGTCCTGATTTACCAAGGGAGTACTCAAATGGGGATATCACTGCTTTCAGATCACTGCTAATATAATGAAACCATACTCTTTTTTATGCATAGGAATCAAAATGAAACATATGTAAATATACATGTATACATATATTTAGTAATCTTTTAAGATAGTCATAAGCTTCTGCTTAAAACCCTTCATAGGTCTTCATGGTATTTAGGAAGAAGAACTTGCAAGACCCTGAGTGATCTGTTGCCTCCCCTTTTCGTTTTATCTTTCTCAAGTTACTCTGTGTCATTTGCCTGTTTTCCCTCAGATCTGTTCCCTGCCCGGCTCCCTTGTCACAGAGAGGACGGCTCCAGATGGAATGCTTTCCTAGGCTCCTAGATCAGCTGGGTTCTACTTAAGTTTGCCTCACCAAAGTCCCCACTGGGAGATTGAGAGCTGAATGGTATTACAACTCCCCTCCTACACTACATTCTTAGGTCTCTGGTTTTTCTGTTTCCTCCATGGCTCTCCCTCCCACCACCCACCAGACAGCCACAACTGTATAATAGCGTGGCCCCTTTCAGATTAATCTAGCTGTGGGCTCTGGTGACTACGTTTCCCCTGGCTTTCTACTGATACTGATCTCTGAGTTGTTTCATTGTCCTTTGAGTAGTGACTCAATTCCTCTGTTCATGCTTAAAATTCACACCCAACACACCATGTTAAATCTTTTCTATTTGTAATACATTGAGAGATTTCTGTTTTCCCAATTCTAATAGTTACAGAGAATTCAAATCTCTAATTGCAGTGAAGATCTTTCAGTTCTTGGAAAAAAATTCTCTCTTGCACACTAATACAGTTTTCTCTCTTTCTCCTAAGCATCATTATCATCTTTCAACCTTCAGTTCTGAGTGTAGGCATTTCTCTTCTTGGCTTCCTTATGACACTATGTTTACCTTTATCAGAATATTTATTTGCCATTGGCTATTTCTCTTTGTAATATTTTCTCTTTGCCTTCATGGCAGGCAAAGATTATGGCTGCTGCCCCCCCCTTTTTTTTGCGGGTCATGAGGCTTGAACTTGGCCTGTGCATTATCCCTGAGCTCTTTAGCTCAAGGCTACCGCTTCTACCCTCGAGCTCACTTCCCATTTTCTAGAGGTTAATTGGAGATAAGAGTCTCAGGTCCTTTTGTGCCTGGGCTGGCTTTGAACCTTGATCCTCAGATCTCAGCCTTCTGAGTAGCTAGGATTATAGGTGTGAGCCACCATGCCCAGATGCTGCTGCCTTCTTCAGTGTTGTAGCCTCTGTACTTAACCTAGTTCCTGGCTCATAGAAGGTGCTTGACAACTAAAGAACAAATTTAAAAATATATATATATCTATATATATATATATGGAAAATATGGCTATGAGTGAGGCAATATATATTTATATATATATTTGAGAAGCAAGGCTATATATATATATGTTTATATATGAGAAGTAGATTATATATTTTGAGAAGGCCATGCACAACTTGATGCCTATAATCCTAGCTACCCAAGAGGCAGAGATTAGAATGGTTGTAGTTTGAGGTCATCCCTGGCAAAAAATTTGTGAGATCCTATCTTAACTAGTAAATGTTGGATGTGGTGGCATGCATCTGTTATCCTAGCTGCATGGAAAGTGTAAGGATCTAGGCCAGCTTAGGCATAACTGTGAGGCCCTATTTGGAAAAGGACTAAAGTAAAAAGATCTGGGGCCTGGCTCATGTGACAGAGTGCCTGTTTGACAAGTGTCGAGCTCTGAGTTCAAACATCAATACGTCCAGAAAATTTAAAAATAAGAAAAATATGTTTGGAGTTCTGTGATAAGGAATGATAAGTGATAAAGAGTGTTTTGATGAGTACTTACAATAGGGCTTTAATGTGTCCAGTGACCACTGCAACTTTGATTTACATTCTAAATACTGTGAGGCCAGCAATTTCCCTTACTCCCACAAAAGGCAAAATGTTTGAGTAAGAAATAGTTGTCATTTGTCAGATGCCAGTGGCTCCTATCTATAACTGCAGCTCTATCTATAATTCAGGATGCTGAGATCTGAGGATCGTGGTTTGAAGGGAGTGTAGGCAGACCAATGTGAGACTCGTCTGTAGTTGCTAGAGGGAGAGCTGTGGCTCACATGGTAGATTGCCAGCCTGGAAAAGTCACTAAGGGTCAGAGGTCAGGCCCTGATCCAAGCTCCAGTACCAGCACCAAAAAAAAGGTCATTACCAAATTGATTGTACAAAGTAATCACAGTATTGGCAACGGCTTAAGATTCTGTAAAAATAATGTGGCTGGGTCTGGTTGTTGGCTTGGCATCCTCTAGTGCTAAGATGATTCCTGGAATTTTGGCCAGTTTTTTTCTGGCCATCTTTTTTCTGACATTAGGCCCTGTCCTGGATGTCAGCAATGTCTTCCTGCCAGAGGATGGAAAATGGCAGTTCCTAAGTGGGCTCTGTCATGCGTGGTGGTGCCACCACCATCTATGAAGCACACACTTCTTTTCTGGTCATTTCATTGATTCTAAGGACTTGCAAGTGACCGACTGGCCTGGAAGATTGATGACCTTTCCCTGTACCTCTGTGCCTGACTAGGTATTGAGGGCTAGGGGAGGCCATTATCTCTTCTATGTCAAGAGGCTTGGCTCTGTTTTACAAATATCCCTTCCACTTTCAGTTAGGAGGAATCTATTTCCCTCTGATCCCATGCTAATGCCTCCAGGATCATACAATGCTGGGTGGGGAAATAGGGGTCTGTTAAGGTTGGGTAAAAGTTTGGCTCAGGATCTGTGAATTTTTCTATCCATCTCTGGGGCAGGGGCAATGAACAGCAGAGATTACAGCTCAATTGTGTGTCATACAGAGCTCAAGAGCTTTATGCACAGTAAATGCCACTTACATATCACAGGTGGCCCAGAGACTAAGAGTCATAAGATGAAGTTGCTCATTCCTCCTATCTGGTAGTCATTCATGAGCTTGCCTGTGCATCTAGGCAGATTTTTATAGTCTCTTTTTGTAGGGGTCCCATTCAAAGTAGACATAAATGAACTTAAGTAAAATTTGAAAATGAGAAGTTATATTGATATCAGAATCTAAACAGAACCAGTGGATGTTGGGTTTGCTTCTCAGTAGTGTATGCTGATAATGTGAAAAATTGATTCTCTCCTTAGATAGATGAAATAATGTCCAGAAATTTTGTCATAGTAGTTTAGAGTCTCAACTCTTGTCAGACACAATAGCTTAGTCCCAACTGGAACAGTTTTGTGACACATAGTTTTATATTCTACGCAAGCATATCCTTTAAATATCCTTGGAGGAGGATGGCATCACCATAAAGCCATGCCTGTGTTTCCTAGAGGAAACTGACTGTGGTTAAGATCTTGTGTGCAAAGACTGATGGCAAGGTGAATGAAATATTTCTGGGGAGCAAGTAAAGATGTACTGTGTCTAACCGGGTGCTGTTGGCTCCTGTCTATCACCCTAGCTACTGAGAAATTGAGATCCAAGAATCAAAGCATTCCCAGCGAGACTGATCTCCAATTGACCAGCAAAAAGCCAGAAGGGAAGGTGTGGGCTCAAGTGGTAGAGCACTAGCCTTAAGTGAAAACATGAGGCCCTGACTACAAGCACATATGTGCACTTATACACATGCGCACACACTCACACACACACACACAAACACACACACACAAATATGTACTGTATTCCTTCAAAAGTGAGGGCAAATAATGGCTGAGAAGCCATTGAATAAGGCTCTGAAAACATTTATTATTCAGAACAATAACTGTAAAATGTTTTTCTTTTGTTACTATATGAAATCAGCAACGTCAATGATATTAGATATGGGACTTTGTTAAAAGGACCATGGCATTAAGATGATGGTAAATCACTCTTAGACATCATTTATTTCCATTAGGTTTGTACACTGGCCAAACAGGGCTTTTCAGAAGGGAGATTATGGGAACAATAACCCTTTCCTTCACTAAGTCTTTTATAATGATTCTTAATTCTTCTTGGCTTTGCTTCAAAATATATTGGACTCTAATTCTTTTAGCAAGATGGAAGAGGGAGTGTGTGTGGAAAAGGCCTATAGGCATCCATTTTGAGAAATTACAGTGACAAAGACTTAATTTGATATCAAAGTACTACTTATTGAGTAGTGTATCTATACATTAGAGTGGTGAGTGCGATGACTGTTGTGAATTTAGGCAAGAGACTAGTTCTGATATTTAAAATGAGGCTCTATTTTTGCCTCCTATTTTCCAAAAAGTATAGAGATAACTAGGGTAAGTTTTGTAAGATAGCATAGCTGTAATTTGAGCTCTGTAGTCATTAAAACCATGAAGATATGCTAATTATGAGAAGGCCAATAAACCAAAAGAAGTACAGGGGCAATAGTCCCCAGAAAGATGCTGAGTTTTTAGGAGGCTTAATGTGGTTGCCATTGCCTAAAATCAGAATATAGAGTGACAGAGCATGAGAGCAATGGGTCCTAGAACCACCTTGAAGGATATCTGATATACTCTGGTATTGGGAGCTGTGGCTGTAACTTTGCAAGGGTTGTGACCAAGATTAAATGAGTAGGGAAACCGATTCCCTCTTGGTTTGAGGGAAGCTGATTGCCAGAAGAAGATCCTGTATGGAGTCTATTGACCCCTTCATTATTTTTATTCCCTGGATTATTTCACTGATGGGCAATCATTTCTTTGGACTTCGTCTTGTTCCTTACAAGTAATTGATAACTCTAGCCCATTTAGTATTTCCTTACTAGCCACAGGGTGGCGAAGAAGGGAAAGTAAGTTGAATGGATAATATATTTCTTACAATATCTGCCCTTTATCAGCATCCAAATTTAGGGCTAGTAAGGATATGTTTCGTTATGATGTTCAGGAATATGGCGATGAATTCTGTACCTGGCCCATTTTCCTTAGTAACTGTTGTATTATTCCTAAGGTTTTTGAACTAGTGAAGGCATGAGTATGTAGAGTGGGAAATGTGATAGGCTATATTCTATGCCATGAGCACCCCAAAGATTGGTGAAAGGCAAGGAAATGAGTTCTAGAATTCTGCAGAGGACATGGTTGATGGGAACATTTCATTAACTAAATGGGTTCGTAATAAATTAACAATGTTTAGATCATATGCCTGCCAAATGCTGGTGGCTTATAACTATAATCCTAGCTACTCAGGAGACAGAGCTCTAAGAATGACAGTTTAAAGTCAGCCTGGGCAGGAAACTCTATGAGATTCTTATCTCCAATACATGACTCAAAAAACAAACTCTCTGGAAGTGACGCTGTGGCTCAGGTGGTAGAGCACTCAAGGTGTTCAAGGTGAGCAAAAAAAGTTCAAGGACATTGCTCAGGTCCAGAGTTCAAGCCCCAGAATTGGGGGAGAGGGAAGGAAGGAGGGGAGTAAAGACCATGTGCCTGGTAACTGACACCTCTTAACAGATGTCAGGTTGATCCTGCACTAGTTTTCTTTCTAGTACCCAAAAAGAAAAAATAATTGACTCTATATTCCTCTTCCTGTTGAAGAAATTCTTTTAGGAATTTTTCAAACAGCTCAAATCACATATATCTTTGTTTCTCTTTCTGTTTCTTCTATGTGAATAAACTTGTTTGAATAGTCATGAGAAATATTTCAGAGAAGTTTTTGCTTGTCCTATATTTTAAATTTCTCTATGGAATGGCAGTCAGTTTCATCAGCATCAGGAATTTTAATAACACACACACACACACACACACACACACACACACACACACACACCCATGCAATATCCTTCCTCATCTGGTTCAAAGGATGAAGAACCTCAGATCTAGTGAGTTTGGACTGGCCCTTTAGAAGCTGTTAGATAGTGAAACACAGAGTTTTTGGAGGTTACTTTTCCTTTTTCCAGTACATTTTAAGTTTCCCTTCGCCTCTTTAGGATCCAGGCCTTGGGGGATTAGAATTGGGATCTACTTTTGTCACAAAACAAAGCAACAACAGCAGGGATCATATAGATCCCATGGAGTCCTGAGAAGTCAGGTACACTTGGATCTTGTTACTCAGCACACAATAAAATAGTTATTCTTATTTACATGAGTGACCCTTGGAGGGCCCACACATCACCTAGGGTTCCAGCCTTGTCTTGAGAGTACTAACAGACCAGGTGTCACCAACTTGTTGGTACAAACAAACAGGAGCAGAGGGAATGTGGCCTTCCCTAAGTCTGGACTCAGCTGACTTCAAATTATGCTGAAATTATGGCTCATCAATCAATCTGAGACACATGCATAGATCTAGGTCATGACATACTAGGACTCAAAGTGACAGTCCCATTTAGCAACCATCCCCAAATACTAGCTATTGGAATTTCTGGCTTAGGTCAGCTACATCTACAGCAGAATCTTAAATGCAGCTCAAACTGGCAGAGCTCAAAGTACACATTGGCCAGCAGGCAGCAGAGATGTTGGCAAGCCAAAAACGAGAGAAGAAAGCTCCTTAGGTTGTGGTCATGGCATAGACATCCCCCTGCACCCCCGCTCATACTGCTGAAAATCTTGTGGTTGCCTACAGAGGACTACAGCAAAGCGTTACCCAAAGTTGGTGAGGATGACAAGAATGATAGAACCACACATACTCTCAGGGAATATGAAGACTTGATTAATCACAGGTTGAGGCTTTCTGAAATTACTTGAATGAAACAAAGGGAAAAAGGCTTTGCTTTTTTCAAATTAAGGTTGGGGGATAGGAGTAGAGTGAGAATTCCCATGAATGGCTAAGGTTTGTGTGCTTTCAACTTCTTTACTCCCGGGAATGTCTACATGGACTATCTACTTGCTTTATCAGCCTTTCCCATGTAGGGCAAGCGAAGAAAGACAAGTGGGGCCTGACAAAATTTTTAAAATCAGTCTGCTTATTCAGTACACTGCTAAAATGTGCTTTACAAAATTCTAATTTTGGTGAGAAAGCTCAAATCATATCAGTAGCTCTAAGAATTATCAGGAGTTTTCCTAGCAGTGACAGTGTCTTATTGGTTTTGACAAAGTGGCTGCCAAATACATGTGTCTGAATAGGCAGAGCTTGTTAGTAATTCTTCCAAGTAAATATGGTGTTCTCTGGACAACATAGCTGGTATAAATCATAGCTCGGTCATGCAAAAAGTTTCCTCTATACTCGGGTATGTGGCAGAAGTATTTTATGTCTAACTTCCCATTACCTCACAAAGACCTTTGGAAGACATTTCCTGGAGCAGCAAGACTTCATAACCTTAGCAGAGTAGGATAGCCTATACCTGTAATCTCAGTTACTTGGGAAACAGAGATCTTGAGAATCATCACCTGAGCCCAGGTCAGAGAAACGCTTAGTGAAGCCTCATATCAACCAACAAAGATGAGCCTGGCGGCATGTGCCTACAATTCTAGCATAGGTGGTAGAACTGTGGTCTAATTCTGGTTAGGGCCAACACAGAAGAGCCTATCTGAGAAACAATGAAAGCCATAAGGGACTTGTGCATGGCTCAAGTGGTAGAACTCCAACCCAGTGAATGTAAGGCCTTCAGTTCAAACTTAAGGATTGCCAAAAAAAAAAAAAAAGATTTAATATGTTGTTTCCTTAAGGAAAATCCTGGAGAGATTGCCATTTTCTTTTACTATGAGTAAATGTTGGTGAAGATTACAGGGATTGCTGATGGAATTTGGTGATACAACCATCGTACTAGCAGATCTATTAAAAATAAGTTAAAAAGCTAGGTACTAGTGGCTCATGCCTATAACCCTAGCTACTTAGGAGGCTGAGATCTGAAGATCTCAGTTCCAAGCCAGCCCAGGTATAAACATCCCTGTAAACTCTATCTCCAATTAATCACTCAAAAACTGTAAGTGGCACAATGGTTCGAAGTGATAGAGCACTAGCTTTGAACAAAAGAGCTCAAGGACAGTGTGCATGCCCTGAGTTCAAGTCCTATGACTGACAAAAATGTAAAAATGTCCACTTAGTGAAAAGAACAAATGTCTTACTATTGTTATAAAAGGTACTTTTGGAAATCATATTCCCTGTGATGGTATCTCAGAACTCCCTATTTCCAGATGCATGCATTCCATACTTGGAAAGATTTTGGACAACATCACAAGCAAGAAGCAAAGAAGTGTAGTTTCTTTGCCTGAGTCCGGGGTACAAGGCCACTGCTATGAGACTGAATGTTGGTGAGGAATTAAAGCCAATCTTTCAGAAAATGAAGGAGAGAGTGACATTGTTCAAGGAGAAATGTACTCTTTACCTGACTTATATATGTACCCCTCTGTACATCACCTTTACAATATAATTTCTATAAAAAAGACCAATCTTCCAATCTTCCATGCTAGGTGTCTTGCCAATCTCAGCTTGTCTCTAACCAAACTCAGTTCTTTAATTTATATTATGTATGTCCCAGGCAGCAGAGCTGGTATGGTATAAGTTGCAATAAATAATGGAGAAATACTTACTGACAGATTCAGCAATAGGATATGTACTGTGTACTGAGAGAGTATGGTAAACTCCAAGTGTGTTCCAAAAAAGCTTTCTAAGGATATGATATCTGGACAGGTAGAAGTAGTTCAGATAGAGGAAAAAGGAGCTTCAGATGGAGGAAAGGATGTGGGTCATGACAGGAAGATCTTGAATACTTGTTGACATGTTTTTCAAACCAGTTGCAACTCTGGGATTCACTGGTTCTCTTATTACCCTTTTAGCTACTGAGGATCACAAACAATCTAAGACTCAATCTCCTTCTTCAGTCTCTTCTTTAGCCAATCATTTATTTAAAATTGTACTAAGTACCTATTAGTTGAATCTTATTAGGAATGAGGAGTGGGGCCCAAAGTCTGAGCTGGAGAAGGTAGGCTGTCCCAAGGAATCAGATACTTATGAAAAATCATAGCTGACCCGTAAAGCACAAGATGTATGGTTGTGTGAAGATACAAAGACTTGGTTTGGGGATTGCATGTGAAAAAGGACTCCTACAAACTTATAAATCTATAATCTTGTGTAAAATTATGTTGGGAGCCAGAGTGGAATCAAACTGTACCTTGACTTGCATCAGACGATGGCTATATTGTCTTATTGCTTTCTGGCCCTATTCTATGTAAATGACCTGAGAATTACCATATGAATGTAACACCTGGAGGTTCCCTGGGAGAGGAGGAGGGAAGAAGGGGGAGTGGAAAATAAACGCGGCAGTCTCGGCAGTCTTTGCCTGGACTGCGGACATCCCGGACCCGGTGTGTCTGTCTCTCTTCTTTTTCTTCCTAGTCCTTGTCCCCTATTTCAGGAACCCCAATCTGCGAACCCTGGTTTGCTGCCGGTTGGCCCCGGCAAAATTAGATGTGATGTGCTCACACTCTGAGAAGCACTTGGGGTCTAAGATTAAAGGAAGGACTCGCAGCTTCCTATCTGTCTCTCTTCTTCCTTCTTTCTTTGTCTTCCTCCCTCCCCCTTCTCACCATCCCATAACTAGAACCTGCGGATAAAGTACATATATGTTGAGATTCTTTTTGATTTTGTCTCTGATTGGTGAGCATTCCTGGCTGCCTGCTCTAGGCTTCTGGATCACAGCTACAGTCTAAGATAGTTGGCTCCTTCCCTTGGTATCTGTAGATTCCCATCTCCTTTTGGCCCAGGATGTAGAGGAAGTTCCTAAAACCTTCTTGATTACAGACTTGCATAAGATCTCTATGGTCATGTGGACACATTTTGGGGGGGGAGGGGTTGGTCGTGGGCTTGAACTCTGGGCCTGGGTGCTATCCCTGAGGTCTTCAGCTCAAGGCTCAGCCCTACCCCTTTTTGCCACAGTGCCACTTCCAGTTTTCTGGCAGTTAATTGGAGATAAGCATCTCATGGACTTTCGTGCCAGGGCTGGCTTTGATCCATGATCCTCAGATCTTAGCCTCCTGAGTAGCTGGGATTACAGGCATGAGCCACCATCACCCAGATCCTCAGGACAGTTTTTACAGATTTTTTTTTTGGCCAGTCTTAGGGCTTGAACTCAGGAACAGCACTGTTCTTGGGCTTTCTCAAGGCTAGGGCTCTATCACTTGAGCTCTAGCACCACTTCTGACTTTTTCTGTGTATGTGGTACAGAGGAATCAAACCCAAGGCTTCATGCATGCTAGGCAGGCACTCTACTACTAGACCATGTTCCCAGGCCCCAGACTAACTTTTGATCTCCCTGAGTTCTTTTTTTCCCCATCCTGGGGCTTGAACTCAGGGCCTGGGGGCACTGTCCCTGAGCTTCTTTTGCCCAAGTCTAGCACTCTACCACTTGAGTTACAGCATCACTTATGGCTTTTTCTGTTTATGTTGTACTAAGGAATCAAACAGGGTTTCATGCAAGCTAGGCAAGCAATCTACCACTAAGCCACATTCCCAGATTTTCCTTGAGTTCTTTCTCCAGCCAGGACAAGAGATCTCTGTGAGTAAAAAAAAAAAATCACCCTTTCCCCCATCAATATCCTTTGACTCTTCCTATGGCAGGATTCCAGGAATCCTGCTCCTTCTCAATGAGACAATGACACTGAAGCAAAGTATACTTCCATCATTTCATTTTCCTTACATCACATTGTCATTGTGATATCACTAACCCATTGAGACACCACAAACCCACCGCAACATCATAATGTTGTCACATCACATTGCAAATGTGACATCACAGACCCTTAATGATATCACATTCCAAATTTAATCTCATAGTGTTTTGAATGTGACATTCACTGTGATATCAGAAACTTATTTTGACATCCTGACAATTAATGACATTACATTTGTGACATCACTAGTCTGTTGTGACACCACAAACTTATTATGATGTCATAACTTTTGTCACATCCCATTACAATTTCAGCAACACGTACATTTTGTGAACTCATATCGAGATTGTCAATTCATAATCATTGAGATGTAACATGACACTGTGACCTCACAAACCCATTGTGACATCATAACCATTTTGAATATTCATTGCCACTGTGACATCACTAATGTGACATCATAAAGCCATTATGTGATATCACATTACCATTATGACATCATTATTTCATTGTGACACCAGAAACCTGTTATGACATAATAGTTTGTGACATTACATGGGACACAGTGAAATCAGTCTTTTGGTGAACTCATCCTCATTGTCACCTATGACAAATGAGATCAGATGTGACATTGGACATTACAAACACATTGTAGCATCACCATTGTGACATTACCGTGAAATAAATGTGCCACTGTGATCTTACAACTCTATTTTGGCATCATGGGTCTCATCACATTGTCATTGTAGCATCAGAGAAACGCTGGAATCTCATATCCTGTTTGTGACCTCATAAAAGTTCAGATGTGACATGCATTGTGATATTAGAAAACCCTTGTGACATCACATTGTCCTCATTATATCGTTGTCTCATGCTGACATCACAAACCTACTATGGCCTCGCATTTACAACATCACACAGACATAGTGGCATTACATGGCTCATTGTGACTCATGATAACTGAGATCTGACATGTCATCATGACATCACTGTCCCATTGTGATATCACAAACCTATTATGACTTCACAACATTGTGATACTACATTGTCATTATGACATTGTAGACCTTTTGTGACCTCATATCCTGCTTGTGACTTTATGAAGTTTCAGATGCTATGTGAATTTTGATATCAGTTGATCATTGTGATATAATGTATTATGTCATTCTATCCTTATGTGTCTACTGGCTTTTCCCTTCCTCTGCCCCAAGACACTTGTGACTTCTGCATCTAGAAAGCTTAAGACTCTCAGATCTTTCTTTTTTTCCAACAGCATTTTTTACTATTTTTTATTTTTTTTAATTACAGAATTTATTAACATTGATTTTTATATCATATTTTAAATGACATGTTTAACAGGTATTCAAGAAGGGAATCTATATACAATCATTGGCACTTAGATTTTAGAACATAATCAAAATTAGGCTGAGGGTTTGTATGTCATAGATACAAAATAATCTGTGTAATCAAACATTATGTCTATGACTCTATAGTTGTGTTTGTATTTTCCATACCATGTCCATAGCATTGGGTATGCAACTTTTGAGTACTTGCTCTTGTACTGTGTGGATCTAATATCCACATATATTAATGAGACCATGTGCCTTTTGTTCATTTGGTCTTGACTTATCTCACTCAACATGATTCGCTCTAGATTCATCCACTTCCCTGCAAATACCATTATTTTATCTAGTCTCCAACAGCATTTTTAAAAGCCCCTAGGAAAAGCTCAGCAAGTTTTGTAGGCACTTACATGGTAATTCCTTCTTTGGGACACAATTACTCCCTGAAGAGAAATTCTTCCCTGTAGGTGACCTGACTACCATGGGTCTTGGAAAAGCTTTGAAACTGACTCATCTAGATGTGGAAAAGAGTATAGAGGCCTGGTTGCTTTAGTTTCCCTCTTTCTTTTAAGGCTTTAAAGTGAGAACTATCTTTAAGTCACAATGCCTAGAGGTAGAAACGACCCAGTTGATTAAAAGAAATATTACAGCTACTAGTGAGCCCAGACTGAAGCTTTGGCTCTAGCTTTTTGCAAAGAGGAACATATAGGAATGAAGTACATTAGCCATATAGTAACCACGTGTTCTCACTGCAGATGTAGGAGTAGAAATCATAGTGTCACCATAGGCAGCTTTAGAGGGGGGGGTGAGCTGTATTAGAGAAAAGTTTCCTTTGAGCCCCTGGGAAGGAAGGTGGGTATTCTATCAGATGCTCCCTGAGCAGAAGAGGGCAGGATGTCAGGCTGGCTGGTCATGAGAGCACTAGGCCAACAGGAACAGGCAGGCAAGACTGAGCTGGACAAGACTGAACTGGTCAGACACAATGGAGCGGAACAGGATGGGATGGAACAGGGCTTAGCTGGGCAAGGCCAAGTTGGACAGATATAAAACATGTCTATATTGTGCTGGGCAGAAGTCCTCAGCCCTGGGCCATATCTTAGCAGGCCTGGGTAGGCCAGGGCAGAACTTGTTAGTGCTTCTAGGGTTGGATAGACTAGGCAGAGGCGAATGGCACTGGATGAAACTGGACAAGGCTAGGCAGGCCTGGGCAGGGAACAAAGCAGAGCAGGATAAAGCTCTGGAAGAAGTTGCTAAAGGAAAGAGAATGCCCCTTGTTTTTGACAATCCTGGGAAATTGCAAGCCAAGAACTCATCTTTCAGAGTCTCAGAAAACTTGCTTCATTGCGAACCGGGATCCTCATCCTTGAAGATGCTGTAGAGCAGAACAATTGTTTTAGTTTGGAAAACTAGATAGAATCATTATGTTTGGTGAGCGCTATCTGATGGATGATGTCCTCTGTCCAGCAGGACTTTATTTCCTGGGAAATTTTATCATTCAAAACATAATACTAGGGACCGGGAGTTTGGCCTAGTGGTAGAGTGCTTGCCTAGCACGCACAAAGACCCAGGTTCGATTCCTCGGTACCGCGTACATAGAAAAAAGCCGGAAGTGGTGCTGAGGCTCAAGTGGTAGAGCTCTAGCCTTGAGAAAGTCCAAGGACAGTGCTGAGGCCCTGAGCTCAAGCCCAGAACTGGCAAAACAAACAAACAAAGAAAAAACTATACCAAGGGTATTTTCTTTGTGCCACCTTCCTGTTACTTAGCTCTATAGCCCTAGCCTATCATTATACTCACCTGGAATGACCAGTAATGGGTACCTGTGGTTGATATTCCACTCCATTCAGTCCTGTGTTCTCATCAGGCATAAGAGATGTTATCTGAATGGTCTCTGACTTGGTGCAAGTAATAGTATGTTACTTAACATGTACAACATGTTTCACAGTGAACAATCAATCATAGAACAAAGTGCAAGGAACTTTAGGAAGGCTTTTTGGAAATGCAGGCTCTTGAGAGGCAAAATGTCTCACCCATGGGCCCCTCAGAGAATGAGGGAATAAAAAAATCTAGATGAATTTCCTGATTCTTGGTCTGGTATTGTCCTCTGGGAGACTTTCTAAAAACATGTGACTTTATATCTCTAACTCTCTGGGTTAGTCATTCTGAAACAACTTCTCCAAATTCAGGTTAGCAACTCAAAAGATTTGGGGATTTGTAGAAACTTCTCTGGAATGTCACCGAGCAGCCTGAATTTATGGTTCTATCTCTCTCTCAATCTGGTGGTGTCTCCAGGGGCTCCTCTTCTTTCAGTGCCTTTGTTAGAGGACTCCAGGAATGAATGGATTGAGAGTAGAATCACAAATCCAGGGCCAGGAGTTTGGCCTAGTGGTAGAGTGCTTGCCTAGTATGCATTAAGACCTGGGTTCGATTCCTCGGTACCACATACATAGAAAAAGCCAGAAGTCAGGCTATAGCTCAAGTGGTAGAGCTCTGGCCTTGAAAAAGCCTAAAGACAGTGCTCAGATCCTGAGTTCAAGGCCCAGGACTGGCAAAAAGTCACAAATCCACATTCAGACTAGCCCAGTAGAAAGAATGTAAGCAGCAGTGAGGCAGACCTGGATTCAGACATTTCTTTACTAACTGAGCAAGTCACAGCTGGGTCTCTGTTTTTTAATCTATAGGCTGGAGACAAGAGTACTGTCCTGCAAAATATAGGATAAGGAATACAGAATGCCTAGCACAGAGCAGGTGTCAATAAACACCTCTTCTGCCTTCCTCACCTCACTAACTCGTATGGAGAGACAGCTAGAACACCAGGTGGTAGGGCTACAGACTCTGAGCTCAGCCCCTAGACCTGGGGCTGTGGGTTTAGTGCCAATCAAGGCCAGCTCCACCATGAAAGTTTAGACAGTTGAAAAAGAGAATATTCCCCAGGCTGAAGCTCCCTGCTGCTGGCGGCCTACTTTGCCTTGGAGTATAACTCACATTGCCGACTTCTGGGAACCATTAGGAAAACCAAGGAGCCTAGATAGCTGTCTCTCCCATCCTGGGGGTCAAGCAGCCTCAAACCTGCAAAGAAGCCTGTCTGAAAACTGGATGTGTAACCCGGAGACAACACAGTTGCCTACCTCACTGCCACCCTTTAGGATCTAGAATGGCCCCAGCTTGGCAGACACCATTAGCATTGCAAAATTCAAAATCACACACCTGTCATTAGAAAGGGATTACCCTACGTTTGATACTTTAGCCATATAAACAATTAATGAGCTAGAATAGTTCAATGGGCTCAGTCCCGAGTGTGTCAGGAGGGAGAGGAGCAGATCCTGAGCCTGATAAGCAGCTGCTTACATGGGTCTGCCCGCAACAAATCCTGCTGTCCTCCTGGCTTGCTTTTGAGTCCTGGTGAATTAGCAGGCTCTGTGGGGTGAGCACACCGTCTGACTGTGTAGGGCTGTACTACATTATCTTCAATCTCTGCTCATCCCTTGTGGAAGCAGGCCATGGGATGGGAACATGACAGAGGGGACAATGACTGGGGGACTTAGGGGACACTGTGGAATGAAAGCATGAACTTTGAAACCCCTGGGACATGCTTTGTGAATTATGTTGAGTTCCCAGGGTGCCTGTGAGAAGGAACACGAGTCTCTCCAGTTTATGGACAGACCCTGAGACCTACACAGTTGGGCAAACCCCCTGAGGTTGTAAGCGAGTCAGGCAAGGCCAAGAACAGGACCAGTGTCTAGGTCTTTCTGCTGTAGTTAGTGGTCCCTGTGAGGGCTAGGAGGCTCTAGCAGTATCCTCAGAGCCCTCTTGCTCCTGATAAGGGCCCTAGATGAAGCTAGGCCCGGATGTCAGCAGCTTTGAATCCACGCTGGGCAGAATGGACAGGGATACGAATGTGAAGAAGCTCTACATCTCCCTATGGTAGCACTAGGGTTTCTACCACAGAAGAGTGGTCCTGGTATTCCATTACTTTTAAATCTGGAAGTAGCCAATCTGTCTGATTCTCTCTCTGTCTCTCTGTCACTCTCTCTGTCTCTGTCTCTCTCTCTCTCTCTCTCTCTCTCTCTCTCTCTCTCTCTCTCTCTCTCTCTCTCTCTCTCTCTCTCTCTCTCTTCCTCCCTTCCTCCCTCCCTTCCCTCCCTTCCCTCCCTTCCTTTTTCTCCTCTCTCTCCCTCCCCTCCTCTCTTTTTCTTTTCTTTTTTTCTCCCAGTCCTGGGGCTTGAACTGGTCACTGTCCTTAGGCTTTCTCAAGGCTAGAGCTCTATCACTTGAGTCACAGCAAGACTTTTGGTCTTTTCCCCCCTGTGTATGTGGTACTGAGGAACTGAACCCAGGGCTTTGTACATAGTAGGCAAGCACTCTATCACTATGCCATGCTCCCAGCCCTCTAATCTGGTTTTAAAATGAAAATTATATTATTTTTCTCCATTAAATTTCTCCATCTTTCGTATTTTAAGCAGCTAATGAGGTTGATAGTTTATTTTTGCATGCATAGATGCATGCATGTATATATGTTTTATGTATGTATTTGTGCTGGGGCTTGAAACTCATGACCTGGGGACTATCCTTAAACTTTATTGTTTAAGGCTAATGCCCTACTACATGAGCCACAGCTCTACTTCTGGGGTTGCTGTTTGTTGTTGTTGTTGTTATTTTTGTTTTGGTGATAGGCTGGGAAGATAAGAGTCTCATGAACTTTTCTGCCCAGGCTGGCTTCAAACCCCAGTCCTTAGATATGAGCCTCCTGAGTAGCTGGGATTACAGGCATGAGCCACTGACACCAGGTAATAGTGCCAGTCTTAACACCATTTTTCTCTATTCCCAAGAATTCAAGTAGGGTATTTATCTATTTGACACTGTGCATTAAAGTAAAAACAATTTAATTTGGATATGCTGATATAAAGTGCACACTGATACTACTTAAAAATCATGTTCTAAAAATGTCAGGCTTACCTTGAACAAGATTTAGGGTGGAAAGATTTCAAAGTAAATCTTTGAGGTAATGAATGCCTCATATAGAAAGTTATAAAATAAAGCAGCCCTAATCAATTGCAAGTACAGGTTTAGATTCCAATAAAGCAGAATAATTATAGGCCAATGAATAATTATTTTAAACACAGTTATAATTGGTATTACATTTTGGCTCACTCAAAACATTGGAAAGTAAGAATTTTATGCAACAAAGACATTTTGTCATTACCCCCCCCCCCATATTCCTGATAGTATGTTCCTTGAGGAAGAAAGATCTTTGCTAATGATGGCATAGAAAGACCTAAGGGATTGAACCAGTGCCTTTAACCCTTGCTTTCCTGGGGAAGGAGCTGAAGCCTGCAGGATTTAAGTGATCCCCAAGGTCATGCTGTTATAACAGGTAGTTAGAAATTGCTTTTGCTCAAAAGCACCAACCCTATACTTGGACCTACAAATTAACTGAAAGGATAAAAGCTTGGCATCTCTGTTTCCATTTTTTAAAAATCTGTCTTTCAGCTCTTCTCTCGGCAGTCAACTTACAGCCCCTTTACAATCCAGGAAGGATAGGATTGATCAATAAAATCTTTATGATGTGAGCTTAAACTACCCTCATGGGAAGGTTTAGCAGAGCCTCCCAAGTTAGACCACCTCCAACCAGGACAATTACCTATAATGGCTTATACAGGGGACATGGGTAATTATCTCATAGGAGCTAGATTGCTCCCCTTGAGGATGGCACAGCTAAACATTTCTCTAGAACCCTTTCCAGAGCCAGGACTAAGGTAACACTGTAGCTGAGACTACATTCTTCTTACCTTTTGCTCTGATTCTTTCTTTTCTTTTCTTTTCTTTTTTTGTTTTTCTTTTGTTTTGTTTTTGTTTGCTTGTTTTGGGTCGGTCATGGGACTTGAACTTTGGGTCTGGTCTCTGTCCCTGAATTCTTCAGCTCAAGGCTAGTGCTCTTCTGCTATGAGCCACAGCACCACTTCCGGTTTTCTGGTGGTTAATTGGAGATGAGAGTCTCATGAACTTTCATGCCCCGGCTTGCTTTGAATCGTGATCCTCAGATCTCAACTTCCCTAGGATTACAGGTGTGAGTCACTGGCTCCTGGCTACGATTCTTTTTCTATTTCTCTAAAGCTCACAAAGGTGCTCACTTTGTCTCTTTCCATGGAGTGAGTGCCCATGTTAAGAATCTGCCTTCTGCGATCTTCACCATCACTCATTCCTTTGTTATATAGGGGCCTGTGGTCACACCTGCTTCGAGAAGCCCTGGTAGTTGGGCCTGTGGCCTAGAAATATGGCTTCAGGGTGAATCAAAGGCCGAGAGGATGTATCCTAAATGTAGATGCTGCTTTTTATGTTGTCTGGTGCTATAATCTCATTTGTAAATTTCATTTATAGAACCTAAATGTTGCTTTCAGATTTTAATGCAAGGGGTGATGGGAGTCTGATTTGGCCCCCTCAATGTCAATGTAGTTAATGGTGGTGGGCAACTCCCCCAACCCCACCTAGACTCAACTCCATGGATATAGAGTCTAGAGTTCAGAAGATTATACAGAGGGAAATGGGGACAAAACCATGAGAAGGGGTATCAATGTGTGTGAAGTAATGCACCTTCTATCTGGTGAATCTAACTGTAACCCTTATATTAATTACAATAATAAAAAATGAAGATCATACAGCCAAAAAGACAGTATGAAGGCCATCAATGAAAGGAAACATCCCCTCTTGGTAGCCAGATCTAAGGTTGCAGTGGGGGGAGACAGCCATCATGGCTGGATAGGCAACTATTGTTTCAAAGTGAGACCAAGGAGGAGGCAGAGCCAGCAAAAGTAAAAATGAGCCCCTGCACGAGCTGTTCCTGCCCCAGGTATGAATCTGGAAGAGCCTGAGAGCACCTGCATAGCCCAGCTGCTCTGGGAGGTTTGGTTTGGCTCAGGGAATCTGGAGCAGTAGCCAAGGGCTGCCTTCAAAAGGAACAGGCTGCTTTCTGAAAATAGGGCATTTAGTGTCTTTCAAGGCAGTATGTCCCCCAACTTTGAAAGGGAGGAGGATTCTGGAGCTATTCTGTAGTGGATAAAGGGTTGAGAGATGTGTTCCATCAAGCAGTCCCAACTCCATATTTACTAAGGGCCTCAATCAGTTCATCTTAGGTCTCAAAGCACCTTCCCCAGCATTGGGGGTGCTTACTTAGCTTTATAGTGAGAAAAGAGAGACAAGAGAGAACAGAGGCTGCAGGATGAGATAGTGGGGGAATGGCGAAGTGTGAATACATCCTGGGGCTGGAGGAGACCTTGAAATACTGCTGGAAAGGTGATAGGTTCTCTTCTCCTTCTCATTATGGAGCCTGAAAAGGAAGGGGAGCACATATGCTTTAGAATCTGACTTTAATTGCCAATGAAATAATCCTAAAGTAGGGGTCAGGTGGTTAAGAAGAAAACTGAAAAGGAAGTACATCTCATATATTTGATAGTTCCTTCTCCACAAGACAAGAAGAAGGAGAAGAAGAAGGAGAAGAAGAAGAGGAAGAAGAAGAGGAAGAAGAAGAGGAAGAAGAAGAGGAAGAAGAAGAAGAAGAAGAGGAAGAAGAAGAGGAAGAAGAAGAGGAAGAAGAGGAAGAAGAAGAAGAAGAAGAAGAAGAAGAAGAAGAAGAAGAAGAAGAAGAAGAAGAAGAAGAGGAGGAGGAGGAGGAGGAGGAGAAGGATATTACCCCCAAATATATTCACCTGATTTATGTAACTGAAACCCCTCTGAACATCGCCATTATAATAACACTATAAAGATAAAAAAGAAAAAAGATTTATTTATTCATAATCTGCTTCATTAAATGGCAACTCCTTTGTACAGCTATTTAAAGATAATAAAAATAAATACCTCTCCTCCCCACCAAAAAAGAACCATATGAATCCCATATGAGGAAAACCACAAAATACTTCTGAGAGATGCAGACTTGAAGCTCTTTGTTCTTGGGTAATATTTCAGTATCATCAATATATTGGAAGTGCTTAATTCACCAACTTAATGCAATCCCAATAAAAATGGTAAGGTGTTTTCTAATTATTATTATTTTTTGTGGGTCATGGGGCTTAAACTCAGCCTGGATGCTGTCCCTGAGCTCTTTAAGCTCAAGGCTATTGCCCTATCCTTAAGCCAAGCCCCACTTCTCATTTTCTTGAGGTTAATTGGAGATAAGAGTCTCAAGTCCTTTTGTGCCCTGGGGCTTGGAACTTTGATCCTCAGATCTCAACCTCCTGAGTAGCTAGGATTATAGGCATGAGCCACCATGTCTGGCTCTCTAATTCTTAAAGTTAGAAAGAATGGAACAACAAAAAAAGTTGAAATAAAAAAACCATTATGCACGCATAGCCATGAAATAGTGTAAATGAAACTATATGTAGGGAATAGTAAGTACTGGGAAATATTGCTCTTAAGTCCAGACTCATTTTCTTTAAATATTTTATTATTTGTTTATTTTTTTAATTCATTTTGCCTGTTCAGGGGCTTGAACTCAGGTCCTAGGCTCTGTTCCTGAGTCTCTTTGTATGCAAGGCTAGCGCTATGCCATTTGAGTCGCTGTGCTACTTCTGGCTTTTTCCTGAATAGATTTTATTGGAGATAAGAGTCTCACAGATTTTCCAGCCCAGAATGGTTACAAACTGTCCTCAGATCTTAGGTTCCTGAGTCACTAGGATTATAGATGTGAGCCACTGACACCAGCTATAATTTTTAATTTTTTATAATTTAAAAATATTTGTACAAATATTTGTTCAGGGCAACATGTCTGCTTAGGAGTGTAATGCATCCTGGTCACCTTTTGCACATTCTTCAACTCTCCCAACCCCATTCATCTCTTCCTTATGTGGTGCCATGTTCATATACATACATTAAACATTATGGCTGTGTATTAGGTGGGTATATTGTAACTGTATTCACTTACCTTCTCTCTCTCCATTCATCTGCCCCTGCTCCGTGACAAAAATGTTCATCTTCCTGGTATTTATTTTATTAAGCTGTATTTATTTTATTAAGTTGTTCAAAGAAGTTACCCCACTGGACTCTTACCCATGTATACCACACTTTATTTATACCTATCTACATATGATAGTATTTGTTTTCATGTTTGCTTATGATTTAGATCTGACTTTCACATATGGAGAAATTATGAACCCTTTGTCTCTCTGGGCCCAATTTGCTTCACTTAGCCATCATTTTTCTAGGTCCTAGGAGATATTAAAACACAAAGTCTTTATAATGTAAATAGTATAGGAATGGTATACAAATAGTCAAGCTAATGGAATAAAATAGAAAGTTCAGGAACTCCACAAATATAATAATATAGTATATGGTATAGTACCTCATTACTTATTCAAATGCCTATTTTTAGTAAGGAATACTGCAAGGCAATTAGATAATCACATAGCCAATAATAAAATCCAATTTATGTAATATACAGGTAGAAACTCCAAATGTATCAGCAGAAGGGTAGAATTTCTGGCTATAGGCCTTATGAATTTGGCATGTTCTCTCCCTTCAAAATTAGCATAAAACTGCCCAAAGTCATTTCAGGGATCTGGAAATCAGCCAGAAGATGATTTTAAAAAAATAAAAGAGGAGTATATATTCGTTAAAAGCTTTAAAGCTTTATCTAGGAAAGAATACCGGAATCTGCAAACTACCTGTTGCAGATTCCCACATCTTGTGACACCTACACATTTATTGGCAAGAATTGTAATCTCACATTACAGAACTGGCCAGGAAAAGAAAAAAACAACAAAATAAAACAACCTCTCCCCCACTCCAAATCCCCAATTAAATCCTCAATCAAAGTAGCAACCTCAGTAGCAAGTGAACAAGGAAAAACCTACAACTTAGGTATAAGTAAGGTTGTGGTCCCAGAGCAAACTGGTACAAGTGTAGAATCAGTCAGATACTTCACAGAATGTCATGGAAGTACTAGATAAGCTTCTCACCCATCTCTGACTGATTGGAAAGTAATAATACATGCTCAAGAGAGACCTAAGAGAGTCCAGTGCAAAGTGAAGGTCAAGGCAGATTTGCCAGCTGGCTGAACCTTGAGTGCTTATATGCAAACAAATCAAAGAGTAGAGGATGGATCCTACAGGATAAGGTATTGGGAACAACTTCAACACAAATGGTTAGATGTTCACTGAATTATGCAATCTTTGGAAGTCAGGTTTAACAAACAAAAAAAGTGATGGCAAGAGTAAAATAAGGACACAGAAACATTGGAGGAAGAGTGCTTCTGCAGTTTAGAGGGACATGCCTTGCCCTCTCCAAAAGATTCAAAATCAAACAGACAAAGGCCATCCAAAAAACATCATTGGAATTCAGAGTTGTATAATACATTACCTAAAAGGTCCAAGTGGTTAAGAAAGATTATGACTCTCATGCAAAGAAAAAAAAGAAATCAACAGAAATGAATTCTAAATGGGAATACAAGTGAATTCCCTAAGCAAACAGGCATTTTTTTTACATGTTCAAAGAATTAAAGGAAGCAATGTCAAAGAGTGAAAGGAAAATATGGTTTCATTGGCTCAACATAAAACAACTCTCATTAGAGAAAAGGAATCCACAGCAAAATTCAAATGGGAGTTTCAAGACTTAAACCTACAATGATATATTTTTTTTAAGTCAAGTATGATAATTCATACCTAAACGCTCCGCAATAGACAGCAGAACAGGAGGATCTTAAGCTTAAGGGCAATTTGGGTTACCTAGTAAGACTCTGTAGTCAAAAAAAGTAGATAAAAGAAAAATTGTCTATATAAATGACTAATTGGTTCAGTGAAAAAAAATGATGGTGAGTAGAATTTCTGACTACAGGCATCAGGAAGTTGGCCTATCTTCTTTTTTAAAAGTAAGCAGAAAATTGGACAAAAGTAATTTCAGCTATCTGGAAATCAAGCAGAAGCTGATAAAGCCAACAACCAAAGGAATGGAGGGGGCATTGGGCATTTATTTATAAAAGTCTGTTAAAGCTTTGGGTGACAATATCAGAATGCCCACAGCAGATTCAAGATAGCGGAAAGAATCGATGAAGTCTGATACTTCAGTAACTATATAGCATTCCAGCCCAAGATGGGTAACTAATCATTAGGAAACATCAAACAAACATAAATTAAAAGAAACTCTGCAGTATAACTGTATTTAATAAAAATTCTGTAAGATAAGTGACCTATAATCTTAAAAAAAATCAATGTCATGAAAGACAAAAACAAGAAACTGTTTTAGATTAAAAAACTAAGGAAAACACGATAAGGCAATTCACTGATGGAATTGGATTCTTCTAGAAAACAAAAACCAGAAACATTAGTACAATGGTAAAATTAGAAAATAATTTATAGCTACATAAAATTATATTAATGTTAAACTTCTTTGATTTGATTTGAACTTCACTATGGGTTTTTTTGGAAGAATTCTTTTTTTGTTGTTGTCATTGGTCGTGAGGCTTGATCTCTGGGCCTGGGCACTGTCCCTGAGCTCTTCAGATCAAAGCTACTGCCCTACTCCTTGAGCCACATTGTCATTTCCTTCATGATGGTTTTGTTAAAAAAAAAAAAAGGGCATACCTGTTTTAGAAAAGATACATTGTAGTACGAAGGTAAAGGGACAGGCAGGGAGTTTGGCCTAGTGATAGAGTGCTTCCCTAGCATACATGAAGACCCGGGTTCGATTTCTTTGTACCACATACATAGAAAAATCCAGAAGTGGTGATGTGGTTCAAGTGGTAGAGCTCTAGCCTTGAGAAAGTCCAAGAACAGTGCTCAGGTCCTAAGTTCAAGCAAGCCCCAGGACTGGCAAAAATAAATAAATAAAAGTAAAGGGGCGTGTGGGGGGGATAGGTGTAATATTGCAGGGTATTTTTCTGGGTACTGTGTGAATTCAATATGATGTTGTTTAGTATTATATGTGTGAGGCATCATGGTGTATGTTTGTATGTGTGGTGTGTGTATGGTGTATGTGTGCAGTGTTGTGTAGCGTGATATGTATATTATGTTGTCTGGTACAATATGTGTTAAGCTGTGTGGTACGGTGTAGTTATATGTATAGTATGGAGGGTGCGTATGCATGTTATATGATGTGAATGTTTACGTGTATGGTATGGTGTGCTTGTGTATGATGTTTATTATATCAGTGGTATTGTGTGAGTGGTGTGTGTGTGTGTGTGTGTGTGTGTGTGTGTGTACATCCTACAATATCCTGTGTTGGCCTTCACTGTATTATGTATGAATTAGAGTATACCTGAATGAAAAATTGGAGATCGATCTATCATACTTTTTATGGATTTGATTTTTAACAATCCTTTGAGGATGCATGGTGGTCCTTCTTTCATTTTGTTCTTGTCAGACATGGGGTTTGAATTCAGGATCTGGGCCACTGTCTCTGAGATTTTCACTCAGGGCTAGCACTCTACCACTTTGAGCACAGCGCCACTTCTAGTTTCCTGGTGGTTAATTGGAAATGAGAGTGATGGGAATCTGTTTTGCTCTCATAGCTCTACAGCCCACTGAGCACCCTCCCCCAAGGACCACTTTTGGTTCTCAGGAAAACTTCACCCCTGACCTTGTCTGAAAGTGCAGGACTGTCCGCATCAGAAGGGCACCCCTACCATAAAACCCCCAACAGGCCAGTTTCCACCATAAATCCCCAACAGGACAGGACAGGGCAGGACAAAGAAATTCCAATGTAGCGCCTTACTCTAGAATGTAGAAAAGCTCTCGCCACCCTGCTCTTTGTCTCTTCAGTGCTGCTAGATGCTGCGGGGAGTCCGTCTGCAGCTATGAGTAAAGATGAAGGTGTCTGTCTTCTTTCTCTCCTTTCATCCTCTTGGTCTTTCCTAATGCTCACAACTCAGTTGGCTAACAAAGAGGAGTCTCAGGGACTTTCCTGCCTGGGCTGGCTTTGCATGTGGATCCTCATATCTCAGCCTCCTGGACAGCGCGGATTCCAGGTGTGAGCCACTTCCTCATTCTAGTCTGGCTCCTATCACATGTCACATGGTCCACTGACTTCGTACTCCACCTGGCACAGTGTAAGTTGTCTTCTCCTTTCATTCAGCTCTAATGATTTAGCTTATTTACTGTCTCCTCTTCTTTCTTCTAACAAATGACGTCATTATTTTGAATTCCTTTAGCTTTGAAGTTTTAAACATATGCGTCTCATGATAGTATTAAAATGTACAGAAGCATCTGAGTCTCAAGGCAGCAGGTGAAGACGTAACGTTCTGATAATCACTTCATAAAATGAGGACATCAGAACTCCATCCTTCCTGCTCCTTCCCCTTCCCTCACCTTTTCTCTTCCATGAGATGCATTTTTACGTTGCTGAAGTTGAGAGTATCTACACTCTATTTTTGGGACTATAATTAAGTTTGCTTTGCTTTGACTCTAAGTTGTTCTAAATGTGGAAACCAACACAGAGATTTTCATATTGTCACGAGGAGGTGCTGGTTCTTTATTGCAGAGCCAATTAATTACTGTGCTCCAATTATATTTTTCCCTCTGCAGTTGCAAGGGCCTTTTGTGCAACTCAAACAAATCTTCAACCAGATCATTCTTCCTGAAAATCCTACCAATTGCTCAAAATCATCCTGCACACACATACACATGGGCATGTACGCACACACATTTCAGATTTCAGATTTGCACTTTGACTTTCTCATACTTCTTTTGCAATTCCATCTCCAAATTACTGACTGATTTTCATTCTTCTAGTTGGGGAAAGAAACCTACACCTATTTATTTTGTTTCTTTTACCATTCAGTTTGTATTGTTCAGAATCTGTTCCATTTTTTCCTGAAGGACAATGCTCTCTTCTTCTTTGTTGAACCAGCTGCTTCATGTCTGGGCCATAAGTTTCTTGAGAGGTTTTTGTTTTCCTTGGAGTATCTAAGTGCCTTACTTTATTTACTCCCATGCTTTGGTTCTTTTGTTATTGCTAAAGTGTTTTCAAACCCTCCTGTTTTTTTCCAGTCCACTTCTGTTGTTTTGTTTTCCTCCTCCTCCTCCTCTTCTTTCTTCTTCTTCTTCTTCTTCTTCTTCTTCTTCTTCTTCTTCTTCTTCTTCTTCTTCTTCTTCTTCTTCTTCTTCCTCTCTCTCTCTCTCTCTCTCTCTCTCTCTCTCTCTCTCTCTCTCTCTCTCTCTCTCTCTCTCTCTCTCTCTCTCCTCTCCTTCTCTCTTCTCTCTCTCTCCCCTTTTCTTTCCTAGACCCTTATTTCACAGAGGACTTAGTCTCTCTACTGGTTAGGCCTGGTTCAGAGTTACCATGCTAGGATTTTTTGAAATTATTTCCTCTTTATTTCCAATTCTATTTTGTGCAAGTCTATCCCAAAATACTTTTGAAAGCAGATATGTGATATGCAAACTTCCTGGGGCGTTATCTGTATCAAAGCAGTTTTATTTTCCTTTCACATTTGACTCCTCAGTTGCCTGGCTATAAAGTTCTTGATGGCAAGAAAGTTTTCTTGGGCCTTATAGATAATCATCTATTATATTTTAGCATCTGTTTTTGCTGATGAGAAATATGGTATTTGCTTAAGGATGCTAATAGTTTTATTCTTGTTTAACTGTTTCCCCTCCCATGGTTGTATTAGTTTCTTTCTTTCTTTTTTTTTGTTTCAGAAGGCAATTTTATTGAAGGTTAACTGACTAGGCATCAGGAAGGAAGCTCAAATTTGTCTCCCAGGTCAGCCAGTAGACAGGATTTTTTTTTTTTTTGCCAATCCTGGGCTTGAGCTCAGGGCCTGAGCACTATCCTTGGACTTTCTCAAGGCTAGAGCTCTACCACTTGAGCCTCAGCACCACTTCTGGATTTTTCTATATATGTGGTACCGAGGAATCGAACCCGGGTCTTCGTGCATGCTAGGCAAGCTCTTTAACCACTAGGCCAAACTCCCGGCCCCGGTTGTATTAGTTTCTATTTAGACTTAGTAGGCATGCATCTAGAAATTTTTTTCCATCCTCCAACAGTGTGCCTTGTCATCTAACTTAGAGTCTGTGTGTCTCTTCTCTCATTTTTTTTTTGCCAGTTGTGGGGCTTGAACTCAGGGCCTGAGCACTGTCCTTGGACTTTTCTCAAGGCTAGAGCTCTAACACTTGAGCCACAGCACCACTTCCAGCTTTTTTCTATGTATGTGGTACGGAGGAATTGAACCCTGGTCTTCGTGAATGCTAGGCAAACACTCTACCACTAGGCCAAACTCCTGGCCCCTCTTCTCTCATGTTCTGCATCTCTGTCTTTTTATCCTACATTCTAAAACTAGTCCTTGCATCATGATTGCCTAGTGGTTTTATTTATTGTCTTTCACTTTGGAGAATATGTATTTTTTTATTTTCTAAGAGAACTTTATTGGTCCCTGATATTTAAAAATGGCACCCCAATCTTGTTTCATGGTGGAATAATTTCTGAAATCTCTCTAGAGACATTTGCTTTGAATCCTGCTGTTGCTGTGTGATGTTGCTGGCGTTGTTTGTCTGGTTATTGTTGTTGAAGCTGAGAAATGACTGGTTGAGAACTTTCCCAGCTTGGCTGGACTTCTTGATTGACAACTTACTTAATGACTTGTAGACTGAGAGCTCGTGCCTTGGGCGCACTGCAGGGTTGGGGAGGAGGGGCTCTTACAATACCCAAGTGGAAGATACAAGTCCTGGCTCATCTCCTCATCAGGTAGTTTGTTTTAGTTCATTAGCTAAAGAAGGATTTTTCTTTTTTCCTCTGTATTCTGTATATGAGGGCGGAGCTAAGGTGTTCCCTAAACTTCTAAATCTTAGCTCCATTATGACTCATTATGTCCTGGTCTTCCTGTTTGAGCTGGAAAATGGAATTCTTCCCCTTTCCCTGTCCTCAGTGCACCACTAGCTGCCAAGCAGTCTCCTCTCCTTCCTGAACTCTCAAACCTGACAACCGTCCAATTCTGTTTGATGTTCAATGAGGTGTTCTGAGGAATATGACATGTTTTTGTCTATTATGTGTCTACTCTGAGAATGTGTGTGTGTGTGTGTGTGTGTGTGTGAAAGAGAGAGAGAGAGAGTGTGTGTCCTGCAATTTGAAATGAAGGCTTTATACTCTTGCTTAGCTTTGTCATTCAAAGCTGGCATTCTACCACTTGAGCCATGCATTTACTGCTGGCTTTTTGCTAGAGAGAAGAGTCTCTCAGATTTGATTGCCCAGGTTGTCTTTGAATTGCAATCCTCAGATCTCAGCCTCCTGAGTAGCTAGGATTGCAGGTATGTGCCACCGACATACCCGGCTACCAACTATCTCGTCTGTGGTCAAGCTCCCTGCCTTCACCCAGCCATACCATGTACTATCCTGAGCAGATCTCACTAAGTTTTATTTTAAATTTAGATGGAGAAGTTCTGCACATATTTTGTGACACCATTAATGTATTCCATTGTTTTAGCTTTCAGAGGAATGAACCTCCTTGTTCCTGAATTACTAATTCTATTTTCACCAAAGGCAGTATTTATCACTTGCTAAGTAATCATGGTCTTCTAGCCAAGCCAAGATCAAATAAGTGAGAGGGAGAATTTTGTTCTGAGCATAGCTGTCTCCAAGACTTTAGCCATCCTCTTCATTCTACTGGAATGCTTGCCTTTTTTTTTTTTTTTTTTTGCCAGTCATGGGGCTTGAGCTCAGGGCCTGAGCACTGTCCTTAGACTTTTCTCAAGGCTAGAGTTCTACCACTTCCAGCTTTTTTTCTATGTATGCAGTACCGAGGAATCAAACCCAGGCCTTCGTACATGCTAGGCATGGAATGCTTGCTTTTTTCCCCTGTACCCTGAACACCCATCCCTGCACTATTCATAATAGTCAAGGGATGGAAACAACCCAGATGCCCTACTGCAGATGAATGGATACATGGATACATAAAATGTGATGTATATATATGTGTGTATATATATATATATATGTACACAATGGAATTCTATGTAGCCAACAAACAAGATAAAATAATGGCATTCGCTAAAAAGGGATGAAATTAGAGCAAATCATGTTGAGTGAGATAAGTTAAGACCAAAGGAACAAAAGGCGCATGGTATCTTTAATATGTGGATATTAGATCCAAACAGTACATCAGCAATGACTCAGTATTTGGGTACCCAAGGTTATAGACATGGTCTTGGAGATATAAATATAACTACATAGACATAAAAATCTATGATGGGCTATATATTCTATAGACATATGTTTTATTACATATACTAATTTATATCTATGACATACAAACCCTCAACTTAATTTTAATTATGTTCTATAATCTATGTGCCAGTGATTATATATAGAGATTCCCTTCTTGAATACTTATTTGTTAAACATGACATTTGAAATATGATGTAAAAATCAATGTCAATAAATTCTTTAATAAAAATATAAATAAAAAATGATATCTCAAAAAAAGTTCTCTTCCATTAAAACTCAGCTTCCAGGATAGACTGGGATGGGAAGCCATTAAAGTGAATGGCCTACCAATGTCCTCCTTCTTATAGTCTTCCCTGAAACCTTCTCCGCTTAGGAAGGTAAAGCAAGCACCACATTGAGCCACGTGATTCCCTCCCCTTGCCCAGCATCACATGGTGCTTAGCCACAATCCTAGGAAACCAATCTACAACCCTGACATCAGCCTAGTTGTATCAGATCATACTGATGTCACTACCTATGATCCATCACTGTCTGTTGGGTCATTAGCCTATGACTGAGGGGGTGCACAGAGTCAGGTGTGTGCAGAGAAGAGCAGACAGAGTCAAGCTGCATCATACTCACTTTACAGATGACAAACCAAGGACAGGCAATTGTTGGCTGTGTCTTGGGTTCTAAGCAACCTTCTCCTGGCTCTTGACTGGGTGGCTTGCAGTGTTACTGGACTGTTCTCCCAATAAGAACAGGTTGGAAAGCAGTCAGGTTTGACCAGTGCTTGTAAGTCTTATTTCCTTATTCTTGCCTATATTCTAATTATTAGTCTTCTATTGCTTGGAGGATAATGTGGTTGTATTGCAAAGCTCAAGCTAGAGTAAGACAAATGCTAAGGCCTTGTTCTAAAGCCAAGTGCTCCATAGGTCTGCGGTTGCAACTCCAGGGCTTTTTCCTTCCTCTAACTGCACGCAGTCATTTGAACATGATAGACATGTCTTATAGGCCATGGTCCTTCCTCCTTTCAGCCCCGTTCCAGTCAGTATTCCTACAGGACCACAGAGCAATGAAGCCTGGGATTTTTACATTATCTGTCCCCACAGTGCCTGGAGTGGAATGATACCTCTGAACTATTCATCAGACATTTGTTGACTCCATGAATGACAAAGAAAGAAGGGCAAGAAGGGGAGAGAACAGTGGAGAAAAGGATCTTCCTTGAATACACGTGTGAATTGCTTTTTCCTACCAAGCGCACAGATATATGAATTCATTTAACAAACTTTTTGGGAAGGCACATGTTCCATGCATTAAAATGCAAAGAAAGATAGGAAAGATACAGCTTTTCTAAGGAGTTCTAAATAAAGTAGAAAAGGAGGAGTTAGGAAATATGATTGTGATACAGTAAGTGTTGTGTTTGATAGTTTCTGGAGGTGAGGGAGATGCTGAAATATAAAGAAAAGGAGGAAAGCTTGAGCTCCTGCTCAGTGACGCTGCTGCACACATTTTAGCTGACTCTGAAAGCAATATTTGTGCTGGGAAGGTAGTACAGTGGAAGAGTACTTGTCTACCATATGCAAAGACCCAGGTTCAATCCCTGGCATCACACACACACACATAAAAGCCAGACACAAAAAGATGATTACTGAAAGCAAGGAGTTTGTAGAACATTCTTGACTCAGTCATATGTGAAGAAACAAGCTTAGGGTGATGGATTTGGGTTTTCTATTAGCTTACATGACCAAAGACATTTCATTCATCTCTTCTGACTTCAGGCCTTCCTGATCTCTGGAGTGTGGGACACCTGGTTCAGATAACTGTCTTTCAGAAACAAACCAATCTTGGATATAACATGGAAGGGAAAAATACACAGGGTTTGACTTAGGAAGGTTGTCCCTGATGGTAACTCACCCCTGGAGCCTTTAGGGGCAAAACAAACTCATTTTTTAGTGGTCTCAAAACGTTTAACCTCAGTAGTTGGCTTCTGTGCTGAAGAAGCCTGGTTTCCCCATCTTAGCTCCATCCTGTAGGCTAATTCTGCAGCGCCCCAGCTGTTGGGCCCAAGGGGAGGTGCAGACACAGGCTCTAGCCTGCAGCTCACCCTGCCTTGCTTTGGACCTGGACTTTGCATCAGCTCTTCCTTCAGGCCTTTATTTAATTATGGAAAACCTGATGACTCTGAATTTTTTTTTTTTTTTAGTTTTGGATACTTAGGGTCTGCCAGAAGCCTAGGAGAAGAAGTAAAACATTTATCTACCACTGGTGATTTCATTACCTGGAGCCAATCTGGAGCTTAGCCCAGCTCCAGGACGGAGGAAAATGCAGGCAGATGTAGAACAGGGGTGCCCTGGGACCTACTTGTGCCTATCAGTTGCCAGTCAGCAAGTATTGAGACACAGAAGCCAACCCTGCAAGGCATACTGTAGGACTAACAAAAGCAGGAAGAGAGATGCAGGTCCCCAAATGCCAGTCAGCCCTGGAAAGAGGCTGGCCTCTGTAAAATGTGAGAGAAAATGCGGAGGTACACGGAGTGAGAGGGAGAGAGGAGGAGAGGTAGGAAGGGATGGAGGGAGATGACATTGCCTGGAGAAGTGCATGCCTTCCCTGCAATGCCACCAGGCAGAGAGAATGCCTTGTAGGAAGCAAGCTGCTGGGGGCATCCCTGGATGCCCTGGATTCATGGGACCATTTTGGGGATGTCACTTTGGATGCTCAACCCCACATCTTACCAGTGCTTTGAACCAAGGGAGGCTGAGAAAGTCCAGCTTGAATGACTGGCTCACACAAGCGGGATGGAGGGCATGTATGGTATTCCTGTGTGACCCAGGAGTGGGGGTGGGGGGTGTCCACCTGAGTCAACCTGAGAACCTGCAGTACAATAATATATGTAAATATGAAGACTACAGACCTGCAATGCAGGACTAGTACTTTCCAATCTAGTACTCGTACTTTCATCACTTCTTTTCTGTGTGAAACTGGTCAAATTGCCTTCATGATCTGTATAATGGGGTGAACGCTACCTAACTAGTGATTTTCTGTGAACGCCTAATTAAGTGACATATCTAAGGTACGGATGGAGGAACAGCCTCCTCCATGTGGGTATTGCATGAATAAAGGGACCCTTGGTTTCACCATTGGTCAGGATGATACTGTCCAGAGGCCTTAGGTTCAGTCTTCTCTCCACAAAATAAACATTCACAAGTCAGGAAAAGTGGGAGCAGAGGCATAGTGTATTTGAAAGTAAATAAGACCCAGGGGAGGGTGTGCTGACCTGGTGATTACCCATGGGTTGGGGTAAGCTCCCAATTGGGACAGCACCTGGGTGGACCATCCTATGCCTTAGGAGGCCCTGTCCACCTGCCTCCTGGGAGAGGAGGAAGAAGTGGTGGTGGCAGTGTCAGTAGTGGTGGAGGCAGGGGAAGAGAGAGGGTGAGAAGGGGAAGAGAAAGGAGGAAGAGTACAGGAAGGAAGAGATGGGGGAGGGGGAGGAGCAGGAGAGGAACCACTTCTTGAGGCAAGAGGTCTAGGAGGGGACCTGGAAATTTGTAGTCTGCCTGTCCTACTAGTGGGGAGTCCCCCCTTTCATGTCATTTTGGGGGAGTCTTGGCTGGTCTGGCATCTTGCTGGCTTGCTGTCTACCTCCCATGTAAAGGGAGATGTGATCCCTGCACGGGTATAATCCAGGGCTATCAGGGGCACTAACCTCTACCAGGGCTGCTACCTCTGTCTTCCAGGGTTTCCAGGAAGAAGAGCTCTGGTCTCTGCTGAGCCACTGTCTCTTCCTATCTGCCTAGTTTTCCTTTCTCTCTGACTTTCTCTCAGTGAGCCATTAATAGGCCTAAGAGATTCTTCCATCCTCATTAGGACCTAGAGTTCATCTTCCTGGGGTCGGCTGGCTCTTACTGATCCTAAAATAAATAATCAATTAAGTATATCTCTGTCTGGAGCATTCCCTGGTCTCTCTAGGACAAGGCAATACCCCACCCTTAAGTTTCATACAGTAGTTTAGGCATTACCTTACTTTTCAAACCATCTGTCGATGTGTTTTTCTTTATCACTTGGTGATATACTCCAGGAAGACAGGGACTATCTTTATTATTTCCCCCCTGTATTCCAACATTCACTATAATATGCCACATAAAAAGGTCCCATTTGATCAGAACTATGTTCAGGGTTTATTTCTTTCTACAGGTCAGAGTAAGATGCCTGCCTAGAGAAGGAGGGAGGGACAACAGAATGGACTACTTCTTTAATACACAGGAATCCAGAGGGGAGCAAGCTACTCCTGCAGACTGCTGGATCTAAGTCTTTTAAGGGAAGAGGAATAAAATGGAAGAGAAGGGGGAACGATGCACTACAGATTCATTATAGATGTGAGCAAAATGATCATCGCTCAATTTCAGCAAGAACTTGGGAGGAGTGTATGAGGAAGAGAAATCTAGACTCACATCCACCTCAATGAGAGATATGAGTCCATGTAATAAAATGGGAAAGTTACAGGGAAATCCCTCAGGATGTGCAGTAAAGAACTCCAAGTCTGGAGATGAACTGTGTGGTTTAAGAGCCCAGTTCTACCAAATGGCCACTTAGGTGGTTCTTGAAAACCTCATTTCCTGATTCATGCAATGAGGCTAATGATGACATCTATTTTGTTTTTGTAAGGATTAAATGAGATGCTCAATGTAGAAGCAGTCCATAGAGTGCTTGGCATATACTAAGGATTCAATAAATTATAGCAATTATAATTATATGAATGCTGGTCTTTTCTTCCCCTGAACATTCTAGGCCTGACATTGGCATCTCAGAGAGTAGAGTGAGATTAGAGGAAGGGGAATCCTTGGATATAATGTAATATTGCTGAGAAAAATGCAGTCTACTCTTGAGTTACGATCATGAAGACACTGGGAATATGTTTACTGTGGATCTAGAGGACTTAGTCAAATGGGGAAAACAAATAATGGATTTTTTCCCCCTTGAGCCAGAACTCAGGAGTCGCAGTCTAAGTCCCACCTCTGCTCAGTTTTGTGACCTTGGGCAAGTTCTCCAAGCTCTCTGAGAGTCTGCTCACTCATCTGTTGAATAAAAGAATTGGTCTTTTTTTCTTTCCTTTCCTTTTTTTTTTTTTTTTGGCTATAAAACCATTGATTGTAATACCCAGCCAAATTGAGTTGAAACTATTCTTGTCTACAGTTACTTGCCTCTCTGTCCAGTTGGCTAGGGGCTATGGATTGATGAATAAGATAAGCAAACCTCAACTTAGATTAGATTTTTTTTTGTAAAGGGAATTGATGGTTGAATAAATACAAGCTATACTTAGTACCATATATCCAAGTACTTTACTGTAAGAATTCAGATTTCTGATGTGGAAGCAAGGGATGTAGAGTAAGAGTAGGCATGAGAAATGCATAGCTTCTGGGCTGGGAGTTTGGCCTAGGAGGGGTAGAGTGCTTGTTTAGTATGCCTGAAGACCTGGGTTCAATTCCTCAGTACCACATACCTAGAAAAAAAGCTGCAAGTGGTGCTGTAGCTCAAATGGTAGAGCCCTAGCCTTGAGAAAGCCTAAGGACAGTGCCCAGGCCCTGAATTCAAGGTCCAGGACTGGCCAAAAAAATTGCATAGCTACTTCAGAAGACAGAACAGGACCATGTGTGGACATGGGTTCTCTCTAAAATGTGAGGAAAGTTGGGTTCCAAGGGAGGGGTTTCTATCTTGGCACAGCTGGAGCTGAAAGCAAATCCTAGTAACTGATTACACTTACCCAGAAGTTTGTCTGATGTGGGAGGGTGGAAAGCTGATTGATGTAGAATATATCTTCTTCTGGAACTTGAAGAGAAGCAGGGCCAACAAAGCAGATTTAAGATTCCATGCAATGTAAGGAAATCCAGCCTTCAGAGTTGCAGAGGTTGGGATACTGTTTTGTAAAGAAATAGCCAGTAGAAATGCCAGGCTTTGTGGGTCTTCTAAATCTTATCACAATTAGTTGACTGCTCTATTGCAGCATGACATAACTAGCAGAGTTGTATGTAGTAAGGCATTATCAGACTGGGCCTATGGGCTATAGCTTGTTAAGGAGACCACCTAAGGTACATGACTTAAGAAGTCAATGATAAACATTCCCATCTTCCTCATCACAGGTAAATAGTGTGAAGAAGTTCAGAGACTATTCTTAAAAGGATGCATATACTTACCCTGGGTTAGGGCCCTGATGAGCTGAATTGTCAGGCCCCTTTAAAGAGGAAGACCTACAAGTCACTAGCAGGCCGTACTAGGAAGGAGCTGTGGGGTACTTAAAAGTTCCTGTTGATCCAAAGACCTTGGAAGAAGGAGGTTGATCTAAAGGATTTGACTCTCCCTTCCCAGCCCAATGGTTTTGTATATCCAAAGATGGAATATGAAAGATTGACCCCACCGTCTTATTATCCCTGGTGCATACAGATGCCAAGCAAAACCCTAGGTATATGCAGATGTGCTTGGTGCTTGATGAGTCTGCAGGGCAGTCCAGCTAAGCCTGGCTGTCAGCACTCAATTGTGGGCCCAACCAAAAAGCCTCCCACCTCCCTAGACCTAATGGCTTTTCTTTTGGTAGGTCATGGGACGTGAACTCTGGGCTTGTGTGCTGTGCCTCAGCCCTTCAGCTCAAGGCTACTGCCCTACTGCTTGAGCCACAGCACCATTTCTGGTTTTCTGGTGGTTAATTGAAGATAAGAGTCTCATGGACTTTAGTACCCAGGCTGGCTTTGAACCTTGATCCTCAGATCTCAGCCTCCTGAGTAGCTAGGATTATAGGCATGAGCCACCACACTTGGCTCCCAATGTCTTTTTCATTAACCTCTGCCTCCTTTCTCAGACTCCATATAACCCAACCTCAAATCCACTCCCTCGTACAACCTCTATACCTGCGGCAAGGGCTGTGTCCCTCACTCGCAATGAACGGGCCTAGCCTTCTGAAGATCAAGTCTGGTCCATTCCTTTTTCCTTTTCCTCCATTTTCCTAACATGGTCTCCTAAGACAAATCCCACATCTGGCTTGAGGTTATGGTAGCCTTGTCTAACACATTGCCAATATGATTCTACCTTGCTTGGGGGAACATCTAGAAGGATTTTTTTTCTTACAATTCAGTATATTTGAAGGAACTCTCATAAAGATGGTCAATTACCAGTATATCTAGGAAGGAAAAAATATCCTGACTTTTTGGTTACATCTCCCCCACAAACACACTTAATAGCTGTGTTTACAATCTCATTTGAATTAATTAACTATTGGACAGACATCAGTAATGCTAATGAAGCATCCTGGAGAAGGAAGCCACAGCCTTTTCTCATCCCCAGGGCCTCTTCTTCATGGTTTGATTCTTATAAACACCATAACATTGTTTGGTTTCCTTTATAATCTGTTTATCCCTTAACAATAGAGCAAGACTTGTAAACAGGGGAGAGGTCTGAGGCTTCTGGAGGGAATATCCAGTGGGTTCATGCCCAGCCCGCTGTCTTCTGAGTCTGGGCTGCCAGGCACTGTTGCATCTGTAATTCTCAAACACTGAACTCTTCCTGGAGCTGTCAGCATCTCACTGCAATGGGCCGCTGATAAATCAAGTCCTCCTAAGGGCCAGTTGAACCCAGGTCGGAGGTCTTTACCCTTGCCATTTCCTACAGTTAAAGAGTCCACCAAGGCATTCTAGCAGACTTACCTGAATGAGAATTATCTTTCAGTCTGCTGTATAGCTGATTGTAGATTTCTAAGACCTGGCCTGAGGGGCAATGGTGTTTCTTCTATGTTAGCATCTGCTTCATTTCAGAATAGAAATATGGTGGGAGTGAGAATAAGACCATTTATGTTCAAGTCTTGGTTCTGTCACTTTGTAAATATGGAGCCTTGGGCAACTTGCAGCCTTGTGAGAATTAGGGACTCTATTTGTGAAATGTAGATTTAAAAGTAAAATAAAATGAGGCTATTCCAAGTACAGTTGATTCTCATTATTCATGGCAGCCATGTTCTATATAGTTGTTAGGAATGCTGAATTAGTAAATACTGAGCCATAACTCCTAAAGGAAACACAGGGTTAGCTTCCTTGCAAGCCTTTGGCCATAATATTTAATCATGCTGTCAATCCTCACTCTTGTTTTATGTGTATTTCAGTCTGGACATATTTTTAATAGACATTGCTGATTCGTTAACATTGAACTCACAGTGAATGGAACTGTAATTTTAACGTGCATTGTTGATTCATTAACATGGCACTTCTAGCACATAGCACTGTAACACATGCCTGAATGAAACTTACCTAATACATATATTTTCTTGGCAAGGCACACCACAGCCTTCTCACTTTGGAGCTCTTCTGCTCTGCTCTACACAAACAAAAAGCAGAAGACTGAAAAAGGAATGCACTCTATCAACTGCAACAGGATGGTGGTGTGAGAGCTGAAACAGAAAGACAGAACCATCTTGTTCCACCTCAGCTGAGAACATGTATGCATGCATCCCACTCCATACTATATATGTTAGTGAGTCACACCCAAAGCACCACAACAATTGATTTGGGGTTACTCAGTCATTCCAGTAACTAGGAGAACTGGCAAATGCTGAATCTGTGAATGAGAATCAACTGTAGCTTACCAGGAGGGTCACAAGAGGAATCTAGAATGATTAAACCTAACCTCCTCAATCTGGTATGCACTCTTCTAATGTCTGGCCCCATCTTGCTTCCTAATACTTTCTGCGGTATCTTCTGACACAAACTCATTCTCCAGTCTTTTCCTGTCTTGTTTCCCGTCTCTGTTAGCATCACTAACAGAGACCACTGCCTGATGCGCACTCTTGATCTTCATAGAGACAAGTTGTTACTCTTCTTGAGGGATTCCAGCATCTGTATTTGGCTTGTTACCTGAAGGCACCATAGACCGATAAGCAACAGAAATGTATTCTCACGTTTCTGATAGCAGGGCTCCTCAATATGAAGTTGCCAGGGAACTGGGGATCTGGTGAGGAGCTCACTTCCAGGTTCATAGGCAGACATCTTTCTACTGTAATTTCACCTGGCAGAAGGGCAAACGAGACCTATAGGGCCTCTTTTATTTTATTTTAATTTCTAGAAGCTTGATTTTATTTATTTTTCTAAGTTAATTTCTATTTTCTTGCCGAGATAACGTATAGAGTGATTACAGTTACATTCGTCAGGTAGTAGGTGCATTACTTCTCGCACATGGATACCTTTTCTCATGTTTTTGACCCTGTTTTCCTCCCTCCACCCCCTCCCAATCATGTTGTTTTCCCCCTTCCCTTCTCTATTTCAAATAAACAAATAAACATATATACAATATGCCAGGTAACAAAGTCAGATATAGTAAATGAGATTAACCGTAAAGGTAAAAAAGAAGAAGAAAAATAACATAGTACATTAAGAACAACAATCACACAAGATAAACTGTTTGTTTCCATATCCTTGAGTTCATTTTATTTAGTCTCATCTTATATGACTTCATGTACTTAGGATTTGAGCTATTGTAATCCTCTGCTAGGAGAGTTGTAGATGTATAGTAAGTTAATTAAAAAACTTTATTGTAAAGGTGATGTACAGAGGGGTTACAGTCATATAAGTCAGGAAATTAGTACATTTCTTTTTGGACGGTGTATCCTAAATTATTTCTAAATAGCAGTACAAAGGGGTTTCAATTCAACCTATCAGTTTATAAGTATAATGCATTTTGATCAATGTTATCACTTCTACCATCCCATGGAGCTTTTGTTTCTTTCCTTGTTGATTTCCCTTCCTTCCTTCCTTCCTTCCTTCCTTCCTTCCTTCCTTCCTTCCTTCCTTCCTTCCTTCCTTCCTTCCTTCCTTCCTTCCTTCCTTCCGTGCTCATCCTGAGGCTTAAATTCAGGGCATAGGCATTTTCCCTTAGCTTTTTTGATCAAGGCTAGTACTCTACCACTTGAGGCACAGTTTGACGTCTAGTTTTTGGATGGTTAATTACAGACAAGATTTTCATAGACTTTAATGACTGAGCTGGCTTTGAACCATAATCGTCAGATCTCGGCCTGCTGAGTAGCTAGGATTATAAGCACTTGGCTCCCAGAGCTTCTTTTGTAAATACAGGAATCTATTCATGAAAGTATGATCCTAGGTTGCTAATTATCTGCATCTTCAATACCATTGCTTCCTCAGGCGTGTGTGTGTGTGTGTGTGTGTGTGTGTGTGTAGATTTCAACATAGGAATTTGGGAGGGTCACAAACATTTAGAACATAGCAATAGGAAGCCTGGTTTTCCACACCAGCTGAATGCATATTTGGCTTAGAAGAGAAGGATTTTATTTTTAAGTTTTTTTAAGTACACACAAGTTATTTTCATTAAGGATCTACTTTTTCCTCCCTAAATCATCAAACAATTCAGTCCCTGGTGATTGCTCTCAGGGCTTGGAAGAAAAATCTTGCTCCATTCTTTTTTTTTTTTTTTACCAAATTTTTATCTTGAAAATTTGGGGAATGTTTACCACTGTCTTATGGACTTTATACTTGATCTAAACTTTCATCATCAGATGAGTCCCTTGAGAAATATGAGGTCAAAGCACCCACCACCAGGAATAACAGCAGAAATCAAAGCCAAAGTTTTCTGTCTAGAATAATAGATTTAAGCCACTAGTCTTGGTCACTTCAGCTGGCCAAGCAAGGACCAGAAAGCCCTGTGAGACAGGCTGTCAGGTAATTGCCAAATTAGCTGAGGTCACTGGGGCTGGTTTCATCTACCCTCTGTTTGATCTACCCTTTGGGCATACTTGCTCTCTTCCTGCCTTATGGCTTACCTGCCTTTGTCTCCTTTCTGTTTGTTTTATCTTCACTGGAGCCAGCTAGTTTCCAGTTAATCTTGGCTTCTTTTCGCAGCATGGTACTCTGCCAAGGCTTTTCTTTTACCCCTAGGTCCTCTGCCAAAGCCCTGACAGTGCCACACAGAGTTAAGAGTTAAGCAGATGTAAGTTTCTTTCTTCACTACTCAGTGTTTGTGTGTTCCTCATCTCTACACAGAAGAGCTGACTGGATCAGTGAGGGCTTTCCCGGCATCCTCATCATATGGTGCTTTGAGCCTTTGGGAAGAGAGAGGAGTAGGTTGCCTCTGATTTTTCATAGATGGATAAACCATCTTTGACTGGCTCCAGAACTAGTTTGAAAATCTGTTCTAGGACTGTTTTAGTTGAAAAAAGTTCAAAATCAACATTTCTATAACCCTCATGCAGATGTGAAGCTGTCAGCAAAAGTGAAAAATGAGGCCAATGCAAAGACAATACATGAGGGATGTTATTTGGCTTTCAAGTAATCTTACGTTGATCCGTTACTTATCTTTTTGGAGAAGAAAAGTATCTCAGAGTGCTAGAAAGACTTACTACTCAATTTTAAGTGCTGATTTCTGGTTTAATTGAATTAAAAATAACAATCAATCAGGAAAATAAGTGTTTATTGACTAGGGGACATTTGAACTTCGTGATGAACCATTTTTATTGTAATTATGATTGCCAGATGGGAGTGATGATGATGATGGTGATGATGATGATGATGATTGTGGTAATGTTAACACTAGCTACCACATACCAAGTGTTTTGTATACTAGGATCTTTGCTGAATTTTTTTTTTTGCCAGTCATGGGCTTAAGCTCAGGGCCTGAGCACTGTCCTTGGATTTTTCTCAAGGCTAGAACTCTACCACTTGAGTCTCAGCACCACTTCTGGCTTTCTCTAAGTATGTGGTACCAAGGAATCGAACCCGGGTCTTCATGCATGCTAGGCAAGCACTTTACCACTAGGCCAAACTCCCAGTACTTTGCTGACTTTGTATATATGTTATCTCATTTAATGGGTCACATTTTATTTCCTAAGGTTACACTAATCTGTGATAACAATGCAAGAAACCAAGATATGGTTGGGGATAAACATAATGTCATTGGAATGCCCTGGCATATTGAAGTAGTTTACATTTAGTTCTAGCTTTATTTCTAGCTTATTTCTGCTCATTTATGATACCATTTCTGTGTAGTTTATTTAATGTTCTTATCTATGGGATACATGCATCTCGTATAGATAAGAAAATTAAAATTTGTAAAGGTGAAGTGACAGACAAACAGGCACTGTTGCTTGTTGAAGAAGAAAAGAACTGGTGAGATTAATTCCAGTAAAGGCCAATTCCATTATTTCAATTTAAAAAAATTCAATTCTATTGTCAAGGTGATATACAGAGGGGTTATAGTTGCATATGTAAGGCAGTGAGTACATTTCTTGTTTAACATTGTCACCCCCCCACCATGTTTTTCTCGCATAGAAGAAAGAGACTGGTAGCTCATGCTTATAAATGCCTATAATCCTAGCTACTCAAGAGAGTAAGATCTGGAACATAGTGGTTTAAAGCCAGCCTGGGCAAAATAGTCCAAGAGACTCCCTCACAATGCCAGGTTGGCTCAAGTGGTAGAAGGCTAGCTGAGCAAGCAATCCATCAGAGGCCACGAGTTTAGCAAACCTGGACATTGGTGACAAATAAACAAAGAAAGCAGATCGTTTACTTTTAGGTAGCCCAAACATTCATTTAATTGCATGCCATGTTAAATTCCGATTTGAAAATACTGACTATGAAAAGTTCCCAAGCTAATTTAAATAGAGTGTGTATTCACTTTCTCCTCGATGACCTGACCAGAGTCTGTTGTTTTTCTATCCTAATGGCATTCTGCCCAGCCTCACAAGGCTCATTCTTGAGGTCAGCTGAGAAAGGATTGTTGGTTTGTTCTTCTCAGTAATAGCTGATTTTTTTTTGCATTGAATTTTTCTTTGAAATCACTGACCTTTGAAATTCTAGGATTGCTTAGTCTCCAGCCTGGGTTGCCATGGCTGCAGCCAACCCCGATTCCAGGTTCCGTGCACAGTAGAGACATGGGCAGTGGTTAAGAGTCCAAGTGTTTGGCTCTTTCCCTCTCCATACTGCTTTCATCCTCCCTCAGGTCAGCAAAGACAAGAATGAAAGATCTCAGGGCACTCTCTTCCAGTTTCTACACTGAAGAACTTCATGAACTCATTCTTTTCATCTTTCCTCCCATTTCTGCCTTGCCTCAGCTTGGTACCACATGCCCTTCTGAGTAGCTTTCTTCTTATTTTATCTTCTAGGTCATTCCAAAGGATGTTAATCATTTAGAAGGATGGGAGTTTTCCTTACTTGGAGAATACATTTTCTTGTGAACTCATTGAAAGTCTCTTTGATTTGTTTGAGAACTGAAAAAAGTAAAATAAAATCTAGACTAAGTGGGTAAATATTCTATGTGAATAATATATTTATAAGCCCTGAGTATTATGTCAAAATCTCTACAATGTGGAGAGCCTTGCTGGTTGTTCCCCAATGGCAAAATAGTTAGGTTGACTATAAAGTGTGTTTTAAAGTTTGCTAGAAAGTGCTTCCTGTCTCTAAAGACAATCTCCTGGACTCAGCCAATTGCAGATACATAAGTTAGTGGTAAGTATTTTTCTCTGTGTAAGTATGATAGAGGAGAAAACATCTTCTAAAGTCAGAATCCTCCCAGGATGGTTATGAGTCCGGATAGCTTTTGCCTGGGGTAACTAAATCTAGGTTGAGTTTTCCCAAAGGTAGCAGATGCTGTTAGACCCTGTCTGTCTACCAGGATCTTACTGCTATTTCAAATATCTCCAATCTCAACTATACATTTTGAATTAAAAAATATGTATTTATTTTTGTTTATGTGGTACCAAGGAATCGAACCCAGGGCCTCATGCATGCTAGGCAAGCACTCTTAGCCCCTTTTGTTGTTGTTGTTGTTTTAATTGGGGAGGGAACATACTTGTCCTGTGTGCCAGGTAAGCCAGGGTGCTGAAAAATTCATGCTCTATGGAGAAACATCCTTCTCTGAGGATGGATGGAGTTTGTGGATACATACTCATTTCCTAATTTCTTCTTCTTCAGTGGCACAATCCTGATTTATGTTCTACGCTGTCTAGGGATTAGACTACAGTTTCCCATTGGGGTAATTGACTTAAAGATATGCTATCCTATCCTTGCCTCTCTGTCCTTCTCTGTTGTGCCCTTCCCTGTGCTCTTTGTTTCTTTTTTTTTTATTGTAATTAGTAAAAGGGTTACATGATATTTGCCAGATAGAAGGTGCATTAATTCACATACACTGATACCCTTTCTCATGTCTTGGTACCCGTTTCCCTCCCCCCAGTGCTCTTTGTTTCTAGTTTCACTTCCTTCCTCTGTCTGCCCATATTTTTTTTACCTCTTTCTTTTTTTCTTTCTTTCTTTCTCTCTCTCTCTCTCTCTTTCTTTCTTTTTTTCTCTCTTTCTTTCTTTCTTTTCTCTCCTCCCTCCCTCCCTCCCTTCATGCTTTCCTCTTTTGGGTGCTATTACTAGGGCTTGAACTCAGAGTCTGGGCACTTTTTTTTTTTTATTTTTTTACTCTAGGCTCTACCATTTGAGCTCCAGCTCTACCTCAGGCTTTTTGCTGATTAGTTGGAGATGTGAGTTTCACTCACCTTTCTGAACCTCAATCCTCGTATTTCAGCCTCTTGGGTAGCTAGGATTACAGGTGTGAGCCATAGGCATCCAGTCCCCATTTCTTTGCCTTTTCTCACTTCCTTATTCTTTTCCTTAAAATGCAGCAACTTCCTCAACTAACAAAATAGTCTTTCTAGATTTTTCAAGTATAGATTAAAATAGTTAATAGTATTTGAATAGATGGGTGTAATGCAGAGATGTTAACATCTGTTGGCAGCAAGACTCTTTCTGGAAATATCTAGATTTAGAGCAAGCTGTTTCGCTTTAATGAAGTAGTAGGGCCTGCACCCCGGCCATGGCACTCTCAAGCACAGCTTGCCGTGAGGGAGGTAATCCATTGCTCATCATTTGTTCTTTTCAGTGAGCAGCAGAGTTGGTGGGCATAAAAAAAAAAACAAAAATGGATAACAAATTGAAGTAAACTGATGCTACAAAGAAAAGTATATTGCATATTATTTGCATTGTAAAAGAGCACATCAGCACATACAAAAGTGTACTTATTCCAGAACAATGCTCCATGATCTTAAAATAACTCAGTGATTTTTATTATACTTTCCTTGATAGAAGGCTCAAGTTATGCAAATGGCACAAGTTCACAGGCAGCACATAACAAATTAAATGTCCTCAGTGAGGCAAATGAGCACATTGCTATAGATGATTAATATTAAAGTTTAGTGAGCAGAAAGTCATAGGCTCCAACTGCCACTGATGCCTCTATAGATGACTACTTACCATCAGGCTAACCAAATAATTGATCATAATTGATCAATAAGATTAATAATTAATAGTGCAATTGACAAATTAATAATGAAGCACAAAGAACAGCCTCTTACAGATTTCTTTTCTTCTTTCTGTGTGTGTGTGTGTGTGTGTGTGTGTGTGTGTGTGTGTGTGTGTACTGGGACTTGAACTCAGGGCCTGGGCACTGTCCCTAGGTATTTTGTTCAAGGCTGGCACTGTACCACTTGAGCAACACCTCCGTTTCTGGTTTTCTAAGACTTTCCTACCTAAGCTGGCTTTGAACCATGATCCTCAGATATCAGCCCCCTAAATAGCTAAAATTAACAGGCACGAGCCACGGGCAAGTTGGCTGACTTGCCAGTTTAAAAAGGAAAAGGCACAATTCTTGCAAACTTTCCCAGCCTCACATCTAGCCGTGGTTGTGAGAAAGCTGTTGAGGTAGGAAATCAAAGAAAGTATTTGTCCTTTTCATTGTATATGCGGCTCACAGAGGCATTGGGCACCCACTGACCTCCAAGAAGGCCACTGGCTTGAAATTGCCAGAGTATAACTGTGTGTATGACATTTTGGGCACAGTAGTTGCTGGGGGACACACCAAGTTCAGAAGTGGATACCCAATTAGACAGGCTCTTCTACAAACTCTAGGCAGTACTTTATTTAAAAAAATTTAACTTTATGAATGCCACAATTTAATAACCCTAGTGACTTAAGTTTGAGTTGTTATCAAGTAGCCTGAAGTCCAGTGTCAAATGAAAAAAAATATCCAGTCTTTTCTGAAAGAGAGGGAGACCTCTTGCCTTCTCCAAGCTTTGGAATCACGGCCGTAAAGGTGGCAGAGAGAAAAAGACTGGAAAATACTCTGCTTCCCTTAAAGGAACTTCCTTCATTATGTCGTGTGGCTGCAGCTGAAGCTAAACTCACCAAATGGGCTCCCTCGGTGGGCAGGAGTGCATTCGTGTCTCTGCAAAAGTCCCCTTGATGTGGTGTGGCTGGCGGCCATGCTGGAGGTTCATGAGTGAGCCCCATGGGCCCAGGAAGGCATTGCCTAGTGGGCGGGGCCGCTTGCTCCTTTTCTTTTCTCTCTTCTTTTTTAAAGACCAGTCTAAAAGCAGCTGAGCACTTCTGCCACTTCCCCTCACCTGGTCTCCACTGCAGGAGGCTGCCTCAGGACCTCCATGTGCACTGGTCACTTCCAAGGTGATTCTGGGGTCATAAATTGTTGAGCTTGCCCATGGGGCTTACTCAGTCAGCAGCATCAGATGTAGGGGAAAGGAGGAAGTAGAAACACTCCAGAGATGGATACAAAGCAACTAGCTTTCTCTATGAAAAGTGGGAAGCTGGGCACGGTGGCTCATGCCTGTAATTCTAGCTACTCAGGAGGCTGAGATCTGAGGATCGCAGTTCAAAGCCAGCCAGGGCACAAAAGACCCTGAGACTCTTATCTCCAATTAACCACTAGAAAATGGAAAGTGGTGCTGTGGCTCAAGGGGTAGGACGGTAGCCTTGAGCTGAAGAACTCAGGACAACCCCAAGGCCCAGAGTTCAAGCCCCACGACTGGAAAAAAAAATATAAAAATATAAAACTCAGGATACTCTCTCCTTTTTCCCTCTTTCCCTCTCCCTCTCTTTCCACATATGTATATATACATATACGTACATATATATTTATATAAACACATGTATACATGTGTGAGTATCATTCCCATATCGCTGTTGCCAGAGTCTAAGCCACACAACTGACCAAAAAAAAAAAAGTAGAACCTTTGGGTGTTGGTTGTTTAAGCTTGGGATCCTAGCTACTCAGGAGGCTGAGATCTGAGGATCCTAATTTGAAGCCAGCCATGGCTGGAAAGTCTGTATGGATAGTATCTCTAGTTTAGCACTAAAAAGTCAGAAGTGGAGTTGTAGCTCTAGAATGCCAGTCCTAAGTAAAAGCTCAGGTCCTGAGTTAAATTCCTGGGATACTCCGTCTGTCTCCATCTGTCTGTCTCTGTCTCTCTCTCCTCTCTTCTGAATCTGTCTCTGACTCTGTGTCTATGTCTGTCTCTCTCTTTCACACACACACAGTGAGCTCCAGCAGACCAGTGACTCAGTGGCTGTTTAAGTAGAGGCAGCAGCCACTACGTTGGTTCCTGAAGGCTGAGGAAGCTCATGAGTAGATGACGGCTTCTGAAGTGCAGTGGAACTTTAGGCAGTAAACTCTATAGTATAAAGATACAGACCAGCCTTGGCACTTCCTTGCTTGCCATATTTGGAAAAGTCTTGTCATAGGCTCTCATGATCTGTAACAGTAAAGATTGATTTCTCTGAAGGTGGTTCCCAGGTTGCTCCACTAGCTCTAGATTTGACAGGTAAGTTTACCTACTTCTTTCAGAATACCTACTAGAATCAACCCAAGAACAGCCTAGATGTAAGTATCTCCACCATTGCATAATTCACATGCTCCCTCCTCCCCTCCCCCAGGAGATTCTGCGCCAACATAGCTTTAGAAGTAGTGGATATTCCCATAAGGTGCTACCAGCAAGCTTCAGTAGTTCTAGGCATGGCCTGATGATTTAACGTGAACCAGTGGAGTTGGGGGGGGGGGAGGGTTGGGCCTTCTAGATCCTTCAACAGTACTTGTACTTATCCAGCTGCCAGGCTGTGTTCAGATTTTGCTATGCATAAGCTTCATCCCAGCTCCAGAGCCTGGGATTCTGAAGTTCTAAGCAGGCACCTTGCTTTTCTGCTTGTTTACAAATACGTATGGTGAAGTACGATTTTGCAGCCTGTACCAGATCAACCTTAGATGGGTTGGACTGTGTCTGGGATGGTTTTGAAGTCCGGATTCAGCTATGTTTTCTGAGTCAGAGACTGAAGTAGGGACATAATGAGCTCAAGGGAAAAGGAGAGCCGGGATCGAGCTATGGTGTATAAATTGGTGTGGGATTGAAGGTATTTTTCCCCCAGGCAGCATCTCCTTTCCTGTATTGTTCTTTGAAAACTAGTTAGGATAGTAGTCTTCTGCTGAAATTTGTGTGCTCTTCGGCACTGCCTTTAGAGGGGAAAAAACTGCTTGAAAAGACTTAATCTTGGTGGTTAAGCCATGGCGTACTGTTTGTTTCTAAACAGCACTCATGCTTCATTTTGCAATGAAGATGTATCATTTGGCAGGTACAGAATAAAGCATGAGGACTGATTGGGGAATCTTAACTTTTGGTGGGAGTATGGAGTATAGAAATGTCAGAATTCTATTATAATAAACAGTATATCCTTCAAGGTAAAATCTAGCATCAGGCTAAATGATGAGATGTTAGGCTTATCCTCATAGTCAGAAACAACAGGAGAATTTTACTCTGCCCTTACTGTGATTTAATTCTTTTGAGAAGCTGGCCAATGAAATTTGAAAAGAGAAGAGAGGAAAAGAAAGAATTAAAACCTGAAAGATGAAAGAAAGACAGACAAGTGATACAGATGTTTCCTTGGAAAACCCAAGATGAGTTGACAAGCTATTACAAGTAATACATTTCCAGAAAGAAGGCTAGATGAAAAATGAATATTGGAAAGTCAATGGTATCTCAATATATAATGCAAATAACCAATTAGGAAAGATATTTGGAAGGGAAATCCCATTTGCAATTGTGAAATAAACAATATGAATCATCTTTATAAGATATGTTCAAGGTTGATATAAATAGATTATTAAATGTTACCTGAGAACATTGTAAAAATGCTTCTTGTATTCTTGGAGAGAAAGACTCAACATTGTGAAGAAAGCAAATATCTCATTGCTAATTTGTGAGTTTTAAGTCATCTCAGTAAATGGCATTTTTGAACCACCTGGTCAGTTCTAAAATCAGATGGCAAAATATAAGAGTAAGAATATATATAAGAAATACTAAAAATGAATAATTTGGGAAATAATGCAACTTTCTTCCTATTCTAAACCTATAATAATATTACTGATAGGGTGAGCCTGGGTAGGTAGAAAGGAGATTCAAGTCCGTAAGTAATTATTTTATGATGAAAGTTGTATTAGTTATCAGGGGAAAAAGATTTTCTGTCATGAAATAGCACTATTGAGATAGTATCACATAGAAATAAAATTAAAAATAAAAATAGAAGCTGGAATCAGTGACTCATGCCCATAGTTTCAACCACTCAGGAGGCTGAGGCAAGAAGATCTTGAATTTGAGACCAGCCTGGGAAACAGCCAAAATAGGAGAGACACTCTTTAGAAAATGAATAAAACAAGATAGATTTCAATCTAATTCTTTACAAAGATCCAAGTATATTAAAAAATAAGAATCTATAAGAATGCTAGAAGATATACAGGACAAATTTTAAAATATTGTGTGAGTGTGTGTGTGTGGTTTAGATATAACCCACAAGCTATAAGAGGCATAATATTAATTTGAGTGTTATCAAAGATATTTATGGCAAGAAAAATACAATCTCTCTCCCTCCCTCCCTCCCTCCCTCCCCCTCCCCTCCCCCTCCCTTCCCCCTCCCCCTCCCTCCTTACCTCCCTCCCTCCCTCCCTCCCCCCCCTCTCTCTCTCATCAGTTATAGGGCTTGAACTCTGGGCCCAGTCACTGTCCCTGAGCTCTTCAGCTCAAGGCTACTGCCCTACCCCTTGAACCACAACCCCACTTCCCATTTTCTAGTGATTAATCAGAGATAAGAGGCTCGTGTTCTTTAGTTCCTGGGCTGGCTTTGAACCAGGATCCTCAGAACTTAGCCTCTTAAGTAGCTAGGGTTACAGGCTTGAGCCACTGTGCCCGGCTTCCTTCTGTGTTTTTTAGTTAGTTTCCTTTTTTCCTTTTTTTTTTTTCTTCAGATAGAGGCTCATGTTTTCCCCAGGGGTCAGTCTTAGACTTCTGTGATTTTTCTACCTTTGTCTTCCGACTATCTGGAATTACAGGAATGAACCCTCATGCCTGTTGCAGGATATTGTACTTTCAGCTATCAGACTTGAATGATCAGAAATTTGTTAACAGATGATGATGATGATGATGATGATGATGATGATAGTGCTAGGAAATAATTGCTCTTAACTCCTGTGAATATAAACATGAATACCTTTTCTGTGAAAGGCAATTTGTCAGTACCTAGTTTAAATGTGCATGCCCTAAAACAAAAACTTCTACATAAAACTAGAAACTAACCAAAGCCAGTATATTTATACAAGATCAAGATCAAACAGGTTATTTGATACAACATACATTAAGAACAAAATTCCACCAATAAGAGCTCTTGGATCTATGCAGAAAAACAATAAATGGAATGCAACACAGTCACTTAAATGTTTTAGGAGTAAGGAGTGAAACAATTTCAAAGATATGCTGTTACATTTTAAAAAGCTACAAAAATACACATAGGATGCTAACAATTATGTGTGTGTTAAGATTTATACCAGCAAATCTCAAACATTTTGATCACAAGAAGATGTTATGCTTGTAGTAGTTATCAATAATTCTAAAGATATAGCCTTAGAAAGTCCTAGAAAGTTTAAGAATATGCAAGCATATTCTTAAAGTGATGATGTTATATAATCTGTGGAAAACACCATACCCCTGAAGGAGAATAAAAGTGAAACCATGAGTTTTTTTGTGTGTGTATTACTGTGAAAACAGTTTTCACCATATGGACCTCTTGAAAGAGAAGCCCTGAGAGAGTCTTGAAGATCCCATGAGTCTGTATTTCACACCTTGAGAACTGCTAGCCTCTATCTAGATGATTACATATTCATAGCAAAGTTTTGTATGCTGATCTCAGATTGGTAAGAATTTTTCTCTGGAGAAATAAGCTTAGAGGACCAAGAAACCCTGGTGGGAGAAAGACGTAGTGTTCACTATGTAACCTTTTGTAACTTCTCAATTCTAGGCATGTGTTAGTGATTACTTTAAAAAAAAACTTACAGATCTGAAGAAATGAATTGAAATGCAAACAGAGATTTATGGCCTCTAGAATTAATTTGAGTCATGGACAAAGATTGATGCCCATGAATATATTTGTTGCAACATTCTTTATAGCATCAAAGACTTGGAAACAACCCACATGTCGAGAAATAGAGATTGGTTAAACAAATTATGGTACATCTATACATTGTAATTCTATGCAATCATTAAAAATCATAAATCCTTATAATGTTCTGTGATATGGGAAAATGCTCACAGTATAATGTTAAGTTTAAAAAACAGCACAAAGATATAATTTTGCATGAATCAAATTATACTAATTTAAAACAATACAGGAAGGATATATATGCAGATTTAAAGTCATTAGTTTTGGGTGGTGAATGCATGAGTTATTTATACTTCCTTTCAAATATATTTCTGAGTTTTCTAAATTTCCTACAGTTAATATGTATCACTTTTATAATCAGAGAGCAAATACTATAAAAGGAAAAAGCATTAAAATATCCTGTCCCTGAGGGCTATTTCTTCTTAGTAGCTTCAGTTGTGGGCGTTAATAGGACAGTGGGACATGTCTGAAGGTTCCTCTGCCTCTGGCTGTAATCTGCAGTGATCAATCTTACTTTGGTGGATGTTTGAGTGTGTGTGGTACCCACAGTGGTAGATTGGCTTGCAATGGCTAGCTTGGTTGGGCAAATGGGTCTAAGAGAAAATAGAAGAGCCTGATCTAATGTTTTTGCAAAGCAATTGTTCTAAAATTTAGCAACCTAAAATATCAAGAAGCATTTATTTTTTATAACTCTCTGATTATGTGAGTTGAAGATTTGATCTAGCTAAGTTGTGCTGGCTCAGGATCTCTTACAAGATTACCGATACTGGCTGAGGCCCTAGGCATCTGAAGGCTGGATCTGGGCTGGAGGATCTGCTTGCTAGGACACCTTACTCAGATGCCAGGTCAGTGAAGGCTGGCTGCAGGTAGGATCCCTTTGTTTCCTGACTTGTGGATCTGCTGGCTTGCCCTAGAGAAAACGATAAAAGAGAGTATGTCTTTCATGACTGAACTCTGAAGTCACTCTTAGATCTGCATCTCTTATTGGTGACACTAGTGATGGCCCTACACAATATATGAGTACAAATAGAAAACAAAGGTTGTTTAGCACTGCTATCAGAATACTGCTTTTCAGAATAATAGGCAAAATTCCAGAGCTTGGCTAAGTATTCCTGGGCCAGAAGTCCAGGTCTGGTGGAAAGTCTAAAGGTCTACTTTGCAGAGTAGAAACAAGCTCTTGGGCCACTCTCAGCTACAGGGATCCTACCTACAGGTAGGTTTTGTGACTTGTAAAGGGGAGGAAAGCATAAAGAAATCTTTTAAGACTAACTTGGGCCTTGCTCTGGGACCCCAGGTATTGGCCACTGATTACGTAACCTTATAGCCTGCATGCTTTGGATCACCCATGATTCAACTTGATTTCCTGTGAAGCTTGGAAATATCTACATGATATCATCATTACAGCATTTGAGAAACTTCTCCCAAGTTGCCTCATCTGCTTCTTCCGTTGTGCACAAAAGTTCTACTAGATGAGAAGTCCAGCTTGGTGACTCTGGAAAGATGATCGTTGCGGACACAGTTTATGCCAGGACTGGGCATATCCACCTGTGGACTCACCGGCGAGAACCAAGCCAGATCTCGAAGCCATAGTGGCCAAGCACTGAGGTCTACAGTGTCTATGGGGAGCCTCTGCAAGAAACCAGAGCCAAGAGAGACAAATGGCAGGAAAAGGGCAACTTCAGCTTGTCTTAGCTTTCTCTTCCAGGACAAAAGCCATCCCAAGTTTGCTCAAAAAATGAAGTGTTCATTACAAGATCACAGATCTGGTAGACGTGATGGGCCTTTTGGAACTTCAGTGTTAAAAATGACAAACACCAGTTCTGCACAGTCGCTGTGCTTCTTCATACAAATGCTAGAGAGAAAATCTAATTGGATCAGACTAACCCAAGATTGGCTTCTCCAGACTCCTGTTTGCCTCTGCTCTCATCCTCCATGGCCATGCTTGGGGTCCACGGTAAATGGCAAGGCCTTTCATGCCCAGCTGTGGATGTAAGGAACATAAGATGGATATTTCTAATTCATATCCCTAGCAGAGAGGATGTGTACACATACTTGAGCCTTCAACAAATTGGTTGCAAGGAAGCCAGTAAGTGGGTTTAGCTGTCTTATCTATGGGGAGAGTCCTGTAAGAACAAGGCTATGAAGTTGCCGTTTATGAAATTAAGATCTTCCAGGTGCTGATGGCTCACGCCTATAATCCTAGATACTCAGGAGGCTCAGATCTGAGGACTGGGGTTTTAAGCCAGCCTGTGCAAGAAAGGCCATGAGACTCTTATTTCCAAGAGACCTCCAGAAAACTGGAAGTAGAGCTATGGCTTAAAGTGGTAGAGTTCTAGCCTTGAGTAAGAAAAGTCAGGGGGCCGGGAGTTTGGCTTAGTTGTAGAGTGCTTGCCTAGCATGCACGAAGGCCCGGGTTCCACTCCTCGGTACCACATATGTAGCAAAAAGCCAGAAGTGGTACTGTGGCTCAAGTGGTAGAGCCCAACCTTGAGAACAATCCAGGGACAATGCTCAGGCCCTGAGCCCAAGCCCAGGACTGGCAAAAAAAAAAAGTCTCAGGTTCTTTGGGGCCGGGAGTTTGGCCTAGTGGTAGAGTGCTTGCCTAGCATGCATGAAGACCGGGGTTCGACCTTGGTACCATATACTTAAAAAAGCCAGAAGTGGTGCTGAGGCTCAAGTGGTAGAGTTCTAGCCTTGAGAAAAATCCAAGGACAGTGCTCAGGCCCTGAGCTCAAGCCCAGGACTGGCAAAAAAAAAAAAAAAAAGAAAGAAAAGTCAGGGACAGCACTCAGGCCCTGAGTTCAAGCCCTAGGACTGGCCAAAAAGAGGAAGAAAGAATTAGGATCTAGATAATGGTAGCTTATGCCTCTAATTCTAGCTATTTAGGAACCTGAGAGGATTGCAAGTCACCTCTAAATTAACCAACAAAGCTAGAAATGGAATGTGCATGGCTTAAGTGATAGAACACAAATCATGCAAGGAAACTACCCGAGGCCCTGAGTTCAAACCCTGCTACTGGTCAGAGGCAGAGAGAGACAGAGAGAGACAGACAGACAGAGACAGACAGAGAGACAGAGAGAGACAGAGAGGGAGACAGAGAGAGACAGGGGGGGAGAGGAAAAAATGGAGAAATATAGGTGTGACTAAGATCACTTGTTGTATTAGAAATAGAATTCAAATAAGAGAGCTACTAAGAAGTGAATTGATGTTGAACCTCATTATCTCCACCAAAATTCTTGTCTGGATTTGGACTGGAGTCATTCAAAGCTATCCAGTCATTGCAGGATTGGGATAAGAAAGGAAGACAGGCACAACACAGATGTGAAATGGTGGTTCAGATAAGACTGACCAATGGGAACTCTTATTTGATCATTAAGACAATTGGAGCGGGTCTATTGGATTTAGTTCATTGCTCAAGGATTGACTTGCTGTCAATCAGTCTGATCCCTTGCACAGACACAAGTAAGCCCTAACCCTCTGCAGCCTTCTCCTTGATGTCACTGAAAGCCACAGGCCAGGGCACTTACCTGTCTTGGCTGAACATCAGACAACTAAATGTGCTTTGGTTTGAAGCCCTTGTAAAGACTCTTTAAGAAGGTTATATTGGTAATCAAATTATCCCAACGGGTTTTCTTTCATCTTCTCCTACCAATAAGGATGTTGAAAAATGCAAGGACACATTAGGATAGAAGGTGATAAGACTAATACTTGTTAGTTACAGTAATAACTCTGGCTCTTCTTCCCCTAATGTCCTGGGCTTTGGCAAACAGAAGGATTGCTGTGAAATACACAGTGTGAACACAGTTTGCTTTTATCTCTCTTGTTGTTTGCCCACTGTTCTGTATATGTGAAGCTGTTTATAGTTTCCAGGATCACTCTTTGGTGTATGAGAAAGGCGTTTCTTGCATCTGTGTTGCCTTTTATGCCATGTTTTGGGAGAGATGAGAACAGTGAGGGTTCTCTTATTGTTTCCACTCTGATGTGTGCATGGACTGAAGGTATGTTGAGGTACAGCTGGGTTCTCTGATGGTGGTTGTGTTATTAAACAATTCACCGGGGTCCTTTGGCTCAATGTAGATAGGAATCATGAGTAGGTAAGGAATAGACTTTCTAGGACCCACCATACTTACAATTCTAATGTCATGGTTCATGGGCTTTGGTTGTCAGAACTCTCAGCCCTTAGAACCTGGCAGCTACTGGACTTCATTTGGCAATAAGGATCTGCATGCAGTCCTTTGACTTCAGCTTTTCCCAGCCGTCTACCTTTTCTCTATTGCCAGCATCCTTCATCATCTCCACCACCTCTGTTTCCCACCATCTCTTCCCCTGATTGCTTGCTGAATTCTTCACCTACCTTTTTTCTATTACTTTCTTTTCTGTCTTACCACTTCAGCCTACTCTGCTGAGGACAAAGTTCCCGAATAGGCAAGAAGAGTCTTAGAGAAAAGCCTTCTTCTATTGGGCCAGTGTTGCAATGTCAGGGGGCTGCTTGGGAAGATGCTCTGGCTGACTGGAAGATAAAGCTGAAACTAGTTTAAAAGAGGTGTGGGAATCACTACAGCAGGTAAGCGTGACATTGTAAAGTCCAGCTTCTAGTTCCATCAGTCACGGGCCTTACGCAGGACCAATCACAGGCCTTTTATTGTACCCGACAGGCTTTCTGTTAAGCACCAGAGGATGGGCCCCACACTGGCCTATGTAAGGGTGAATTCCGGGTAAGCGGTTCAGAGCTTTTCCTTGTCTTTAAAGGACAGGCATGGCAGGTTTTCTGGAGTGGTCATGACTGGAATGGCAGTCATACTGAATCAAGTGTCCTGGCTTGACCTGCAGTTCCCCATTTTGATGACAGTCAAGGGAAGGATCTGGCAATTCCAAGTGAAACAATTGAATGGCTCCTTCCCAACTGTTCAAATAATTCAAAAGATGGGACAGAACCAATACCCAGGGGAAGGAAGGAATTAGCGTGAAGTCAACATCCTTGACAATGCTTGACAGCGTTTAACCCGCTTGAAGTTCCGCAAAGAAGGGTTAGGACTTTCTAATCTGTTTCAGTTGGGCTCCCCTAAGAGTTACTTAAGGTCATTTTCCATGTGTCAGATGTAGGGAGCTAGTTACAGTGTTTTTCCTCTGATAAAATGTACTCTTCTGAACCCTTCTTCATCTAAATCGTCTGATGCTACGTTTTCACATCTTAATTTTCTTTGGGAAATCAATAGGCTGTTGGTGACATATTTCTGACTCTCCACCTTGTAGGACTTCTCAGGGTAGGTTGGGACTGTGTGAATATTCCCTGTCAGAATTGTCAGTAGATGAAGCCTGTGTCATTTTTGTCCTGTAGTATTGAGTTGTTGGTGTGAGACCCTCCAACTTCACAAGAGTAGCTGCTCCATCAGCCTGGATCCTTAAGTGAGCGATAATTAGAGCCTTCTGCTCACCTAAAACAAACATAGTAGGAGATGAACAGAGACAGACTATAAAATGAATAGATTCCTTTGTTCTTAGTTTTCTGAGAGCTTGTGATGGGTTCATATTCTATTATTATTTATTCTAAACAAATATTAAGAGTCATTTCTAAAAAACCCCCATAATTCTGTCATGCCAGTTAAGTCTACTTTTTTCCCCAGTGCTTTCTTCTAGTCTTTTATGGTCACTGGTAGTTTTTGTTCTGTTGTGGTATAGGCACGGGTCAATTGTGTATTCAAAGCCCCATGATGGTGGGAACCTAGAGTGTTTTTTTCCCTTTTTTCATATATTTTTATTGTAATTAATAGAAGGGTTACATTACATTCGCCAGATGGAAGGTGCATTACTTCACATACATTGATACCCATTCTCATATCTTGGTCCTCATTTCCCTCCCCCCCACCCCCACCTAGAGTGTTTTATTTACCATAGTTAGGGAGTCTCATGCTGATAATGTTTGCTTTAGACCTTCAATGTCCAAAATGGGAGCCAGCAGCCATGTATGGCTACGAAATGTTTGGAATGTGTCTAATTCAGATTTAAATGTGCTATAAGTGTAAACTGCATGCCACAGTTGAAATAGTTAATATGAAAAAATGTAATTTTTCATTAGCAATTTTTTCATCTTGATTATTTGTTTAAGTGAGAATTTTGATAATCAGGTTAAGTAAAATATATTATTAAAATTATTTTACTTTTTAAGGAAGTTATTGGAAATGTGGTTTTGGTTTTGGAGAAGGCTTTTAGCCTCTTGAATCTTATCTCTTATGATTAAAAGTGGCTATAATCTCTTTCCAACAAGGTTTTTTTTCAGAATTAAGTCTGATAGCAATGCAAAATTTCCTATTTTGAGAATCTGATGCATGGTAAGTACTGGCTCAGCTAGAGGAAACAGGTAACGACAATCAACTTTAAAATAGGAGACAAGATAGGGATGTGTGCTGGCTGAAAGAAATCACATGTCGTATGGGTTTGTTGGTGACCAGTCTCATCTTTAATCTTCTGACCAAGGTCAATGGTCAGAAATGTTTCTGAACAGCTCAGTAAATCTTAGGGATTCTGGTATGCTAACATGAGAGACAAGGGCAGAGGGAGTGGAAAGAGAATTTAAAAAACTTAAGAGAGAAAACAAAACCAGCAAATCCATCAGTGGAACTGACATTAGAGGTTAATCAGTACTGAAATATTTGTAAACCCCCAACCAGAGAGACTTAGCCTGTGCCAAGAGGAAGAACTGGGAGCCAGAAAACATGTTCAGATGAACAAGAAATTTCTATTAAAGAATGTGGATTGTAATCACATCCTTGGGGGGATACTGTATCCCAATTCCTTTTGGAGTCTGTGTGCTCTTGGGGAAATTCTGATTTATCTGGGCTCTTGTATCAAATTAGAACAAAGAGCAAATATAATTTGTGTGTTTATGTATGTGTGTGGGGAGGTGGGATATGTGTCTTGTGTAACAACTTGAACTCAGAGCCTCATGCTTTGCTAAGCTTCTTTTTTGCCTTAAAAACACACCCAAATTTAAAAAGCCACTTGTAGTATTGTCTATTTTATATTGAATTCAAGTGCTATCTTAGACTGAGTTGTCTACTTCATTATTTCAAAGCATTGGGAATTTTCTGAGGAGAGTTTTGGTGACTTTAGAGTCCTCCTGGTCATTCGTTTCTTGGTACTTAGTCCACTTTATTTTCTCCTCTGCTTCTACTCATCTTCTTCCAGTCACCCAAGGCATCCCAATTCACAGAGTATCTTTTGGAGTTTCTGTCTGCTTTTTTTCCTCTCTCATCCTGATATTTCTCTCTGATTTGGGATTTCAGCATCTTCCTGTTTTCCTCTGTCCACTTGAGTACATTCAACACTATCCATCTTCTCTTTTGTGAAGTTATCCTGGGTATAACATTCTGGAGTTCTTATTTAGATATTTTTGTCCAATTGAGGTAATAAATCTGGACACCTATAGTCTTGTTGAGGAGTTATACTTCTTTAAACTACCATTTGTGATCTATAAAATAGAGATACTGTTACTTCTTCTCATAGCATTACTGAGAATATGCTTTGGATTTTTGCTGTTGTTGCTATTTATATATTTTTTGGTAGGGGGTAGTGTTATGAATTGAACCCATGGCCTTAGACATCCTAAGTAAGGTCTTCACCATTATTGCAAGCATTAAGTGAGATAATACATGTAAATTTCTTTGAAATATACTGTCCCATAATAAGTATACATAGCACATTGGTTACAATTGCTCATGCAGTGTCTTTCTGTCCCTACTTTCTCCACTTGCCCTTAACTCTACTTTCCCATTACCTTTTCTCTTAGTGGTAATGATAGAGGATAATGATGACAAAATTACAGCTATAGGCATGTAAAAAAAGGGCCTAATTTGTCCCAGTGGGACATAAGGTTTTTGGAGGAAAAGAATAACTGGTTTGAATTCTCTTGTTTACTTGCAGTTTGACCTTGGGCAAATTATTTCTCTGAGCCTTAGCTGTAATAACAATAATCATATATATATCATATATATATCATATATATATATATATGTATTCCCCCAAAAGGCCAGTGTGATGTGGCACACACACACACACACACACACACACACACACACACACACACACACACACCTATACTGCCTGATAAGCTTTCAATACCTATCCCTGTCTCCTTTTAAAAATTATCTAGGGCAGGGAGCATGGCCTAGTGGTAGAGTGCTTGCCTAGCATGCACGAAGCCCTGGGTTCCATTCCTTGGTACCATATATACAGAAAAAGCCAGAAGTGGTGCTGTGGCTCAAATGGCAGAGCACTAGCCTTGAAAAAACTCAAGGGCAATGCCCAGGCCCTGAGTTTAAGCCCCAGGACTGGCAAAAGAAAAAAAGAAAAAAGAAAAAGAAAAATGTAACAAAGGGAACAACATTTGAGATTTAGTCTAACTCAGTCTACATGGAAAATTACTTGTCCTTTCTTGGGAGAAATTTAAGAGCATTTATAAGAAGTATGAGAGTTAATTGAGACCCCCTGTGTCTATGTAATGTTTAGGGGCATTAAATCCTGCTAGCTTAAGTTTTGGACCTCTGCCGCCCTCTAGTGGCCACTATGTTCAGGAAATTATTTGCAGTCATTGATAAAATATAGGAGTCAATTCCCCTTTGAGCAAGAATCATGTGGAGAAATAAGGAACGTGGAAACGGAAGAAGAAAAATGGAGGAGAGGAAAAACATGATGAAATGGGGAATGAAGGAGCTGGCATGATAGTTTGTTTCATATTTCAGATTACAAAAGTCTTTATCTTCACATGCCAGCAAAATCTGGTGAGAAGCCAAATGCACATATTCACCTCCATATTGTTGTTGTTGTTGTTATTGTTGTTGGTTGTGGGGCTTGAACTCTGGGCCTGGGTGTTGTCCCTGAGCCCTTTAGCTCAAGGCTACCGTACTGCCCCTTGATCCACAGCACCACTTCCAGTTTTCAAGTGGTTAATTGGAGATAAGATTCTCAGGGACTTTAGTGCCTGGGCTGGCTTTGAACCGTGATCCTTAGATCTCAGCCTTCTGTGTAGCCTCTTCACCCAGCTTTTCATCTCCATATTCTTCTTTCCTCTTTTCGCTTCACCTTTACCAGCCTGCCTTTCTTCACTAAGACAGGAGCATCTTTTCTTTTCTTCCAGTCAGAAAAATCTATAAATGTATAACATTTATAAAGTTGATGTATCCAATCTGAGTGTCAGGCAGAGGCCACATACCTGTCGAATTAGCTAAGTTGCAACTAGGTTGTAAACTTGAGCTGGAAGCCACACATTCTGAGAAGTGAGATCCATTTATTATTAGGCTTTCCATTGGCCTAAGGTGGTACTATGGTATTGGAAAGAGGCCATCCATCCATGAGAGGACGGGGGCCTCATGTAGGTACCAGGTCCCTTAGGGTGAGGTGCTGTGTCTCTAAGAGCTCAGTGGGGCCCATTCCTTTTGGTGGTATGCTATGTTCCTGTGGAAGCTCCTCTGGTGCTTGTCAATCCGCAAGCTTGGAAGAATCTGGCCTTCTTAGCAGTGACAATCAACTTTGAAAAGAAGGAACTGATGGATGTGTGTGAACCAAAGATTACAGTCTTGTTTGGGGCTCCAGTGAACTGTGGTTTATGAACACAGCCATTGTCTGAATTCTTTGTTGACCTTTCCTAGAGATAAAAGGAAAAGGACACAAGAGAGAGAGTCCTCACCTTAAAGGACATTAACAACAACAACAAAAGGATGTTGAATTTTCACTTCCATGACAGTGAGCCAATGTGTATGATCCTTCCTTTCAGCAAAGTCACCTCTGCATTTCCTTTGTTATATGGAGGGCAGTCCCAGGGAATTGAGGAACACCTGAGCAAGGGAAGGACACCCTGAGTCTCTGGTGGCTGTCTGGCCTAAGGAAGATCAATGATTATTTCTGTACCTGGAAAACTGGAATGAAAAATATTCACCTTGTGCTGGGGTGTAGCTCAGTGACAGCTTTTGCCTAGCATGCTGGAGGCTCTGAGTTCATCTTTTGCATGGAAACACTACCCTTCGGGAACTAGAGGAGTTGGCACATGTTCAGATACCTTTCTGAGAAAATGAGGTGGGGCGCAGGCTGGAGGTCTGAAAAGGATCTGTTGTAGTTGAAGAACTCTTCCCCATCCCTCATCTCTAACTTTTCCTGTGCGACTTTCAAGAGGCCAGGCTCTCAGGAATGCGTTAACACCAGGAGAGAAGAATAGGTCTCCAAGCCTTTCTTTGGCTTTTCAGTGGGGCTGTGCCATAGTCCCCCTCCTTGCTTTTCATTGCCTCCTTTTATTCCGGAACCTGCTTTGTTGAACTCCGACCCTTGTAATTTGCTAAATGCATACCTAAGGAGAATGCTTGATTGCAGAGATCCCTTTCACTTTCCCTACTTGTCCAAGACACGCTCTTGTGTAGAGAGCAGAGAAATAGGGCTGAGAATCCAGAGGAAAAGCAGGAAGGAGAGAGCCTCGGAGGGACTTTCAGAGGGAGGGCGGGGCGGACTCGGCTTTTCTCAATGAATACCGAGGCCTCTGCAGATTTGCATAGGAGCCGAGCTCGCCACGCTATTGGTTGGGGCGTGTGGGCGGGGCGGGCCTGCGGGGGCGGGACCCGGGCGCGGAGTTGGGAGCGAGCCCCGCCCCCGCCGCGGCCCCGCCCCCTCGCGGCGCGCGCTCGCGGCCGGGCCAGCTGCAAGTGGCGGGCGCTCAGGCAGATGCGATCCAGAGGCTCTGGGGGCTGCAGCGGTGGTGGCAGCCGGCGCCTCCCCCTGCTGCGGTCCTGGGAGGGCGGGAGGGTGTCCTGAGGGCACCGAGACGCCTTCCAAGCCGTCCTCTGGCCCAGCCACCGGAAGCCTTTGGCGCCGCAGATAGGTGAGGAGGGCGCGCGATTTCGGGTTCCTCTGCCCCGAATGCATTTGCTTGGCCACTGCCACCGCGGCTGAGTGAACTCCAAGGAGCCAGGACGTCGGCCACAGCAAGGACATTGCAAACTTGTGGGGCGGGGGTGGGGGGCGGGCCTCCTCTCCGGAGCTCCCGCGCTCGGGGTCCGCCCTGAAGTTGTCCCGGCGGAGCGGTCCCCGGGCGTCCTGCGGCGGAGGTCGCCTGGGGGGCAGTGGGCGAGCCGAGGCTCGCGCGTCCGCCCATTCCGACCCGGAGGAGCCGAACGCCACGCAGGAGGCGGCCAGGAGCGCGCGCGCCGCCTGCCAGCCCCGGGCCCCAGCTTGGAAAGTTGTGGAGAGGATCGGAGGAGGCTGCGGCCAGGACGGCGGACAGACCCCAGCTCCGGCCGCGGGGGGCAGGAGAGGACGCGGGGACCCGACCGCCGCCTCCCTTCAGACACAGTAGTTTCTTTGGTTCTGGAGCGCCGCGAGCTGGAGCCGCGGACGGACGGGGGCGCGGCCCGGGCTCCGCCGCGCCAGCCGCCAGGCGCGGGTCCGGCTGCTGAGCCCCGCGCCCCCGTGCTCTCCGGATCCATCCTGACTCCCAGCAGCCAGGGACTCGGGCCCTGCTTGTAGTAGCGGAGGGTCCGGAGGACGAGAGAGAATCGAGTGCACGCCGAGCCCTCCGGCGACCAGGAGCCTTTCGGGACCAGCGACTGAGCGAAGCCCTTCCGTGTCGGGGGACCGCGAAGGGCAGGACCGGGTTCCGGAGGAGTGGAACCCTTCGTCTCAAGAGCTCCCCGGCGGGATGGGAGCCCTGGGGCTTCTGTGGGTGCTGCTGCCGCCGCTCTCCTGGGCAGCCTCGGGCTCGGGGATGGGGACCGGCCAGCGCACCGGCTCACCGGCGGCAGGCTCGCCGCTGCAGCCCCGCGAGCCGCTCACCTACTCCCGCCTGCAGAGGAAGAGTCTGGCGGTGGACTTCGTGGTGCCCTCGCTCTTCCGTGTCTATGCCCGAGACCTGCTGCTGCCGCCTGCTCCTTTCGCAGAGCCCGGGGCTGCGCCCCCGGAGGCGCACGGCTGGCTGGCTCTCGACTGCGCCCCTCTCATCCGGCGGCTGGGCCCACGGCGCGGGGTCTCCTGGACCGCGGACTCCGGCTCTCCTTCCCCAGCAGCGACCTCCACGCTGTCCAGGGTGCTGAAGGGCGGCTCCGTGCGCAAGCTCCGGCGCGCCAAGCAGCTGGTGCTGGAGCTGGGCGAGGAGGCTATCCTGGAAGGCTGCCTGGGGTCCCCGGAGGAGGCGGTCGTGGGGCTGCTCCAGTTCAATCTCAGCGAGCTGTTCAGCTGGTGGATTCTCCACGGCGAAGGGCGGCTGAGGATCCGCCTGATGCCCGAGAAGAAGGCATCGGAAGTGGGTAGAGAGGGAAGGCTGTCGGCTGCCATCCGGGCCTCCCAGCCCCGCCTTCTCTTTCAGATCTTCGGGACCGGTGAGCAGCCTCCCCACCAGAGTTGGCTGGCGTTTGCATTTTTAGTACCATCCATGTGCGGTCACTGATAACTAACAACTACCCCCGCTGGCCTTCTCCAGACCCCAGCTTCTTAGCTCTCTTTCCTCATTCCTCAAAGTTAGACTGTGTTTTCTAATATTGTCCCCGGTCAGTGACACCCCAATGACCTTCGTTCCTCTTTATAATCAAGTTGAGACCAAAGATTCCTCCTGTTGGCAAAATACCTTCTTCTATCGATTTACACGGTGTCCAAAACGAAATCTAATGCCCTCCTTCCTGGGCCCTGAGAACGGTTGAAATGACCCTAGTATCTGTAAGTTCCCCACCAGTACTAGATCTCAAAACGATTGCCTTTCCCCTTCCCACTCTCCCCGCTCCCCCACTCTTGCTCTTCTCCCATCATGGATTTGAAGAACGTAGTATAATTTCTCAGGATGATAGTATTCCTCTACCTCTTGAATCCCACCCAACTTCTTCCTCCTCTGCCCTATGCTGGCTTGCTGGGAGGCACCTCTTCCTGGTTAATTTGTGATGTCCCCTCTCCCACCCCAACTTTCATCCTCAGTATGCTCTTGCTGTCTCAGACTCTCTCTCATTTTTCTCAGGTGTCTTGGGAAAGCCTCGGAAGAACTCAGAACAAGGGGCAGTGAGAAGTGTGAAGAGAGGGGAAGTTGTAAGGATTGCCTTGCTCTAGGGGGAACAAGTATGAGGCCAGGCAGAAATAATACTTGCCTTAGCTTTTCTTTCCCCTCCTTTGGTTTTGTAGCTTGGATGTCTGCAGCAGCAGCAGCAGCTCTTGGGGTTGGACTTTGGCAGGCCTGTTTCCCTGCAGATTTATCTGACAGGGACTCCTGAAATGAGGTTTCTGTTTAATTTACTCCCCTCGTTTCTTCACAATAGTCACTGAGCTCTGTGTGTGTGTGTGTGTGTGTGTGTGTGTGTGTGTGTGTGTGTGTGTATGTACAAGCACTAACTTCTCACTCTTCCCATAGTATCCTTTGACTGGAAAACCAGGTGGTTTTGAATGGATGTTTGTTTCTCTTGTAAGACTGCAGGGGAAGGACTCGTGAATAAAATATGCAATGTGAATGAATAGGAACAGCACAGAAGAGAAATCATGTTTTTTAAAAAGCCTACACTGATTCCATTGAGTAAACCTAGCTTCTCTTCTATCATGCTCATCATCAGAAATAAATGAAGTTCTTATGCTTCACTGGTTACTAATGTCTACTACTAATTGGATGGAAAATATTGAAAAAGGTCTGTTGTAGAGCTAAAAGTATTTCCCATGCTGTCCCAACACACACACACACACACACACACGTGCACACACACACGTGCACACATACTCCAGCATATGCAATATTTCATGCAGCAGAGAAATTTGGAAGTATAAGTTCCCTGATTATTGCTTGAAAAATATACTGCCATGTGGTCTCGAGGGAAGGCAGAGGAGATACCTGTCTCAGTACCAGCATCGAGACATGAATTGACACTTCTGAGCAGTACTGGAATTTATATAGTGCATAGTAAAGGTGGAGTCTGATGAGTTTGACAGTGCCTTCAATGAGCAGAGAGAAGAGGGAGACATCACTATCCCACACAGGATACTTATAAAGATACTTGTAAAGAACAGCTGGGATTTAATGCCATTGGAGCTTCTGTGGTTTATACAGACATCATTCTCTTTTAGTGCCCAATATTTTTGTTGTAGATGTAAGAGTGAGAGGCAGATCTTCACCCACTTCATGTCCACAAGCATCTCTGAAACCTCCCCTCCCCCTGCCCCATCCATCAACTCTTGTTAAATAGCCATAGGCTTCTCTCAGTCTGGAATAGCTATTGGCACAGTCTTGGGTGACTGGCAAAAGGGTTCTTTCTGCATCCCCAAACTTGCCAACCATGAGCAGGTAGTTTGCAAGGAACATCAGTGAGTGTCTTGGAGAATTGTTCTATGCATCTGAAGATTATATCACTCTCATAAAACCCTACAGAGGAACTGAAGCTTCTGAGTGGAGACTTTCATGTAGCAAGAACACTCCTCCAAAACCAGCTCTGCTACTAGGTGTCCTCTCTCAGCAGCACAGTCCATTTGGCAGCTAGACCAAGCCCTTATGCATCATTTCACACATCCAGCAAAGCTGGTTTCAGAAAGAGCCAGGATTCTGCCATTAGAAGGCGAGAAATTTTGGCCAAGCATTTTTCAGCAGGATTGGGATCAAATGATTATTGATGGGATCAAATAAGACACTAAGTGTAACTGGATGAGCTCCCTCTGACCTCTAGAGAGACAGACAGCTTATTGAAAAGCACTCCAGGCCCATGTTGATCACACTTGGAACAGGCTGGAGTCTCCTGTCTCTGAGGACAGATGTCGCCTGCAGTTAGGCTCCTGGCCATGCAGGACTAGCCTCTTGCTCTACCATTCAGATACATCCTCCTTCAGATATGGTCTCCATTCCAGACCTGCCAGGGAGTAGACACACCCTGTGATAGATCATGTCCTACATATGAGGCCACATATATCACTGTGTTTTCATTCATATTCATGGAGAAAATTTCTGGCTTAGGTTCTGTCACTTGGATTGATTTTGCTATTTATCATGTTTGGGAAAACTCAGGTTATTCTTTCTTTATATAGGGTCTGATTTATAGAAAAGACATTTGACTTCTGTGACAGAAGATCTTCAATTATGCAAAGGGAAAGTAGGTAAAATTCTGCTTATTTCTTCCTGCTTCTACTGAATGGTCTGGTGGTGTGTTCCAGAGGGGGCACCTGTGCTTCCTCTGTAGTTTCCTTTGTAAGAAAGAAAGAAGTGGGGATGGTGGTTTTGCCACCCTTTGGGGCCAAAGTTCAACAGTAACTCTTTTGCCTCAGATTGAACAATTGCTTCTTAAACTTGAGCAGGATGATGACTTTGGGGTATGACACAAATTGTAAAGCACTCAAAGCAAAATATTTGTATCATTTGTGGTTTGGAGAAGGGGGTTCTGAGAAGCTTTATAACAAATGGCATGCATATAAAGATTTTTTTTTCTTTGGGGGGTTACTGTGCTTTCCTAAATGGAATTACTGTTTCAAAGTCTTCTACAGTTCCCAGAGCACCCATTCACAGAGAAGGGGTGGAGAAGCCGTTGTTAGAATTAATATGAACAGGGATGTACCATCCCTACCAGCCCAAATCATATACAACATGCCTGCCTGGAGGTTAGTATATTGCCTATGGGTCTGTTTTATAGGTTTCTAGGTGTTAATGAGATCTGCCTCATGCAGAGAGCTAGAGGATATTGTGGAAGTAGGGCAGTTTCCCTAAAAAACTTCCTCCAGCACTGGGAATGTGGCCTAGTGGTAGAGTGCTTGCCTAGCATGCATGAAGCCCTTGGTACCACGTACATAGACAAAGCCGGAAGTGGAGCTGTGGCTCAAAGGTAGAGTTGTAGCCTTGGGAAAGCCCAAGGACAGTGATCAGGCCCTGAGTTCAAGACCCAGGACTGGCAAAAAAAAAAAAAAAGCACATGACAGGAAAAGTGCATGGTTAGGGACTCTGCATATACTCTGGAAAGGCTGTAGTCGATATATGCAATACAATACATCTGACCCTTGACCTCACACATGCCCATCCTTTTCCATTTATTTCTAAAGAGGACAGAGAGACTAAGGAGAGGTAGAGTGGAAACTGGAGCTCCCTAAAGGACTATCAGCTATTGGAGGTGGATTGGGAGAGCTGGAACAGATCCAGAGAAGAGCAGAGGGCTGATTTAAGAGTTGAAGGGACTGATTTATGATGAAAGATGAAAAGAATTAAATATATATGGCTGAGCTAAGTGGCAATGAAGGCAAAGCCATGGTAACAATGTACAAATCTCAGAAGAGAGCGCCTGACAGTGAACGAGAGAAGTTATTTAGTGCAGCTCAGAGAAGTAATAAGATGAGACTTGCAGAAGGAAACTTCAGGTTAGATAGCAAGGAATCTTATTTTCTGAAACTGATATTGCTTTCATGATGGGATGGAATTCCAGGACAGCAGGAGTCAGGTGAGATTTGGGCCAGACAAGCCACATCATTCATAATTAATACATTCTATATTTTCAAATGTTGAGAAGTGACAATAAGCAGGAAAGCAGGAAGGGGATAACACAGGAATCAGGATCTTTTGGGATCTAATTCCTGACAGCTTTTGGGAATCGATATTCTACCTAGATAGTTGGTGATTCCACCAAGAAGAATATCTATGTACCTTTGAAGTGCGTGGGGAATACAAGAAAAATTTTGATTAAAAACATCATTGAAGTTGCTAGGTTTATTCTTTCCTATTCCAAGCCTTAACTCAGTTGGTCTGATCCAGTGGGGAAGAGGGACATTTACCAAGGGACTGTGTGTCTAAGTCATATCTGTAGATGTGTGTGTGTGTGTGTGTGTGTGTGTGTGTGTCTGTCTGTCTGTCTGTCTGTCTGTCTGTCTGTGACTGAGTCATCGGGCAGGGCAGAGGGTAATCATGAGAAGATGAGATCATTTCAAGATTTAGTAGACTTTTGTCTGCTAACTGAAAATCTTTTTTTTTTTTTGCCAGTCTTGGAACTTGAACTCAGGTCCTGGGCACTGTCCCTGAGCTTCTTTTGCTCGGGGCTAACGTTTTACCACTTGGGCCACATTACCACTTCTGGCTTTTTCTGTTTATGTGGTACTGAAAAATCGAATCCAGGGTTTCATGCATGCTAGGCAAACACTCTACTGCTAAGCTACATTCCCCGCCCCTGAAAATCTTTTAAAATGTTTTGAATGATTATTTTGGAGATGAAGTGCATTCACAGGCAATGTAACATTTCACACATTTTCAAAAGAGAGATCCACAAGGGATTTGTAGAGTGTATGAGGAAGGAGAGTGTATTTGTTAATAAAATAGATTAGCTTTATAAAGGAGCTGATCTTCTGAGAGTCAAGAGACTTGGCGTAGCAGAAGTTACAGTATCCTGTCCTTCTTATGGTAACTTTGCTTCAAGGGAATTTGCACAGCCTGTAAAGACATTCTGCATTCCCTTATAACTATCATTAGTGTCCTTTTCTAGTTACAATTTATAAAGCACATTATTATTATTATTTTATCATTATTATTGCTAGTGCTGGAGTTTGAACTCAGTTCCTGGGCACTGTCCCCTAGCTTTTCCACTCAAGAATAGTACTCTGCCACTTGAACCATAGCTCTACTTCCCATTTTTTAATGGTTAATTGGAAGTAAGAGTCTCATAGAGTTTTTCTTGAGTGGGCTGGTTTGAACTGTGATCCTCAGATCTCAGGTTCCTGTGTAGCTAGGGTTATAGACATGAGCTACCAGTGCCTGGCTATTTTTATTTTTATTAAGCCTACTGTTGGCAGTATGTGTCAACTTTGTTTTATAAATAAAATAATTGGAATCAGATGTTTGGTAACATTCTTTCAAGGTCATACAGATAGAAACTAATTCAGCTTTCCAGTTATATCATTTTATGTGTTTGGAGGTTAGGAGATGCTGGGTGCTTTGCTAAGTACTGACTGGAACCACATTTCTCCTTGCCTTCAAATCAGGCAATCACTTCAAGGCACAAAACAACAATGAACAATGAACATGTACTTTAAACTTCAAGGTACTGTAAACAACTATGACAAGTACCAAAGATTTGGAAAACTTCCTGAAATCTTTGAGATCCCATCTTTATCACTATAAAAATGGGGGTAATAATAGTTCCTAAGTGTTTCTAAGTGGATCTAGTCATAGTTCAAAGAATTGCCATGAAGATTAAATTAGATGATGTGAGTAAATACTTAGCCCAAGGCCTGATGGATAATAAAGTGTTTTGTTTCCTGTCACAGCAGCAGCTTTCCAGCATGTGTATTCTGTAGCACTAAGCGTTCTGTCTATATAATCTACCGTTTTTGTTTTTGTGTTGGTACCATTTCGGGTTCTTGAACTCAGGGCTCGAGCATTGTCTCTGAGCTTTTTGGCTCAAGATTAGCATTCTACCATATAAGCCATAGCTCCATTTTTGGCATTTTGGAGACAAGAGTCTCATGAACTTTCCCGCCCCAGCTGAGCTTTTAACAAGGATGACCATCAGATCTTAACCTCCTAAGTAGCTAGAAGTACAGGCATGAGCCACCAGTGCCCAGCCAATAGTCTACCATTTTTGATATAGGGTTATATGTCTTCTCTGTGGAGTTTCTCCAAACAACGCCTTTGAACTGAAGCCATTTGCCCCAGTATCAGATTCTTATGAATACATGTGATCATAAACACAAAAACATTCTGTTTAACAGCAGAAAATGATTTTTTATTAAAGAATTTATTAACATTGATTTTACATCGTATTTCAAATAACATATTTAACAAACAAGTATTCAAGAAGGGAATCTCTATACACAATCACTGGCACTTAGATTTTAGAACATAATTAAAATTAGGCTTAGGGTTTGTATGTCATATATACATATTAATCTATGTAATAAAACATTATGTCTATTGAGTCATAAATTTTTATGTCTATGTAGTTGTGTTTATATTTCCAGTACGATGTCCATAGCATTGGGTACACAAATATTGAATTCTCGCTCTTGTACTGTTTGGATCTAATAGCCACATATTAAGGAGACAATGTGCTTTTTGTTCCTTTGCTCTTGACTTGTCTCACTCAACATGATTTGCTCTAGATTCATCCACATCCCTGCAAATGCCATTATTTTATCTTGTCTATTGGCTATGTAGAATTCCATTGTGTGTGTGTGTGTGTGTGTGTGTGTGTGTGTGTGTGTGTGTATATGTATATATATATATCACATTTTCTGTATCCATTCATCTGCAGTAGGGCACTATAGGATGCCCAAGTACATCGAGTCCTACACTTGTGTATTGTGTGATAGTAATGTGCAATTGAGGTATCCAGATAAAGATGTAGAGCATTTCTAGAACTCAGGAAGATTTTTTCCTGCTCCATTTCCAGTCTGTATCCACCCTTTCTCAAAGAAACCATGCTCTAGACTCACAAGCTATCAGTTAGTTGTAAGTATTCTTGAACTTCATGCCAATGGAAACATGCTGTATGTTTTCTTTTGTGTCTGGCTTCTTTTGTTGCATGGGATTTTGGTGAAGCATTATCCATGTTGTTTTGTATCATGGCATTTTTCCTTAGTATTGCTGTGTTGGACTACTTTATGTGAATCCAGACTGTTTGTTTATTTACATTTTATTCTCTCCCCCCCCCCACCACCCCCGCATACCAAAGCGTGGGAACTATGGGAGAAAAGTAAAGGAATCTACAAATAATGCATAGACTACATCACAGACCTGGGGTTAAAGTCCTACTCTAGCCTTTACTGAACCTAGTATATATATTTTCTTTTCTCTGTACTTCAGCCTTTAAATCTGTAAAGTGAGAAAAATAATACCCACCTCCTAGATTATTGTGAATTAAGTAGTACAATGTGTGTAGAAGTCTCGATGCATAGTTGGTGTTCAACAAGTGTTAGTTTCATTACCAGGTTCTTGATTATATTTTCCCCCTTTTGTAATCACTATAGATGCTTCAAAAACTCTTCCTGAAATGAGGAAAGTAACCTTTTCAAGGTTATTGGCCACAGAGGGCAAAAGTTAAGGTCAAATATTGATGAAATAATTTTTTTTCTTTATTAACGTTGATTTTTACAAACGAGTGTTCAAGAAGGGAATCTCTATTTACAATCACTGGGACTTAGTATTTAGAACTTAATCAAAATTAGGCTAAGGGTTTGTATGTCATAGAAACATTAATTTTAGAAAATAAAACATTATGTCTATAGAGTCATAAGTTTTTATATCTATATAGATATGTTTATATTTCCATTACCATGTCCATAGCATTGGGTATGAAGATATTGAGTCCTCGCTGTTGTTGATGAAATAATTTTAATAAATAATTTTATTTCTAAATAAAATAGTGTAATAAAAAGATTCTTATACTTAGTTTACAATCAACAAATAAAGTATTCAATGGATAGTTAAAAAACTAATTTGTCTTATACTCAGTATTATATTAGAAGCCAAAAAATGAACAAAATTATTACAATTATTGAAGAGAGAGAGACAAAAGTGACTGAGAATAATGGAGACTTAAGTGGAGAAGTAGACAGGGATGTAGAAGAGGTAACTCATAAAAAGAGAAGCTAGGAATTAATTATCTTACAGACACAGATACCTACATCTAGCAAAAAATTCAAATAATAACGGAGAATGTGGTAGGCTAGCAGTGGTGAGCAGGAGTGAAAGAACTCTTGATTATCTTGGTCTGAAATGACTCTGACCTGGTGTCAAAAATTGCACTCTGAATGTGTAACTCACATTATGTAGTGATTATTTCCGGCTTTATTGGGTAGAGATCACACACAATAAACTGAGCCTATTTGAACTGCACAGATTACTTTGCTTGATGAATGCGTATACTTGTGTAATCACTGCACTAATTAGGATATAGAACATTTTTGTCGACCCTTGAAGGGTCATTCTTGACCTTTTGCTATGAGACTCCTATACTTTCTGCTCCAGGGAACTTTTGAATTGATTTCTGTCTCAATAGATTACTTCTTGTCTGATCTATAGATGCCTATGAATGGAATCATGTAGCAATTCTCTTGTGGGTTTGTTTTCTTTTATTTAGAATAATACTAAGCTTTATCTGTATCTTATATATTTGTAGTTTCTTTTTATTGCCAAAGACTATTGTACTGATGAAGGTAAAACAATTCTTGTAGCCAATGTGGAATATTTATGGTCTGAAGCTCTCATGAATGTAAGCCCTTCAAACGTGTTGGGTCCCAGTAATTTTATGGCTTTGTGCTATCAGTTCCTTTACACTTATTGTGGAATTGTTGGATCATATGGAAAAATATATGTTTAACCTTTTTTTTTTTAAACTGCTGAACTGTATGAGGCATGGTGGCCTACAATTGTAATCCTAGCTAGTCAGGAAGTTGAGATCTAGAGGACTGAAGTTTGAAGTTATCCTAGCAAAAAAGTTATTGAGATTCCATCTATAAAATAACGTAATTCCCTGAAATCGCAAAAATCCAGGCCAGTGGCATGGCTCAAAAAGCAAAGTTTCAGTTGAAGAAGCAAGAGGTCCTGAGTTCTAACTCCAGTACTAGCTAAACAAAAGTTTCGGATTCTTTGGGGTGTGAGTGTGTGTGTGTGTGTGTGTGTGTGTGTGTGTGTGTGTGTGTGTGTTTGATACTGAGGTTTGAACTCAGACTTTATGCTTACATGACTTGCTTGTTCAGCTGGCACCCTACTACTTGAGCCATGCTTGTAGTTTTACTTGCTGCTGGTTATTTTGCAAGCAAAGATGCATGGACTTTCGTGGGTTTGCCCAGAGCTCAGCTTTCTGAGGAGCTAGGATTACAGGCATGAGACATTTGCATCTGACTTAAAGCTGGTGTTTATACTTCATAAACCCACTAGTAATATATGAGAATTCTATTTTCTCTACATTCTTGAAGATATTTTAGTATTACAGTATGTGGCAATATGTCACTATCATTTTCGTTGGCATTGCTTTTGTATCAAATAGCCAATACTGTATGGTCAGTTGACCCAAAAAGTTAGAATATTTTATTTTTCCTAATTTGGGAATTTGGGGAGAGCTCGGCTGGGTGATTTTGCTCAGAATCATTCATGAGATTACAGTCTGAAATCAAAGAAGGTTATAGTCATGTTAAAGGTAAGCAGAAGCTATGGGGTCTTCAACAAGGCAGTCCACTCCCATGACTGGACATTGCTGGGATTTGCAGATCCTCCCTAGTTCCTCTCCAAGGTCTTCAACTCTTGCATCTGCAGAGATCATGTGGAGTTTCCTCTTTATTGTGTAAATGTGGAAGATTTCACTGCATTTTCAAATGCTGAATAACTTCCCATTGCAAGGGTAAACCTCACTCTGTTTCCCTCTTGCCTATCATTTTCCCACTGTCCTCTCCATTCTGCTATACTTATTTACGGTGTTATTTTTCAGTTTACAACCTTTTGAAATTCAGAAAGTTTAAAAAAAATTTCCATTAAAAATGATTTCTATTCACCACCTTAGAACTGCCATTTTCTTTTGTTTTCCAGAGTTTAGAGTTTTACCTCCTAGAACATTTACAATCACTTCTTTCAAGTCTTTGGTGATTCCAGTATTTGGATCATAGTACTGTCATCTGTTGATGAGCCTTCCTTCTTTGGGGCAAATACATTTTCTGAATTATTTTAGAATGTCTCCTGGTGTTGTTGAGTGTTTTGTCATTTGATCCTATAAGTGGGTGTGATTGGAATCTTTTGTCCTTCTCTCAAAGCCTTTTCTTTTGAATTTGTCTGCATAAGGACAGTTCAAACATAGAGCCCTGGCTCATTCCTTCAAAAGATAAGCACATTTTCATTTTCATCTTTGCTCTCTTCTTTCAGATATCCTCACCAAATTCAGAGATTTACTTGTCCATGCTGCTACCCAGTCTTTGACACTTTGGTTGCATTTGGGATAAGCAGTGAGATAGAAAAGAGAAATTCTCCCTCCCCCCCCCTCTCTCTCTTTCTCCCTCCCTCCCTCCCTCTCTCCCTCCTTGCTCTATGGCCTGGAAAGGCCCCTTGCCCAGTCTTTCAGGCTTTATTTCCATTAGGTTGCTGATTTCCTTAATCTCTGCTGACTGTGCTGATTTGCTATTAGGGGGAAAAGAGAAGAAAAAGAAAAAGAGATTCTCTTCTAACTCCCTAAATCAGAAGATTCTTTCTCCATAGCCTTTTGGCCAGAAAGAAATCATTTATCTGGGTGAATAACTCCATGGCACCATCCATACAGTTTTGATGGGTGCCCAAACGGAGCTTACAAATAACAAAAAAAAAATTTCTAATACAGAAAACTCACCCTGTGTATATTGCCATTCCAGATTGTGTCTCTCTTCCTCAATATCCCTGGTTTCATTTACTTTTCAGAGTCCTTAGTGGTTGTTTTAATTTTTATGTTTTGCTCTTAGTTTTTTTTAAATGTAAATAGGATAGAGGTTGGCAAGCATAAGCCATCTTGGCTATATTTTTTTGTTGAATCAGCATTCCCATCTACAAAAATTTCCCTTCTGTCTTTAATATTTAATATTGTACTTTACATTTGTATTTACACTCTCTTGGCTTTTGTTTGCTAAAACTGTCTTCATCTTGCTTTCATTTTATGTTGTCTTTCTTTGTCGTTTTTAATTTAAATTTTATTGTAAAGATGATGTTCAGAGAAGTTAGAGTTACGTAAATAAGGTAATGAGTCCATTGAACGATGTTACCCTCTTTCATTTTCTTCTCTCTCCTCCTCCCCCCACCCCCTGCAAGTTGTGAAGCTCATTTCCCTAATAGTGTCTCATGAGGGTTCACCCTTTGTCTCATTTCTGTGATTCCTCTTCCCTTCCACCAAATCAGTTAAACCTATGTGCAAGACAAAGGGTATCCAAATCAAAATGGTGACAACAGGGAATAAAACAAAAGTTAAAAAATTAAAAAAAAACCAACCTCTTGCTTCATTTCTAATAAATAATTCCCATGGAATGATTCTACTTTTAGGTTGATATTTAGCACTTTGATGATGTCCTATTGTTACTTCATAGGCATTGTTTCTCAAGATAAGTCAGAGATTTTCTTCAACTGTATTTTTGTGTGTGTGTGTGTGTGAGTCATGGGGCTTGAACTCTGGACCTGGGTGCTGTCCCTGAGCTCTTCAGCTCAAGGCTACTGCCCTACCCCTGGGCCTGGGCATTGTCTCTGAGCTTTTCAGTTCAAGGCTACTGCTCTACCCCTTGAGCTAAGCCCTACTTCCCATTTTCTAGTGGTTAATTAGACATAAGCGTCTCAGGTTTCTTTTATGCCCAGGATGGCTTTGAACCTCAATCCTCACATCTCAGCCTCCTGAGTAGCTAGGATTACAGGCATGAGCCACTGTGCCTGGCTTGTATTTCTTATTAAGTCACTTCCACCCTTCTATTTTTTTTTTCCTTCCCTTCAAGATTTCCTTACTATAGTAAGATTTCAGCAATCTGATTAATGATGTGCCTTAATAGATATGTTTTTCTTAGTGTTTTCAATACATGGACTATTGTTGAGGGAATCTTTGTTCTATAGGTTTATATTTGTCATCACATTTAGAAAATTTCCAATTTTGTTCTGCCCTTCTTTTCTAGGAATATGACTAAGTTTTTGTTTGCTAAATAATGTGTTACTACTACATTTTATTAATAGTCTGGCTTATTTTTATTTCAGTCTTTCAATTCTCTTTACTTGTCTTCATTGTATTTATTGTTGTCTTAGATTTATTTACCTTATTTTCTTCAGGAATATTTAATCTTCTGATAATTTATTTACTTTAGATATTATACTTTTGGCTCTACAGTCTATTTTCATTTTTATTTTTGTCTTGGTTTTTCTTTAAACCCTTGAACATATTTATAATAGCTATCTTAAATTTTCTTCGGCTAATTCTATCATTTCTGTCTTTACATTGACCAGTTTTTTAATTGGTTCTAGATCATATTTTTCTTCTTTGCATAACCAATAATTTCATATTTGATCTTCTGCATTATGAGTGTGGGATTTTTTGGCGGGGCATGGAGCTTGAACTCTGGGCCTGGGCGCTGTCCCTGAACTTTTCAGCTCTAGGCTACCGTCCTACTCCTTGAGCCACAGCCCCACTTCCCATTTTCTAGTGATTAAATGGAGATAAAAGTTTCACATTCTTTAGTGCCTTGGCTGGCTTTCAAACACGATCCTCAGATCTCAGCCTACTGAGTAGCCAGAATTACAGGCCTGAGCCGCCATGCCTGGCAAGTGTAGGGTTTTTGTTTTCTTCATTTAAAGACTGCTAAAGTTTGACAATTTAGTTACTTGCCCTTTGATTTGGTCCAATTTTTAATTATTCTCAAATTTTGTTGGAGGGAGTTCACAGAACTCCCTATTTTGGTTGTTAATTACTTACTTCTTTTCCAACTCTATCTGAATTATGTAGAAATTATTCAGTCTGTTCTTTGGGAGATGTTCAATCCGGTAATTGTCCCATGGTAGATGTTCTTTTGGGGATAAGTGCTCTTTGCTCAGACTGAAGAATCACATGTTACGAGTATACAACTCATATTCAGCCAAGACTCGAGGGAAAGCCTGTGCAGTTTTATGGAACACTGTCTTTCTATTTCCTCTTTCCAGTTTTCTTTCTGGAAATTCAAGCCCTTTTAGCTTTTCCAAACTTTACAGTCTATTACCTCTGGTCAGTGAAATCACCATGCTATTTGGGTTTTACCTTTCTGTGTCAGCATCTGGAAAATACCTCTAGATAGGAAATCAAAGCAATGTATGTGTTTTCACTTTCTCAATCCTGTCTTGATTATTATTCAATGACTAAAAGCAGGGATTTTTCCCATATTTTTTCAACTTTACAGCTTCTCATAGCAGGAGCATTGCATGGTGCTAGTTTATTCATCATGGCTCAGTGTGATGTGATACTCTTTTAAGATCATAATCATGTTGACCTGTCTTCTGAGATACCAAATAGGTCTGCATGAGAGCTACTCACTGAAGAGAAATTAGACAAGAGAATAATCTTCACAGATGTCCATAATTTTGGACTTTTCCCTCAGAAAATGCTTACTTATTGGATGCAAATTTTTTTTATTGAGCATTTACAAAGTTTACTCTTTCTCCCATGAGAAGTTTGCACAATTAATTGGAGAAAAATCCAGACAAGGCATGCTATTAACTATCTCCAATAAAAGGCAGCCCTTGAATGCTAACAAATAGAACAAGTGGTTATAAGGACTCAATGGAAGCTTTGAGAGGCTGATTCCCGCTGAGGAGATGAAGGACAGAGTCATTATGTACCTCCAGATATCGAACAGTATTATTCTAATGGCAGATGAATTCATCTTGTTTGGCACATAGTGGGAGGGATAATGTTCCACCAAGACAGGAAATTATAGTTCTAGAACCTTAAAAACAGCATAGGTTATTGCCCTTTGACAAGGTCAAAGGATATCTTCTGAGCATGATTAATTTCTTTGGAAATGAGATAGAAGTTGAGTTTGAAAAACACTCTTGAGATGGGGATGATTTGAGAACAGGGTCTTGTAGTGAATACAGAATTTTATTTGGAGGGAGATGGGGAAATAGCACAATACAATTCCCAGAAAAAGAACAATGTTAGAGAGATAAAGGCAGGAGAGAGAGGAGAGGAGAAATGGAAAAGAGATAAACAGAGAGGTAAGTAGGTTGCCAAAATGTGTGAAAGAGAAAGTAGAACTTGCCAAAGCAGAGAAATCTAAGGAATATTGAGGGTTTGGAGGTTATATGCTGGGTCAGACTCTAAGGGATAGATGTAGGACAGACTTATTTAGTCTTAGATTTAGATTTGATAGTAGAGAAATACAGTATTCAGGTCTTGAGTTGAGAAGGTACTTGTGAGTCACAGATTCCTTTTTACCTTTTTGGGTCAGCCATGGGACTTTCTTCTGAGTAACTAGGATTACAGGTGTGAGCTACCAGCACCAGGCTAAATGTAGATGCTTTAGAAACTGTATTTTCATAGTGATCTCAGGTCTAGATCACAAGGAAAGATTGTGTGGAATTGGAGCCCTGAGAGGCTATTCCCTTTGTTAGGAGTAAAGGAATTAGACTAGAGTCGAGCTTAGAGACTAGAGACCAGAACCAAGAAATGTTCAGATTTATAAGAAATAAAGAGGAAGGACCCCCAAGTCTAAGGTTTTGATCTGGGGACCTGGAAGACTTGTATGTGGTATTATTGCTGAGGATTGGGCAAGGATGGGGTTTGAAGGATGGTAGTTGGCATGGTTACAGTTACATTGTGGTAGCCACTGGAATATGAGGTTATCTGGTATGCACATGAAGCAATAGGACTGAAGATGATACAAGTGGGAGAGGTTAAGTTGATGTGAATAGGAGAATTATTTTCATGGACTTAGTGTGAATGTCTGATTCTTGAGAGCAGATGGGTTTTCCTGAGTAAGAAGAGTAAAAAAGGTCACATCTTAGATGTAGTGAAGTTCATAATTAGATATGAAAAAGGAAGAGAAGGGTCTGCTTCAGACTCATGAGGTGTCAGGGGAGTAGATATTTCAGCTGGAGTACAAAGGCTGTTGTGTTGGCCAAGAGCAATTCACTGAGTTGCTGATGGAAAGCAGACACAGGTAGAAGGATGTTTGGAGAGGGGAGGAAAAATGGAAGCAAAATTTGCTGAAGTATTTATTCAGAAAGTCTACTCGTAAAAAGAAGAGAAGAGAAAGAGATATCTGCGATGTTAAAGGGTTCATCAGAATGAAGATGTATTGCAAACATATGAAACTTTTTAATATAAAAAAGTCAGGAAAGAAAAACAAATAGAAAGGAGATTTAGGATATCAAGAACAAGCAACTGATAATGTAGCAGAACCATTCAACCAAGCATTGTAGACTTAAACTTTTATACTTTTTTATTTTTTGAGACAGAGCCTTCCTATGTAGCTCAGGCTGGCCTCAAACTCAATACTCTTCTGCCTCTACCTCTTGAATTCTGGGATTACAAGTATTCACTTTTGGGGCCTGGAGTTTGGCCTAGTGGTAGAGTGCTTGCCTAGCATGCACGAATACCTGGGTTCAATTCCTTGGTACCACATACATAGAAAAAAGCCGGAAGTGGTGCTGAGGCTCAAGTGGTAGAGCTCTAGCCTTGAGAAAGTCCAAGGACAGTGCTCAGGCCCTGAGCTCAAGCCCAGGACTGGCAAAACAAACAAACAAACAAAAAAACCCAAGTATTCACTTTTGTATGTGGTCATTGCAGACTCTTACACAGCCCTTGCTGTGTAAAGGATATGTTGGGAAAATATTTAGTACCAAATTTTACTGTTTTATAACTTAATATTAATGCAAAGAGCCATAATGAAATAGTTTTAAACAAGTAAAATTGATTTTTAGTGTGATCTCTACTTTCTAGATTAATAAAATCTTAGACTCAGATTAAACATCCCAGCCAAGGTCACAGGAAATGAAGGATGGGGTATGGCTTTGTAGCCTGGCTAGCTAGCTTCAAATGTCTGAAGTTATTCTATATGCCATAGATGTTTTCCTTTGCCTCCTTTACTTCCTCCTTTTAATTCTCCCCTTTTTATTCCCTTTCTTTTTAAGAAGTTGTTAACTCATCAGTCACAGTGCGAGGTGCTACCTAGATAGCAATTAACAGAATGATCATGGGCATTGCCCTTTTGAGGTCCCTCATGTGAGATACATATTAAATGAGTAAATGAACAACTTAAGGTGTGGTGACAAATGGGGGTGAACGCAGCAGACATGCTAGTCTTTCTTAAGAATTTCTTAAGAATTCAGTGCTCTGTGTTTGTGTGCACATGCACGCGTGCATGTGCATGTGCATATGTGTCTGTGGTATCTGTCCGTGTGTATATCTTTTCCCTCCTGATGTCCTCCTTTTACAAGGTGTACCCCTTAAGTGAAGACACAGGTTCCCCATGGAATCCGGATTCCTGAGTATGGTGAGGATGTTGAAATGGGGAACATTAAGTTATGGCATCTTAGAAGGAGGAATTGGCAGACAGTGGAAGTAGAAAAAAAGAACACAACTTAGGTCTTGAGGAAATTGAATATGCAGGGAGCCAGGCAGAAGCAAAGGGCAGGAGCTCCAGAGCAGGGCCAGACAGTCTCAGTCTGTTCCATGAAGTATGACCAGAGGTTATGCTAAATAGATCAAGAAGCCATGCGCTCCCTTCCTTTCCATGGATTCTGCTTTCCCTTCATGCTCCAGCCTCTTGTTACCCACACATCTGTTTGACAAATGCAGCCAAGGGGGAAAAGTACAACGGTTTATTAAATATACCCGTGTCACCCTGGGAAGCTGAGGTGAGAAATGTGCTGCACCTTCTTTCCCTCTTTCTCTCCTTCCTTGGGTTTCCCTTCCTTCCTTCCTCCTTCTCTTCTTCTCTCCCTCCCATCTTCCTCACCCTCCTTCCTTCTCTCTTTTCTCCTTCCATCCCCCTCTGTCCCTCTCTTCCTTCCTTCCTTCCTTCCTTTCTTCCTTCCTTCCTTCCTTCCTTCCTTCCTCTCATAGTATTGGTCTCTGTGTTATAATTTGAAAGACTCTGGTTGAAGAAAAATGTCATGAAGCACAAATGCAGATTGGATACATCTGACCTTTCTTCTCTTCAGAACAATAAATGTCAAATAGCTTAAAATGACAGCCAAGATGGCCAGAGCTTATTTATGTGCTTAAATATTTAGGCAAGAAACATAATTTAGACTTAAACCTAATTTACATAAATATTCTGACCTATGTGAATCATAAGCACTTTTAAGGAACTATCATAAAGCAGTGATGTTTATATTATGGAGAACAGAAAATGTGAAATAGAAAATGTGAAAAATCAGAATAGAATGGAAATGGAGAATCATCCTTGATAGGTAATGAGAATGTTTGATAGCATCAAGGAAATATTCATCCCCACAAAATCGTGTTAACATTTTTCTATCTGAGTGGTATGTTATATTATGGTAGCATCCAGAGGAAGGCTCACAAATCGGTATGTCTTTCCTTTTGTTAAATACAAAATATCTTATAGGTGCATGTTTACTTGTATTATTTATCCTCATTTTACTAAAGACATTTTATTGTTAAAACAGAAGGAGGGAAAATTATCTTGCTCCAGCTGTGTAAATCCTGATAGAAATCTAATCCTCTGGCCCAGGGTGTAAATCTCCACTCAACCTCATACTCAATTATCATCAGACAGCAAAAGCATCTCTTTCAGAGAGGATCTGAGGAGATAGGGTTTTTGTTTCATTATTTCTTAAAGAATCGCAAACATGAGTTAACCCATACACTGCTGGAGACAATATTCTATTGTGTTTAATCAGAATCTAGAGTTCTGGATTGAGTATCTTTCTCTAGAATTGTTATTAAGTTACTAAGACAATAGTATAATAATTTTATTTTTTTGCCCTTGGCATACTACTTTATAAAATATATCTTCTTATAATATTTGCTGGATAGGTTTGTTGTGGAAGTAATTAAGATAATTTTTAAAGCCATTAGTATAGCACTTAGCACATAGAGCATTGTACATATTATTCATGACTTTCTATCTCCTTTTTTTGCCATTAAGTTTTATCTTCCTCTTTTGTGACTTCCTTTCCATATCACAATTGTTGGGATTGAGCTATTTTTATAATTTGTGATTCTCTCATAGAAATATAACTAAGTTAATAAAGAGTACCAGAATCTTTAGAAATTGAGGACTAGAGCAGCTTTGATCCTCAAAGTGTTAAAAGTTGTCTGAAAATCATTTCTCTCTCATTGTGATTTACCTAGGGAGTCCATGTACAAGCAGTAAGTCATTTTTCAATTATTTTGTTATGCCATAGGTTTTAAATATTAAATTGTAAAGATTTCTAAACTCAGAAGATATTAATTATCAATATTTAATTCTTATCACAGAAAAAGGCACTTATTTCAACAATTAGTTATGAAGGTTAAGAAAATGAAACATGAGTTGAAACAGCAGGAGGAGAAGAGAAAGTTCCGGACCAGGAATTATGGGATTAGGTTTTCATTATAGGCTGTGCCAAGCTGTCCTGTTTGAATCTGGGAAAATCACCTCAACTTCCTGAGCCTTGGTTTCTATCATGTAAAAAAAAAGTGAGTTCTTTTTTTTTATTTAATAGGCTTTATTATATTATAAAGTGTTAATTTTTTAGTAAATGCAGACATATAAACTTAACATATCCATCTGAAATAACTTTAGACACTACTAGGAGCAGGATTTAAAAAAAATCAACCATATGAGATTATAGACACTTTGGATGCTTCACTAAATTATTTGTGATAGTTATTTTCTTGCATAGTTATTGTGATACTGCCAAGCTTTACTCCTAACAGTAATGGGATAAATTACATATAAAATATACCAATTAATTTTACAGATATATACAGTAAGCTCACACTCAAGGATGGAGAATGCTTACAAACTCCTTCAATACCTTTTTAAATCTTGTAGAAATTAGTATCTTCTTCAACAGACACATAGGAAACAATTCACTAAAATAATAGTAAACACAAGTCACGGCTTATAATCGGTGTAGTTATAGTTTTTCAAGATAGAGTTATGAATCATAGTTATAAACTTTCCTCTTACTTTTTGCCTTTTCTTTTTTTTTAAAAAGTGAGTCCTAATCTTTGTCTTTTTCATATTAAGCTTCCACGCTGATGCTAATCTATTTTCTGAGCAGATGCTGAAGTAGTACTTGGCAGATATTATCCGTGATTCTCCCTAAAAACAGTTATGGAGTCAATTAAGAATTTCACAGGGAAGTGTTGAGAGAAGATAACCTCCTCTGATTCTTACATAATTGGCAAATAGCATGTTATGATAAGCGCTGTTTATTTCTAACTAATATTCTTTAGAGACCATGATAAGAGTAATGAGATTTATTTTCATTTCTTCCCCAAAGGAAAGCCTTAGTTAATTTGGTGCTTTTCTAGAAAAATAGTAAACTTATTCGAGCTGCTGCTATGGTTTTCTGTTTTAATTGTAGCCAGTTAGACATTGATTGTGTGAACAGAGGCTGTTTCTCAATCAACTAATTAATAAGCAAAGATTGGACAATCAGTAACTATATACCCAAAAACTATTGTTCCTCTTCTTTACCAGGACAAAGTTTCTTTTAGTGTCAGGTTTGATCAAGGCAGGGTTTGATTCAACTGTTTCTGTCTGAGGACACAGGGGGTGCTCAGTGAATATTTGCTGTATCGATGAAGGAAGGAATGAGGGTTGTAAACATGATATATGCAAAGGGCTCCTTGAGCAGGTCCATTCCATCTTCAATAACCCATGCCACAGTGAACTCAGTATGTTGTCTTATAAATTCACTTTCTCTCTTCTTAATGGCTCATTGCCTCTTTCCTTAGCTGCAATTCCCCATTCAACAAATAATCGTGGAGACTTTCTGATTGTTTAGAACTTTGTAAGTTCTGTGTTTGTCAGTTTTATCACTGCTGGAGCACAATACCTAAGAAAACTAATAAATGGGAGAAAGATTGATCTGAAGGGGTTTTAGTTCTTAACTCTGTTGGTTCCAGGCCTGAGGTGAGGCAGAAAACCTCATGGCAACAGGAGCTTGTGGCAGAGGCACTGATAACATGGTGGACAGGAAGGAGGGGGACATACCATCCTTTCCAAAGTCACACTCCCCATGACCCACACCCTCCAGCTAGCCTCGACTTCCTAAAGCTTCTACCACCTCCCAAAATAGCGCCATCAGCCCCAAACCAAACATTAGACACAAGCATGAGCTAATACCTAGGGGATTTAATGTTCAAATAACAAGTGCTAGAGAGTAAAAACAACAGACTTGCTCTCTGACTTTTAAGAACTTGTAGTCTAGGGTCCAGGAGCATAGCCTAGGGGTAGGGTGCTTGCCTAGCATTCATGAAGCCCTGGGTTGGATTCCTTGGTATCTCATACACATAAAAAGCAGGAAGTGGAGCTGTAGCTCAGGTGACAAAGTGCTAGCCTTGAGCAAAATGTGTCCAAGCACAGTGCCCAGGCCCTGAGTTTAATCTCCAGGACTGGAAAAAAAATAAGTTGTTGTCTAATAAAGAAGACCAGAAACATAGCATTTGAGTCAGAAGTTGGAAGGTCAAGATCTTTGTTTGTATTCCCCAAATCCTAGTGAAGACAGGATGATTCCAATACTAAAAGGTTTGTGAAGGACTCAACTAAGGTTACTTGTTCAATAAAGTGCAGGGTAAAGAAATGTAAGCGTTATACCAGTCATTTAGTTTAAAATCATGTAAGGTTGTGTGAATTTAAGGGCTAAGTCTCTTGGGGTGAAGAAGAATGAGTGGTGAGTTCCTGAAGGGAATTGAATCTTGGAAGGAGAATTGGTTCCTGAAGGGTGAGTATAGTTTAGTTAATTAGAGTGAAAGATATCTGGGCAGTGAAGCAGTATGGAGCATGGAAATTGTGTGTGTGTGTGTGTGTGTGTGTGTGTGTGTGTGTGTGTGTATCCAACTGGAATTCATTAGCTAGTCTTTCTGGAGTACACACTTTCTTGAATCCTCCCCTCTGTGCGTAAAAGAAGTTTTGTGTTCAGTGTCCTCAGATGTGCAGAATAAATAGAGGACCTTGGAGAGCAAGCTGTGTGTGTGTGTGTGTGTGTGTGTGTGTGTGTGTGTGTGTGTGTACTTAACATTCTCCTAGGATGCAATAGGCAGCCCTCTCGGGTCTCATGTATGTATGGAGCCTCTGAGGAAATTATAATGGAAATAATGTAGGGTTTGGTCAAGAGTTTGGAGTCTGAGTGGGAAGGTTTGGAGAGGAATGGACTAAGGGCTGCTGAAAAAATGATTCTGTGAAACCTACTAGACACTATTAGACATTATGTTGCAAATGAACTATACAACTTTTGGGGGAAAGAAGTTGGGAGGGGGAAAACTGGGAGAGAATATGGGAGAGGGTATCACTGTTCAAAAAGAAATGTACTACTCATTACCTGATTCACGTAACCAGAACCCCTCTGTATATCACCTTTACAATACATTTTTTTTTCAAAAGACTAAGAAAACTCCAAAGGCCTTAGTGCCTGTGTCAGAAGAGAGGAAATCTAGGTTTTTCAACTGTCAAGATTAGAATGATAATAGTTCAATTGATAAGAAAGAAGAATCTCTCTATGGAGAGGAAATTAGGGAGGATGAAGTTGAGATGCATTTGTTTGTGGGGAGCTGAGATGATAGCTTCACTCCAGGCAGCCACATTCTGCAGGCAATTGGAAATATGTGAGTACGTGGGCAATGTAAGAAGTCAGTGCGAGGCCTGGGGATTCGGGAGCTGTCAGCAGAGACTTCTCATAAATTATGCACTTTGCTTAGAACTTAATTTCATGTTTTTTTTTAGAAGATAAGAGAAATGAAAAGCTTGTTGAATTATGGATTATGCAACTGTATTAAAAGTAAGTCTCTCTCTCTTTCCTTCCCCACTGTCTCCCTGGTGAATTTTGTCTTCTGCTCTGATCCCTCCTTCCTGCTCTGTAAACTGAAGGACTCTAGTACCTCTGTTTCTGTTAGATCAGAAGATTGTCAGTAAAGCTAGTAGGTAATCAGGAATGTTCACCAGAAGATATGATGATCCTCCCCATCTCTCCAGTACTTCCTAGATCAGAGGGATGGTACTTTCTCTTGAGGAAAGCAACCATTTATATTTATAGGAGGAAATGTTTAAAGAGCTAAATCTTCAGTTCCCTAGATAGCACTGTTGTTTGATTTGCAGCTTTTCTTAAGTAAAGCACTGATTCTTATCAACAGATGAGCTGTTTTGGAGATATGATCCAGAGAAGTAGGGTTTTCAAACTTGATTTTAAAGCCAGGACTCCTTTCCTGGCACCAAGTGTTTTGTTTTTGTTTGCTCTGTGTGTGTGAGTGTGTGTGTGTGTGTGTGTGTGTGTGTGTGTGTGTAGCACTTGGAAATTGAATTTCCTTTAGTTCAACCCATTCTTTCTTTTCTTTCAAAGAGCAAAGTTTGCGGCAATTAACTGAAATATACTCTAGCATTCATTAGCACGGAGAGTATCACAGTTGACTGTAGATAAGATACTGATGAGACATGAGGACTGAAAAGGCAAGAATGTGGCACTGATATTAATGGAATATCTATCATATGCCAGGTACTTTACAGTTTAATCGTCATAGCCGCAGTAGGTAGATTTTTTCATCTGTTTCACAAATGAGGCACTCACAGGTTAAGTGACTTATCCAGGGTTGGTGACTTATAAATGGCTGAACCAGGAGTTAGGTTTAGGTTTCTAAATTTGAGAACTCCCTTCTTGTTCCAAACTTGTGCTCTTTTCTCACCCTCATTGTAAGGTAAAATTTTATTTTTATTAAATAGGTGATTGACTGTAATCTTCCAGAGGCCTATGAAGTAGCATGAGAAATCTAATGTTCACAACTGTTTGCTCATCTACTGTCTTCCATTTCTCTGTCCCTCTGTCCTGTTGGGTGTCTCTCTTATTTTGTATTCTCCTGTCCTAGTGGGATATTGTCTTCTTATGTGTCTCCCTGTGGGGTGGATAGGTGAAAGAGTAAGGCAAGAGTCCAAAAAAGTACAGCATCAAGTTTTTCATTTTTCACAGTGTCCAGCTCAGTTTTCAGAGATCTCCTGTGAAGTCCAATCAAGGATAGACAGATATTCCCATTTCTGTTGTGTTAAAGCTTGTATGTTCATACTGATGGCAGAGAGACTTGAGTGAACTCTTAACTGTATATAAGGCACCATAAACAAGGGTGAGAAAAATATTGTGGACTGTCTACATTGAAAATTCCTTCAAGTAAAACCAAAGATTTAAGTTTTGCCCATTTAGATATCGGGCACCAGGGAATTGGTGAGGAAGAAGAAAGAAGAGCAAGCAGTAGTAATCTAATAGTCTAGCAAGTTTCTTGGTATAAAAGGCAAGGATACGTCAGTATCACAACTATATCCTTTATGTCCCCGGAGCTCCTTCGAAAGCAGCATATTTCCACTGACATCTTTCATGGGGAACTCTATGCAAGTTCTACACTCTTGCCTTTTTGTCCTCTTCTGAAGTCTCATGCATTAATGAATTCATTGATTTACCCACAGGGCAAACAAACCTGTCCGTACTTTCTAAGGCCTGTTAATCTGGACAAGACAGGGAATTGGAGCAGGCAAGAGCCTTTCCAGTAGGGTGGGCCAATTCAGTTCATACTTGCAGAATAAACTGTTGTTAATTAGGATTTGAGGTGAAGAAGAAAGTAAAGCCTGCAATGAAGATGAATTGAGATGAAGCACTGTGAGTAGAAACCATTACACTCCCTCTTTTCCTTTGCTCCTCCCTTTCTTCCATCTGCATTTCCTCGTTCTCTCCTTTCCTCCCTTTCTTCCTTTCCTTTTGGTTATGTGCATCGTCAATGTGATTGAATCCACACCCAGATCGATTAGAATGCTTCTGGCTTCAAGAAATTAAGACCCAACTGAAAGTGGACCAACAGTAAGGGGTACAGTGTTTCCCCTAAGAGGTTTGGAGTTTATGGAGCTCCAGGATGGGTGGATTCAGCAGCATGGACCCAGTGTAAGGACACAGGCCCCTCTGTCTTTTCTCTTCACCCTCTTCTGAATTGCTGCCTTCCTGTAGTCACAGATGACAGGGTACCTCTAGACACGGCTGTTTGTATAAGGCAGAAAGGGAGTGAGTGTTTGTTCTGGGTCACTTTTTAAGAAAGAAGAAAACAATTTTTCCAGTGGATTCCTACTTGTAGTCCTGACAGCTAGGCTAGGATTATCTCACAGGATGATGCCAAAATCACTTGCTAGAAGAAATAGATAGAAATAGAATTCACTTAGACTCAAATTTGTACATGCTGTAGAATCACCAGGCAGGTCTGCTAAAATAGACATGACTGGGTCTTATTGTTAGTTTTCTTTTTCTTTATTCCTTCCTTCCTTCCTTCCTTCCTTCCTTCCTTCCTTCCTTCCTTCCTTCCTTCCTTATTTTTCTCTCTTTTCTTCCCTCCCTCTTTCCCTCTTCTCTTTCTCCTTCTTTCACTCCCTTGCTCCCTTCTTTCCTTCCTATCTTCCTTCTCCCTTTCCCTTTTTTTGAAACGGAGTTTTGCTATGTCTTCCAGAATGGCCATGAACTTGAAATCCTCCTGCTTCTGTCCTCTGAGTGCTAGGCTTAAAGCATGTGCAATCATACCTAGCTCTCAGAATTTCAGATACATTAGCTAAGGATAGAGGTTGAGAATTTGAAATTCTAACAATAACCTGATGATTTGGAGACCATGGATAATTTGAAGTCTGCAGTTAGAAAGGCATTGGCCTAAACAACTCAGCAGTTACCTTCTAGACTGAGCACAGCATTTGGCATTGATGCCCCAACATGAACAAAGTAGGAGCTGTAATATCAGGAGGGGAAGAGGAAATGCCTGCCAAGTCAGTCATATGGGGCTAGGGATACTTTCTCAAGGGCTCCTTCTACATTTACAACAGTCCCAGTAAGGCTTTGCAGTCCAAATTCTACTCACTGATGATGAGAGAGGCTTCTCTATTACACATGCAATGGCTCATGGCTACCAAACATTTAGATTAGCAGACCACTGCACATGATGAAATTGACTTCTTTCCACTCTCCCTCACCTTCTTCCTTCTCTTCCTACTTTTTCCTTACCAGAAACTCCAATGTCATCAGAAACATCTCCCTTTCAGAAGACCACATTCTCGTCCAGAAGTGGCTGTCCCCAGAGCTTTCCATCTCAGCACATCCAGCTACTTGAACAGCCAGGGCTGATGGCCTTTCAGCTCAAAGCTGAGCAGCCATAGGCTCTGCCATTGGGGAGCTTGATGCTGTGGTTACTTCGAAATGAGTGCTCATTATTGATGCTAATTGAACTTGAAGTTAATGAAAAAGGATTATTTTACAGGGCTTAAGTCGAGGCCAAAATTGTTATTACAGGTTAATTATTCTCCTTAAAAGGCACCATTACAGTCATCATTGTTTTTTATCAGCCTTTTCTCTGGTGCTGAAAGAGATTTCTTCGAAGGCAGCTTCTTGATATAATTAGTCACCTCATCTAATTCTTAATCACCAATCATTTCTCTCCAGATTAAGGTTAATCAAAGGTGTATGGGCTGGATACTATGCCTTAATTACATTTGATCAGTTTCAAAGGAGCTCTTTTTTCCCTTGAACCTCTGGGTAGGTGTATGGCCTTTCTCTGTGTTTTAAAGCCTAAATGTGGTAGAATGGACTCATTGAAAACACTGTTCTGTTCAGCCCCTAGTGGTGGTAGGAGATGAGCATCTCTGAGTTGTCTGAGGCCAGGGGAGGTGGTGAAAGAAAGTTGTCCTGGTGCTCTGGGTCTGGGAACTCATAGCATAGAAATAGAGTCTTCTCTCCTTCTCCTTCTCCCTTGATTCTTCTTTTCCTCCCTCCTTTCTCCCTTCTCCTAGTCCTGCCTTCTTTTCCATTCTTCAGCCTCATTTTCTCTCCACCTCTTGATTTTGCTCTTGGATCTGCTTATTTCCACTCAACCTCACTTTCTCTTCTGTCATCCTGATGAGAACCTGGAGTTCTACGTACTGCCAATGGAAGGAAATATGGACCGAGAGGCAGATTCTCTTTATATTAGGGAGGAAGGGAGGAGGGCAGTAGGGAGAAGAATCATTGATGATAAGAAAAAACCTGAAGAGGACTAGGGCTTCTTCTTGAGAGGAAGGGAAGATTATGGGAGAGCAGGACGAAGCCACACAATGGTAAGAAAGTGTAGATGGAATGGGGAGGGGGAGGGGTTAAATCACTAAATCCCGTGATAAGTGAATGAGATAGAAGTCCTCAAGCAGAAGCAAGGATCCTCTAACAGCAATGATGCTTCTGATAGGCTAAAGGATGAGCCTCAAAGGCTAGGAGCACTCAGGAAGGAGCATCTTCCCAGACTCCTCTGTTCCTCCCCTGCCTACCACCATCCCTTTCTCTGATGGACCTTGTATCATTCATTTGCTCCTTGAAACCACTTTTAAATTTTCAGTTTTAGGCTGAGAATATGGCTTTGGGATACAGTGCTTGCCTAGCATGCATGAAGCCCAGGGTTCCATTCCTCACTACCACATACAGAAAAAGCCAGAAGTGGTGCTGTGGTTCAAATGGTAGTGGGCTAGCCTTGAGCAAAAGAAGCTCAAGGACAGTGCCCAGGACCTGAGGTCAGGCCCTAGGATTGGCAAAAAAATGTTAAGTTTTATTTATAAAAGTGAAACATGAATGTTCTCTCCCAACTTTTTTTTTATTAAAGGATTTTTATTAACACTGATTTTTTACATCATATTTCAAATGCCATGTTTAACAAACAAATATTCAAGAAGAACATCTCTATATGCAATCAATGGCACATAAGTTTTAGAACATATTAAAATTAATCTGAGATTTTGTATGTCATATATACATTATCAATCTACATAACATTATGTCTAGAGAGTATATATCCCATCATAGATTTTTATGTCTATGTAGTTATATTTATATCTCCAAGACCGTGCCTCTCCCAACTTTTTTTTCTCTCCCAACTTTTAAAAAGTAAATTATAGATCTCTATCTTTCTACATTTAACTCATTACTAAGGCTTCCCCCCACCCACCTTTTTTTAAAAAAATATTCAAAACAGACTATACTTCTCTACCTTCCCTAAAAGTAACCAGTGTTAATACTTTGGCACATGTTCTGCTACATATTTTATGCACATTTACATAATATTTATAGGTATCTACTTCTGTAATAAAATAACCATCATGACTTAGCTATCTAATTGTAATTAATTTTTAGTATTCAGCAGAAGAGTGTAGGGATACACAAATTTGCTCATTGGGACATATGTGGATTAGTTTGTCAGGGTTTCCCTAATGCAGTATCATAGAATAGGTGATTTAGGCAACAAAAGTTAATTTTCTAGTTCTCAATACTAAAAATCCAAGATCAGTGTACCATCAGGACTGATTTCTCCTAAGGCTTCTGTCCTTGGCTTGCAGATGAATGTCTTCTCACTGTGTCCTTACCATCCCTTCCTTTGTCCCCAAATATCCCTGGTGTCTCTCCTTATAAGGATGTTAATCCTGCTGGATTGTGATCTCAATTAACCTTAGTTAGATCTTCAAAGACCCTTACTGCAAGCACAATCACATTGGGATTAAAACTTCAAAACAAGAGTTGAGGCAATACAGTGTAGTCTGTAACATTATTAAATTTACCCTCCCAGCTCTGTGCTTTTACTAAGATATTCCCTCCTTCCCATCCCTGAAAATCCTTTTCATTCCTGGTATCTGTGCAGAAGTCATGGTCAAGCCTTTTCAAGCACATTTCTTCTGTGACTCTGTGCCATGCCTTCCTAGGCAAGACCCACCCCTTCCTTGCTTTCTGTAAGAACGTCCATCTCTGCCTCATAAAATCTAACAAGTTCCTATCTTGTCCCGTGTTTTTCCTCTGTGTCTCTTCCTATATCACTTTCATCCTCCCAGCAAAGTGTCTCTTACCATTCAGTATGTGACTCTTATCACAGGATGGAGAGAAGTGTACTAGGAGATTCTAGCACTGAACAATGCCTGGGAAGTCTATAAAAGGGCAGAGCAAGAGACAGACCAATAGCCAGTCATTTTTCTTTATCTTGCCATTGAAAACACTGGAAAGCCACAGGTTCCAAAGCACATTTGTCCAACAAAACATCTTAGGAGAGCTGACAGACCAGATGATAAGCTGGCCATAGACCAGGATAATGCTCACAATTAATTGTTGAATTGAGATTGTTGGCGATGTCCTGAATTAAGCTACTGGAAGGATATTAAAATGCAAATATTACAGAGAGGGAGCAAAACAAGAAATTGTGGCCAATCATGCAATTCTCATTTACAAACCCCATGAGTTCATCACCACATTATTTAAACAGTTGTCCACCAGATTTCAGATGAGTCTAGTTGCCTGCTAGATTTCAGAAGGCATCATGTATGATGGAATAGCCAATATCACAGACATGGGCAGGGATCTTTGAGACAATGGTTTTCTTCTGCTTTCATTCTCAATTTTTGTCTCTTCTGAGCTGTTCAGTCTTAATCACTTGCAGTTTATAGCCCATTCCTTTTTGAAGAGAATACTTTGTCTATTAACTGAGAATGAGAAAAGGTTTTCCAAAGGAAACCTGACTCGCCTCAGTGTAAGATGTTTTTACCCATCCTCAGTACAAAGTGCCCAGAAGAAGGCCATCCCGAGTAAAAACTTTCAGAGCTAATTAAGAATCATTCGAGTGAATTAGGGTCAACCAGTGGCTCTCCGGTGTGTTTCTGTAACTTGCCCAACCCATATCCAGCTGTATCTCTAAGCATAAAGGCCACATTAAGTTTTAAGATCTGATACACAACTGCATTATGGGTAATGATGATACCTTGGTGTTAAGTCTTCAGAAAGAAGCTCAACCACAGAACTTCACATATTGCAGTTTGACCATAGATAGAGACATGAGGGTTTTTATAGTTCCATTCAACTGTTAAAACAAATATTTCAGTAGGCACTGGTGGCTCATGACTATAATCCTAGCTACACAGGAAGCTGAGGTCTGAGGATTGTGGTTCAAAGCCAGCCCAGTCCAGAAAGCCCTTATCTCCAGTTAACCACTAGAAAACCAGAAGTGTCACTATGGCTCAAAGTGGTAGAGTGCTAGTCCTGAGTGAAAAAGTTTAGGGAAAGCACCCAGGCCCTGAGTTCAAGCCCTACTACTGACAAAACAGCAAGAAAATCCAAATGCTTGATTTTTCTCTAAGAAAGATCATTTTAAAAGAAATAGGTACATTTTCTTCATATGTGAGTCTGTGTAAATGTTTGAAAGAAATATCACCATTCTTATAGATATTGGCATTTTCCTTTGTTTTTCTATTAATGGAAAAGTAAATACCTGAGAATTTAAAGTGAGTCTAGACAAAGGGTAAACCAATGTAACAGCAATATTCACAAGAAAATATGTTGGGCATGAACTTTACAACTTGGGAAGGGGTGAGGAGAGGGAAAGTGAAAGAATAACATGGGAAGGGGTAACAATGTTCAAGAAGTAATGTACTCACTACCTTACAAATGTAACTAAAATTTTAAAAAATAAAGTGATTTGCATTTCTTTTATGACCAGAGATGTTGAGCATTTCTTCATGTGTCTATAGGCCATTTTTGTTTCTTCTTCAGAGAAGACTCTCTTTAAGTCTTTGGCCCATTTTTTAATGGGATGGAATGGCCTATAGACACATGAAGAAATGCTCAACATCTCTGGTCATAAAAGAAATGCAAATCAAAACAACTCTAAGATTCCACCTCACTCCAGTTAGAATGGCCAGGATCAGGAAAACGAATGACAACAGATGCTGGAGGGGATGTGGCCAGGAGGGATCACTACTACACTGTTGGTGGGAGTGCAAACTCGTTCAACCACTATGGAAAGCAGTGTGGCAGTGCCTCAAAAGGCTAAACATAGAACTCCCCTATGACCCAGCAATTCCTCTACTTGGCATTTACCCAACCATCCAGAAACAAGGACATACTAAACCCACTAGCACAACAATGTTCATTGCAGCACTATTCACCATAGCAAAGATATGGAACCAACCTAGATGTCCCTCAGTTGATGAGTGGATCAACAAGTTGTGGTATTTGTACACAATGGAATTCTATGCTGCTGTCAGAAAGAATGACATCGCCCCATTTGTTAGGAAATGGAAAGACTTAGAAAAAATCGTATTAAGTGAAGTAAGCCAGACTCAAAGGAACTTAGGCTCAATGGTTTCCCTCATTCGTCATAATCAGTAGAAACCTTGGGCTCTCCTAGCAGAGATTTGCAATAGAGCAAAATCTTGATACATAAGGCCATATAATGTGAAGCTAATTGAAAGGACCTCCAGGATATTGAAACAAAAGCCATATAATGAATGATTGTTGTCCTTAATGTACTATATTGTCTCTCATCTCCTTTGCTGTCCCTTGGTTATCTCATATTGGTATAGTATCTCACTTTGTTATCTGATATATTGAATTTATTTGTATTTGGATATTTGAAATTTGATAGGGAAGGGGGGAAAACCAAGACGGGTGGGGGGGTGTGTGGGGGGGGAAATGGGTACCAAGACATGTGAAAGGGTATCAATGTATGTGAATTAATGCACCTTCTATCTGGCAAATATCATGTAACCCTTTTACTAATTACAATAAAAAAATTTAAAAAAAAATAAAAAAAATAAAGTGAGTCTGGCATCAAGGAATATACTGCATTAAGAAACATGTTCTGAAGTAGCAATGTGACATGAATATCATGTTATTGCCTCCATTTTAAAATTTGATTTTTCTGCAACTGAAGATGTCCTCAATTAGAAGTCATGTACTTAAGTTTTAGTTTCCCAGTAGTTTTCTTGGTGATTTTTTTTTTTTGCAAGTCGTGGGGCTTGAACCCAGGGACTGACCACTGTCCTTGGATGTTTCTCAAGGCTAGTGCTCTACCACTTGAGCCACAGAACCACTTCCAGCTTTTTTCTATGTATGTGGTACCGAGGAATCGAACCCGGGTCTTCGTGCATGTTAGGCAAGCACTTTACCACTAGGCCAAACTCCCGGCCCTCTTGGTGATTTTTTTAAAGTAAATTATTGATAGAACTAACATGTCATTGAATGGTCCCCTTCCAGAAAAAAAATCAAGTTTAACTTGCATATATCATATAACCCGCCTAACAACCCTTTCAAGGGTGTGGTGCCATTCTCCGCCCCTCTCCCTCCTCATTTCACAGAAGATTAGAGACTGTCTGTCATATGGTCAATGATATTAGCACTTGGTGGTAGATCTGGAACTTGTGCTCAGGGCTCACCAACCCCCAAACATTCGTCACTTGTACCATGTATTTCTGCCTCCCTTGGGTTTAACAGTATCACCAAAGCAAATACTCATTAAGTGCCTAGGACCAGCCATGGGCTATAAAGGAATCAGATATGGCCTGGCCTTCAGCTTGTAGGCCAGAGCAGCTCAGTTCTCTGTGGACTTTTTGATCTTGTATTGTAAGGAAAGCATCTGGATCTTTAGGATTACTTTCAAGTTGGAAATTTATGAGTGCTTAAATGATTTCTAGTGACTTCTGGTCTTTAATTTCTTTATGAGCAATCTTAGACATTTTTATTGCGGATTATCATATGCCAGATATCCTGCTGAGTTTTCATAGGACTGTTGAATTTAGTAATCAGACCAGTTCCAGAAACTTCAGAATGGAAATGGAGGTTCAGAGGTTACCTCAGCTAAGATCATCCAACTTGAAAACAGAAGAACAAGAATTTGAATGTGGCTCTGCCAATGTTAAGCTTTTCCTTCCACTTAACCAACTTTTGAGCTCCTGTTTTTGACATTTAATATGTTTTATTAATTTAAACCGGTTAATTTTTATTATTGTGGATATCATGGAACTAAAACATACCTGTAACTTTGCATTTTTTAAATAATTTTTATTGTGATTAATAGAAGGGTTACATTATATTCACCAAATAGAAAGTGCATAACTTCACAAACATTGATACCCTTTCTCATGACATGGTCCCCATTTCCCTCCCACCCTCCCCCCACTTATCTTGATTTCCCCCCTTTCCTATCCAATTTCAAATAACCAATGTAACTGTGCATTTTGAAGTCTGAGCAACAGGCTACTAATGACAGGGAGTATTGTCAGAATTGGCAGAGAATTCAGACCTGTAGTGAGACTAAGCCCTGGTGTTTGTTGGTTGGAAGCTGAGAACAAACCTAGGAACCTTGCCAGCAGTGAAAGTTAATATTTCACCACATTGAAATCACGGTGGATCCGGATATAATAATAATAACAAGCACAAAAAACTAATATTTAAAAGTTCTTTATGGTTTCCCAGGTCCTTCCACATCCATCATCTCATTTGATAAGGGAGAAAGCATAATGGAACGCACTAGAATCCTGCGAACATATAAAATGATATTGAGCCTGCAAGGGAGAAATTCAGGGCAATGAGACAGGAGCAGGGTCAGTTGTTGGAAGCAGATGGGCTTATCTTTAAATACCTGATCAGGAAGGCAGCTGAGCAGTAGATAAATGTAAAAAGGACCATGAAGCTGAGAATAAATGGAGCAATCTTTTTCTGAATGGAAAGTAGCTGAAATTCCAGGGCCAGGTTAGGGGCGAGGTGGAAATATTCAGAAATTATGGCTGAAGGAGAATCTCTCAAGCTGCCAGCCATCAATGGCACATCAGGAATGGCCCAGAATAGATGGAGTAATAAATCAAGGGGACCATGTTATAGCCATTGCAAGGCACGGCTGTAGCCTAGTGGAGAATAGGCTGAAATACTTCTTTAAAGCTTGGTAAGCTGGAACGTGGGGACAATGAACCTGGTTATAGCAACCTTAGAAGTACCTAGCATTTAATGTGCTTTTTAAATGGGACTGGTGAGTGCTTAGATCATTCTGAAGATCCACAAGTCATTTTTTCATCTCCCAAAGGCTTATTGAAAGACAAAAAATGACTATATTCTATTGGGAAAGTAGTGTGCACTTTGGAAGGAAGAGGATGTGTTGTGGTTCCATCCGTGCCTATAGATACCATCAGCAATAGTGATAACCAGTCCTGCACGGGCAATCTCGATTTCAAGACCCTACCACTTACTGACCCATCTGTGTAGCTCTCAACCTTCCAGGTTTCTTTGTCTCCATTTTTTGCATCTGTAAAATGAGGCCAACACCATCTGAAGAACTGCTTATTGTGAGGACTGAATGAACAAATGATACTAAAGCACTCCAGGCACAGGGTCTATTGCAGAGTAAGAGGTCAAGTTATCAGGGAGGAATCAGTACAACAAACCAAGAATATGCTGCATACTTTTCACTTTGTGGTGTGGCATACCCATCTGCAGAGTCTGATTATTGTATGAAGGAAAATATTATAGCATTGGTATGACATTTCTACCATGTATACTATGTATTTTGATTCTGTATTTCCTCCATCTTCTCATGTCCTTTACCCCATCCCAGGTGTCCCATGTCTTCTTGTCCATTTATATTTATGGTTCTAGATACTACATAAGACATAAAACATGTGATATTTGTCATTCTGAGTGTAGCTTATTTTGGTTAACATGATTGTCTCCAGTTCTATTAAGTTTCCTGCAAGTGATAAGTTCATTTTTCTTTGGTCCATATATACCATCTTAATTTTATCCATTCACAGTTGATTGATACATAAGATTGATGCACACTTTGGCTTTTGTGAATAATGCCACTATAAGAATGAGTGTGCAGGCATCTCTACTGTATCCTGACTGAGAGTCCTTTGGGCATGTACTCAGGAGTGGTAAGGTGATTCTAATTTTGGTGTTTTGAGAAACTTCCATACTGGCTTCCATAGTGACTATACCACTTTCCATTCTTACCAACAGTGTATTAATCCACCCCTCCCTAATTCTCCCTAGCATTTATTGTTTTTCTTCCATTGCTGAAGGTCATTCTGATCAGGGTGAGATGAATCTCAGTAGACCTTAGCATCTTTTGATGCCTTACAACCACTTTATTCATTTCTCATTCAGGTTGATTATTGGCAAAGGAAGGCTGTGGCTTCTGTTCCAGGTGAGCAGCAGGTTCAGATCTGCTCTGAACACTTTTCATTCTAGGATTCAGAATTTGGGGCATCTCTTCCCTGAGTGTTAATAATCTCATAGCAGAGAGAAAGCCCGAGAACCTCTCTTTGTTTATGGCACATTGCACCTTCTGTACACATTCCAATTGGCTAAGGACATCATAAGGCTAAGGGTAAGATTACTGAGACAAGAAGTATATTCTCCCATATGAGGAGACTGAACAGTTTCAGGGAAAGAATAGATTCTACCTCCAGGGTGTTCTTGGACCTTAGTGCATAGAAAGCCTTTGACTTGATTGGGGGAGGATGGATAATTCTAATCAAGCAACAGTTTCCTGAAGCAACAGAATTGGGATGAGAGGATGAACTTTTGCTATTTTTTTTCATGATTTTTGTCTTGTATGAGAGAAGTAGGATGTCAACAGGGCCAAGTTCTTCCTGCTACTGTTATTCTCTGGACTTGCTACAGCTGAGCCTCTACGTTGACGTTGACTTGTCATTGACCCTGAGCACCTTGCTGTTATGGACTGTTGCTCAGTCAGCATCTCCCCAAGCAGTTGTATATATTTGCTAACCTTGTTTCTCAAGCAGCATCAACATTTCTGTAGTTCCTGTGGTTCTCCGAAGAACCATAAGATGTTCTTTATAGGCCTCAGATTGTGATTTTGACAAGGCATGTGGTAGAATGATCCCTTAGGCCAGTTCCAGTTCCTCTAGTCTATGACCATGATAATTTGACAAGGGTATTGAAGATGTGTATGAAACACTTTCTAAAACTTTCTCATGTCGATAAGTAAGTTCTAATCTCAACATTATGTTCATGTAAGATGCGCTACATTTCTCACATTGCTGTGAATGGGTGCTTCTCACTCAACATTTTCTCTGGGTTGTTTATTTCCTTTGATCTCCAGGCTGTTTATTTCTCTTTTCAAAAGCCTACGGCCAGAGTTATCAGACATTCCTAAAGTGTATGTGACATTGTTTATATTATTCAAGGAGATGAGTCTCTCTGCTCCAAGGAATAAACTTCAAAGACCATGATGTGACAGATGTACAGAGGAAAATATTTCTGTTCTTCTCCTTTATTCCATGATGATGAACATACATAGAGCTCCAATTTTGCTCTTCCCAAAGCCCCATACTTTCATTTGTATTGGCTCCCTTAATCCTTGCAAGACCCCTCGAGAAAAATGTTAACAGCCCTCTTTTACAGATGAGATCACAGAGTTTCAGAGAATTAACTTACCTAAAAGAGTACAGCCAGGACTAGCAGATCTAAAATTCAAATGCAGATTTCTTTTGCTGAAATTTCATTTGGTGCAGTTCCACTTTTATTACATTTTGATGAGATGTGCACTCACCAAAATTGATCTGAAGGAGAGAGGGCTCCTTCCAAGACTTGATTCTGCTTCTGGCGTATGTGGCTCCAGAAAAGTCTCTGATAATACAGGATTAAGGTAAGGGGACCTTAGCTATTAGAAGATCTTGATGCTTAGAGTTAGATTCATGGCTTATAAACTCAATGACTTTGATATCCATGCAAGGTATAGCTATATAGGTATGCAAAGGAGGTCTAATAATATACATGGTGCCTACCTCACAAAAATTCTAAGGGAAAAAGTATTTATGAGTCTACTTTCTAAACTATTTAGTATTACTTAAGTAAATAGCATTATTATTGGTTCTTAAAAAATGTGAAAGATGGCCAGTTTCCACTTTCCCTTCTGAAACAAATGTTCTGCTTGAACAGAAAATCTTACCCCCAAAATGTTTGTCTTGAGGATTCTGGATATAGGGCAAAGAATATCATGTCTATAGCATTTTTATAGTAGAGAGAACAAAAGAGAATTTTAAGCTCACTTTTAGAAAATTGAGAGCAGGCTGGGTGCTGGTGGATTCTAGTTACTCAAGATGCCCAGATCCTAAGATGACAGTTTGAAGCCAGCCCAGGCAGCGAAGTGTATGAGATTCTTACCTCCAATAAACTACCAAAAAGCTGGAAGTAGAGCTGTAGTTTAAGTGCTAGATCACCAGCCTTGAGGAAAAGAAGCTCAGAGACAGTGCTCAGATACTGTGTCCAAGCTCCAGAACTGACACACACACACAAACACACACCGAAAGAGAGAGAGAGAGAGAGAGAGAGAGAGAGAGAGAGAGAGAGAGAGAGAGAGAGAGAGAGAGAGAGAGGGGGGGGGGAACAAAAGGGAAGGGAAGGGAAGTCAAGTCTATTTGGATTTGGAATGAAAATTCACAGATTTTTATTACAAAGCATCTTGTAATCTTTGTAGCAGAAGAGATTGCCAACTACAAGTCATGATTCCTTTCATTCTAGTGACATGTGATCTGATTGGAGCAGGGAGAGACACCCTTACCCCAAACAGCTCAATAATGGTACAATGGTGCCTAAGGTGTGAGATGTGGAATTCAAGTCAGGGCTTGTCTGTGTCCTGCTCTGTTTCTGCTGAAAATGTGAATGGCTGGGAAGTATTTGTTCAAGGTATTGGAATCTTCTGGATCCATATTTTTGAAACATTTCTCTATAACATAGGTGTAAAGTATTCTGATGTCTTGTCTTATCAGCTTGCTTTCACAATACACTCCAGCCAAAGCTTCTTGTTCTTTTCTTTTAACAAGCTGGGTCATAAAGAGATGAAATAGGGTCAAGGTCATCCAGAACCAGGAGTGCCACAGTCCATTTTCATCAGGGTCTCCTATTTACTTACCTCCTCACCTGTGCTCTCCCTCTTTGTCTCTCTCTCTATCCTTTTTGTTGTTCTCCCCTTGCTCTCTTCTCTCCCTTTCAACTCTCTCCTCTCTGTCTCTACTCTCTTTTCTTTCTTCCTCTTTGTCTCTCTCCCTCTTCCTATCTTTCTCTTTTCTCTCTACTCTATTTCTGTCACTCTCATGTATATATATTTCCTCCTATGCTCTCTGCCGATCAGCCAGCCATTCTATAGCTTCAGTTACATTTTGTTGTATTTGAATGCTTTAAAATGCTACTGAAGTGAAAAAGAACTTAAGAAAGAGGTTGCCAGACTAGATTTCTCATTAAAGTCATCTTTCAGTTCAAATGAGCTCCCAGTCAATTCATACTGATTGGCCATAGGGACACCTCCATTTTTAATTCAAACATAGCCACTCACTTTCATTTGTTTTATGCTGTGAGATTCTTCTTAGGACTTCACCTGACAAAATGTTCTGACAAAACCAATAAATGTCTTACATCCTAACTTTATACCAATGAAAGTCTAATGTGTTTGATTTCACAGAAGTTTTTCTGATTGTGAAGAAATCATCTTAGAAAACAATATGTAGCTTGTAGTGTGTGTGTGTGTGTGTGTGTGTGTGTGTGTGTGTAATTTTTTGAGAGGATCTTATTGTGGAGCTCAGGCTGATCTTGAACTCTTATCTTCCTGGCTCAGCTTCCAGAGTTCTGGGATTAGAGACTTGTGTCACCATACCTTGGCTTCAAGTGGTTTAGGACTAAAGCTATAAAAGATGCAAAAATCGGTGGATTTGGTAAGAGGAAATTCTTTTGGGGAAATTGATAGGAATTCACTGACATATCTCAGCTTTGACCTCTGTGAAATTAGAGTGCTTCAGAGCTAATTAGGCATATTGAAAAGAAGCCTTAATGATTTCTTGCAGGTAAATTGCAGCATAGATTTCAAGGCCATGGCTGTCCACGTGCCTCTGTGTTCTGAAGCTGATTCTGCATCCAGTGAAGTAAAACCATTGGAAGTTCTACATGGTGCAAAACTAGCTCTTGCTTTGGTGAAACTAAGGGAAAAGCCCCTTAAAAAAGTATGTCTTATGTGGGCCGGGAGTTTGGCTTAGTGGTAGAGTGCTTGCCTAGCATGCATGAAGACCCGGGTTCAATTCCTTGGTACCACATAAATAGAAAAAAGCCAGAAGTGGTTCTGAGGCTCAAGTGGTAGAGCTCTAGCCTCGAGAAAGTCCAAGGACAGTGCTCAGGCCCTGAGCTCAAGCCCGGGACTGGCAAAAAAAAGTATGTCTTATGGAGATAGCAATATATAAGAGCTAAGAATTAATCTAGATATGGTCCTGTTGCACCTAGAGGTTTATAGTTCACTGAATCTTGCACTAAATTAGATCATTTCTTAAATCAACAATCAAATGTTAGTAAATAAGGTTATATTAACAGTGATAATTGGTTTAATACATAGGCTCTTTTTATAGAAAAAAATCAATTGGACCAATCAGTGTCCCCAGCCCCAACCCTCCCCTTCTAGGAACAGCCATAATTGGATAATTGACTTCTATTACCAGAACCCAGGGCATCAGTACTTACTGGTTAGCAACCAGCTGAGTCACAGATGTGTCTGAGCTTCTAAGAGGTGTTAAACTACTGTGAGTCCTTGCTTCACAATTATCTCTTTGGACTCACTATCTGCTCAAGGTGAATGGCAGAGAAAAAGGTACCCCAAAGATACTTTGATTACCTGACTCAATGTTCTCATTTTCCAAGGGGATTCCCTTTACCTATGTTTGACTCCCAGGTGAAATCTAAACATAAAAAGGGTTCTTTCTTTTGAAATAAAGTTGTTTGAACATAGCAGTCCTTCCAGTAAGCATGAAAAAAGATTGGCTGGCTCAGGTTTAAATTAAATGAAACTCCCAGGGAATGAGGCAACAGAAGCAGCAAGAGACAGGATTTTTGGTATGATGGAAGATACAACAGGATGGCTTGTCAAAACCCTTTCTACTCAGAGTATAATTGATAAAATGGCAGTTTCCATACCACTTGGGAAGTGGTTAAGATACAGAATCCCAGGCCCAGCTCCAGACCTATTAAACCAGAGTCTGTGTAAGCTTCTCAGCACTGTTGCTTAAAAATATGAACTCAAATCCTTTGGACCTCCTATCATTGAGAAATAGTGGTCTCTATGTCTCCTCTTCAGTCTGAGCAGGCTGGTGACTTTGTGTCCAACAATCTTTGGCAGAAATAACTGTGCTATTTTATAGCCTAGGTCAGAAAGGGGTCATGTGGCTTTCTAATGATTATCTTGAGATGTCCAGCATGGTAGAAGCCAATTGCTGCCATGGAGGATATCTGAGTATCTGAGACAGCCACCTATGCTCAGACTTCCAGCCATTACCTTCACAAGAGTGAAGGTACATTCTGATTCCCAGTTGATGATAGGGAAATGTATAATCAAATCATTATTTTCAGCTACCAAGTTTGACAGAGTTGTTTGGAATCAAGATCGCTGGAACAGATATTTGGTGAACTGTTTTCTCAAGAAAGTGAAAAAAGCATTGGCAAAATAACAAGAATGAACCAGGAACTCTTGAGAGATGAGTCCACAGAGTAGACAAAATCTGGGATGGATCATAACTTTCCAAATGGGACTGTTTTCTTTTGCTCTCTCATATTTATTGGGCAAATCATGGAAAGACTTCTGATTAGAACTGGAAATTTGTCTCTTTTAAGTGTTTATTGCATCAGATGTTGAATTCAGTGCTGTTGTGCTGTGATATATCAGCCAATATTTACAACAGCCCTTTGCGTTAGATCTTTAGTCCAGTGATGAAAAGGATGGAACTGAAGTCAAAGAGGCTATAAACTTACTCTGGATGGGCCAGCTGGGAGTAAAATATAGGCCTTTCTGACTTGAATGCCTCTTTTTTTCTCATACTGTGATGGCAAAAGACTAAGATACATTTACCTGCAGGCCAGACAAGGCCTGTTAGCCAAAAATTCCTTTCTTCTTGTCTCTTTCCTTTGGGAGGAAATGGATATAGCTGATGTTACATTCAGAGTTTTGAGCTCCGGAGAGCAAGGGAGGTATAGGACACACGTGTAATGGCTTTTTCTTAGGTCATGCTATAGTATAATTGATTAACTTATGAGAAAATTCTGCCTTACTCTTTAAGTAGTGTTTAAGCCTGAGCATAGTTTTTCATCCCATTGAGTTTGTTACTCAGCTTTGTAATTTCATCTTTTAGGAGGGAAACGTGTTCTAATTCAGCAGCTTCTACTGGGTGCTCCCATGAGCCTGGTGTGGTGCTAGGCATTGTTGCAAGGATGCAGTGACGGAGAGATCCTAGCACTTATCCTAGAATATTAACCTCAGTGTACTCTTGAATATTGAAGGACTGTGGACAAAGGATAGATAATCTGGGAAGATCCAAAAGGTTTTCTGGAGAAGGCAGCCTAACATGGGCCTCCAAGATGTTCTTGGACAGATAAAGTAATGACCGTTCATGCAGGTGACATTTAAAGGAAAGACCAGGAGAAGGAGACCAGGTTAAGTAGGGCAGAGCTCAGGCTTGGTTGGTGGAAAGTTATCCTGCTGACATCCTAAAGATTTCTTAACCCTTCCTTCTGCCCTCTGTCCCCCCCTCCTTCCCTGCCCCTTCCCCACACCCCCACTCTTTCATCTTCCTTCCTTCCTTCCTCCCTTCCTTCCTTCTTTCCAGAAAACATTCCCTGTTAATATTGACAAAAGCTTACATGTTCTTTATATATGGCTGTAAGAGAAACCCTAGGTATTTGAAATAATGTCAAGACATAGCAAGTAAAAACAGAATGCTCACTTAAGTTTGCAATTCAGATAGTTATGTCTCATATTTACAATATTTGGGATGTACAGGAAGTAGGGGTATTTGTTGCTTTTCTAAAGATTTATCTGGGTATTCAGGATTTTTTCCCCTGGAAATTCTAGTATTAGCTATACACAAACAACCCCCTTGACTCCTTACGTTGTCCCATAGGTAAAGCAGTAGAAAGAACAAAGGAGAATTTTCAGATTCACTTTTAGGAAGCCCAGTACAAAGAAATCCAGGATTTTACTACAGACATTTTGGGATTCAGGCCCACAATTATTTGGTACTAATTTTTACAAAGCGTAATAGTTTTTTTTTTGGGGGGGTCATGGGGCTTGGACTTGGCTTGGGCATTGTCCCTAAGTTCTTCAGCTCAAGGCTACCACCCTACCCCTGGGTCTGGGCACTACTCTTGAGCCAAGCCCCATTTCCCATTTTCTAGAGTTTAATTGGAGATAAAAATCTCAGGTCCTTTTGTGCCTGGGCTGGATTTCAACCTTGATCCTCAGATCTCAGCCTCATGAGTAGCTAGGATTACAGGCATGAGGCACGGCGGCACCCAGCACAACATAATAGTTTATGTTGAGAAATTACATTTTATTTATAATTTTTTGTTTGGTTGATTTTTTTGTCAGTCCTGGAGCTTGAACTTGGGGCCTGAGCACTGTCCTTGGGCTTTCCTCAAGGCTAGCACTCTACCACTTGAGCAACAGCTTCACTTCCAGTTTTTCTATGTAAGTGGTACTGAGGAATCAAACTTGGGTCTTTGTGGAGGCTAGGCAAGCACTCTACCACTAGGCCAAACGTGTAGACCCAATTATACTTTTTTTTAATCATCAGGATAATGTATAGAGAGAGGGGTTACAGTTACGTTCGTCAGGTAGTAGGTGCATTACTTCTCACACATTGATACCCCTTCTCATGGTTTCTCATGCCCTATTTCCCTCCCCCCATTTGTAATTTTTTTCTTTATATTTTAAATTAATCTGTTTGCAATTTATTTCTTGGCTTCTTCTTGTCTGTCTCTCTTTTCTCTCTCTCCTCTCTCTCATGCTAGAAATCAAAGTCACCATTTTACTAATGAGATAGGATCTTGTTATGTAGCCGAAGCTGGTCTTGAACCTGCTTTGGCCTCCTGAGTACTGAGATCGGAAGTGTGAGCCATATTCAAGGATATTCTTGTTAATTTTAATTTTTTCTTTCTGAAAATAATTGCATATGTTGTGCTTCCTCAAACCAAGGTTTGCTTGAGAACACACCAAATGTGCATTGATAAGCCTTCACAGCCTTTTCTGGTGCATGGCAAACATGAGAATAATTAATAGACAACCTTGAATATAGACAAATTAGGTGGGGAATTGGGTTTTCAGTTTACTGCTACAGAGCTAGGGATTAGAAGAAAAGGGCCTAGCAAAGTGGGGTATATGCCTTTTCTGGATTCTTGCAATTTCTAAATTGAGAGGATCTTACCTATTTTCCTCTCCAACTTGATGGGAGTAGAAATGATAACAATTGGAAGTTTAAGACCAGAGAAATTGGAGGAAATGATTGTAAGCGATTCTTTTTGGACATGAAGATGAAGTGATGGGAAAGGTTGGTTAATGGAGGAGAGGGCGTTGCAGCTGAGCCTTACAAAGTTGTGTGGAACTTTTGTCCCATTCTTGCCTTTGAAATCTCATCTGCACACTTAATCCTATTCTGCTCCTTTGTGAAGCATATAACAACCTATGGAGGAGGCAGGAGGCAGCCAGCAGCCTGTTGTGTCTGGATGAGTTGACAGAGAAGCCCCGCCCCCTGGGCACAAAAGTTTGCCATGCCCGACAATGCCACCATGCCCTTTGCTCCAAAGTCAGAACAATCCACCCTGTCTATCTTCTTTGCTTCCTATAAGACCCAGAAATGCTGCTCTTTGAAACTCGGTGAAAGCACCAACCTGCCAATCAGAAGAAGGAAGATCATAATTAATGATAATAGCCTGGTTTTAATTATAGCTATTTAGCAAGTTAGCAGAACAATACCAGTAACACACTGAATGGGTTGGGAGCAGCCTGCTGTTTCCCCTGCAGCATTCACAGTATGTCCCTGCAACTTTTAATGGCTCAGCTTCCTGAACTTGAACTACTGCAAGTGAGAACTAAGTAGCCTGTACCCCCTTCTTCACAAAGGCTCTTCTCGTTCTACTCCATACAATTTGCTGATATAATTGGCATGAGCCAATAATCTGTGAGTCTACAAGGTTGAACATAGTCCTATATTCTCCTGGAATGGAGACAAGAGCTAAGGTATGCCTTCTCACGAGAAAGTCCCTTCACAAGCTATCTCTCCTTGGCTCATCTCTGGCAAGACCCAGAACACTAGAAAATTAGCTCTAGAAAGAACCATAGAGATTCTCTAGAAGACTGACATTTTGTAAAGTCAGAGAGCCATTATAATTGAAGGGTGGGGTGAGGGAATGGCCACAAACTCTTGCTCTTCAGACTTCATCCTGTCCTTGCACATCATTGTCCCATAGAATCCTTAGGAGCCCTGAAGGACATAGCTTCCTCACCTACTATTTTTTTAATTAAAAGATTTTATTGACACTGGCTTTTTACATCATATTTCAAATGTCAAGTTTAACAAACAAATATTCAAGAATGGAATCTCTATATGCGATCACTGGCACATAAATTTAAAACAAAATTAAAATTAAGCTGAGACTTTGTCATAGATACATAGCGATCTATGCACTATATCAATATGTCTATAGAATATATATCCCATCATAGATTTATATTTCTATATAGTTATAGTTATATCTTCAAGTTCATGTCAATGACTTTGAGTACTCAAGTATTGAGTTCTTGCTCTTCTACTGTTTGGATCTAATATCCATGTATCAAGGAGACCATGCGTCTTTTGTCTCTTTGGTCTTGGCTTATCTCACTTAACATGATTTGCTCTAGGTCCATCCACTTCCCAGTGAATGCCATTACTTTATCTGGTCTGTTGGCTATGTAGAAAATTCCATTGTATATACGTACCACATTTTTTTTGTATCCATTCATCTGTAATAGGGCATCTGGGTTGTTTCCATCACTTGGCTGTTGTGAATAGTGCTAAAATGAACATGGCTGAGAGGTGTCCTCGTAATATCCTGAGTTATGATGCTCTGGATAGATGCCCAGGAGTGGTATGGCTGGGTAGTAGGGAAGATCTATTTTTAGTTTTCTGAGGAACCTCCACACTGCCTTCCAGAATGGTGTACTAGTTTACATTCTCACCAGCAGTGCAGCGGGGTTTCTCTTTCTCCACATCCCCACTAGCATTTGTTGTTTGAGTTCAGAATATTGGCCATTCTGATTGGTGTAAGGTGTATCTTAAGGTTGTTTCTATTTTCATTTACTTTATCATCATGGATGGTGAGCATTTTCTCATAAATTTCTTTGCCATTTTTACCTCTTCCTCTGATAGATCTCTCTTTAGTTCCCTTGTCCATTTAGCTATTGGTTTGTTGTCCCCCCCCCTATTTTTTTTGTGGGTCATGGGGCTTGAACTTGGCCTGGGCATTGTCCCTGAGCTCTTTAGCTCAAGGCTACCACCCAACCCTTAAGCCAAACCCCACTTCCCATTTTCTAGAGGTTAACTGGAGATAAGAGTCTCAGTTCCTTTTGTAACCGGGATGGCTTTGCACCAAGATCCTCAGATCTCAGCCTCCCGAGTAGCTAGGATTACAGGTGTGAGCCACCGCACCAGCTTTCACCCCTTATTTTTAAATCAGGGCACAGGGAAAATGTGGCTTTCCCACATTATGAGCGATTAGATAATGGGAAATTTCCATCATAGCCCTCCTCCCTCCTAGGCATAGTGCCATTACATATATTTACTTCAGTTATTCTTTTAGCTCTGAAAAATCCAAATGTACACAGAGATCTCTGGAGACCTAGAAGGCAGAAGCTCTTGTAGGTCCTGGGGTGGGAGAGGGCCACTAAGTGGAAGGTTCTCAGGCTATAGTCTATGATGGGTCTATAGTTTTCATCTGGTTTTCAGCCATACACAGAATGTCCAGTGTTGATGAACTTCTGACCAGCCTCCACTCCACATGCCCACGGAAGCTCTGCAAATTCTAAACTGCTGCTTCCTTTCTGAGTCAGGTGTCACTAGCTGTTCCTACATGGTGTTTCCTCCAAAATGACTACAGACAGGATCAAGGAAGAACTTGGAGGCAGCAAGGACACAGAGCAGGTTAGAAAGAGTGGATCCTTCCACTTCAGCTCAGGAATTTGCTCTGAGAGATAACAAAGTGGCCTTGTCCCTAATGAGGCAGATACCTCTCCAAGGATAGGTTGGCAGGAAAGAGGACATTTTCTCTGTCCCTTGTCTGACAAGACAGCAGCCTTTGACAGATGCAGGGGAAATATACAGAATGGGGCTCTTGGATCTGCTTGAAATCTGCTATGGACCATTGAAAGTTGGAGGAAGCTTGTTTCAGGTGATAGAGCTGTATCAGCATCAGATGACAATGAAGTGATAATTCGTCCCTTTGAAATAATTCAGGTGGTTTTTCTTTTCTTTGGCAGATTTAGTCCATGAGATTTCAGCACTGTTAGTTACCAGATTTACAGAAAAGTATCAGTTGCTTCTTCACACAGGGAAGAGAAAGTTTTCCCTAAAAAAACCAACCAACCAAACAAAACCCAGCTTGGGTCTGACAATCTTCCTCTGTCTTCTTATTTGTAAATTTGAATGTCCTCTGACTCTCAAAGGATACTGTTGTACTTTGGGGAGCAAAGGAATAGAAAAATCCACCCCATTGTAGATGCCAAATTGAATGTCTAGAAGTGAATCCTTGAGGCCCTAAAGTTTGCCCATTGTCACCTCTCTACCCCAAACATGCAGGATTGGTTTAGGAGAAAAAAGGTATTAGATTGAGGTACTGGAGGAGAATAGTTCATATTTTATTTCATTATCTTTAAGTAGTTGTACATTTTTCACTTTGACATGTAGATTTATGAGCACAATGCATCTTGATCATTGAAGTAGCCCCTTCTGTCATTCTAGAGGAGAATAAAGTAGGCTTTCATCTTACAAATAGTCTTACCACTCCATAGTCATGAGGGAAATAAGACAGTATATGAAGATCACCTTCCTGACTGAGTTTGTTGGTTGATTCAGTGATGTTCTCATTGCCATACCTCAGTGGAGACAGCATGGTGTGGCTGTGTACTTTCTGTATACTTATTACCTTGTGAGGAATCAACGCTTTGAGAAGTACTGGTTAAAAATGAGAATATTTCCTGAAACTGCCTTGTAGTGGATTTTATGCCAGAGTCTTTTGGAATCAGGAAAGCTTATTAGAGAAGTTTCTTGTCCTCCAGGTTAGGTCAGTGAGCCCTGGAGCTGCCAGGTAAATGTATGCTACACCATGGAGAGTAACCTGTAGACCCCAGATGAGGAAGAATAAGTGCCCTCACTCACTGAGCTCCACTGTATCTTTGGATTCATAAAAGATGCTTTCCTGGGCGAACTTCTCCCAGGAAGACTTGTCTCTACCAGTCCTGTCTCTTGCTAACTTTCTGCCTGGTCTGTTTGGCCATGTCACTATTCAGTCAGCCACAGGGTTTCTGTGCAACTTTAGGTCCTAGTCTCTCTCCTGTCTACCAGCCTTACCTTCTTCATAATGGACTCATGGCCAGTGTTGTCTCTTCTTAGACCTTGTGCCTCATACCTGTTGACTATAAGACTCTTGAATATCCAGTCCAGTCATCTGCTATGACCACATCAACTGCATCAGCTGAGCTCATATATTTTGAGTTCTTTCCTCCTTAATCCCATGAAAAGAGACATCTTTCATCATTGTGTTTGGCAGCTCATTTAGTCTCCAGATATACTGGACATTCCTGTGTCTTGTAGTGACCTAGACTGACTGGTAATATCCAGTACCCCTAACTACAAAATTTGTCTCTCAGATTGGAGTGGAATAATGCTGCTACCCAGATACAGTAAGCGTATAGGTCTACCAGCTTTGATCTAGTGCTTATGTCTTCCCTCCAGGCCTGGGAAAGAGTCTAGAGTCCCACCAAGATAGGAACAGGGTAAAGTTATACTAGGAACTGCTCCAGTAGAGTTCAGCATATTTGCCTAGGCACAATGGTCAGTGCACAAAATTTAGGTTTGAGATTCAATCTGAGCTTTGTTGTTTACAAGTTATTAAAGCTCAGGCAAGTCATATGATTTTCAAGCTTCAGTTTCTCCATCAATAAACTATGGATAATTGCAAATATATGCTGAGGTTAATAGATTCAAGGGAGAATGTGCCTAATAGAAGGCTTGGGTTTAAAACAGTTTTCATTATTTTCAGTCAACCTCCTGCAGACCTACATTTTGAAAAGGCCCATGACATTCTACTTATATGTGCCTTCCAATTTCTGTGCCTCTTAATCTTCCTCAGTGTATAGAATATGGCAGCTAGACACTAATAGATCGCAAGGCAATCAAGTCCTTTTACAAATGGTAAATGGCTGGTTTCTTGGTAAACAAAAAGCAGTGCACTTGATTTATCCTGTGATCCAATAAAATGAAAGAGACAGCCTTTTGTTTTGTACAATAGCAGCAAAACCATTCTTACCAAACAATATTCTACTCAGCTTGCCTCTGACGTTGTGTTGGATGGGATATTGGCTTTCTGGAATGTGGTAAACAGGTGGGTCCATTACTCTGTGGTCTGATGATTGTCTCTGAGTCTGAGAAGGAAGCTTGACTCCCCCGCACACACAGTGCTGGATACAGGGACAAGATTCTTTCCCCACTGTGCTCCCCTGGGAGACAATGTTGCTGCCACATAGGGACTAGCAGTCTCCTGGACTTTCCCCTGAGGGCCAGAGACAATCATACTGAACAGTTTTCTTGTCCTGAAGGCCTAATTCCTAAACTACACACAAGTAGAAATAAAGCTGATATGTGACAGGAAAGTGAAAGTGAGACTCTAGCCCATAATTTGCTAACACATTCTGAGAAATTGTGAACTGTATTCTGTGAAATTACGAGATGGTAGATTGAGGATTCGTGAATTCAGCCCATAAATAACAGACTGACTAACCCAGTGAATGAATGAATGAGTGAATGTTAAAAAAAAGTCAAGGATGCTGGGCATTGGTGGCTCACAACTATAATCCTAGCTACTCAGGAAACTGAGTCTGTGAGACTCTTATCTCCAACTAACCACCAGAAAACTGGAAGTGGCATGTGGCTCAGTGTGATAGGTCACTAGACTTGATCAGTGACCTCAGGGATAGCACCAAGGACCAGAGTTCAAGCCCCATAACCAAAAACAAAAAAGCCAAGGATTTATTTAATTACTGTGCCTCAGGTATCATATTGGGCAAAGGGTCTGAGGAGTAGTGAACAAATCAGAAGACCCTCCCTGCTCTCGTGATGTTTATATCCTACAGACAGTGCCGACACTAGCCAAGAAACACATAGCACACAAATTGCAATCCAGTTGTGAGTAAGGGATTGGTCATTTACAGAGGATTGGTAGCAAAGAACTTAGTGGCAAGGGGACTTTAAAGTAGGATGGAAATGATGTGAGTGGGAGAGCTAGAATACCTGGAGGTAGAGTGCTCTAGCTAGAGAGGATAAGTACCACAGGATCTGAAGTTGGAACACTTTTTGGCTCGCATCACTTCTGTTATCATCACCATCACCATTATCATCATCATTATCAGCATCTGATGAAAATCTATCATGTGCTACGCAGTGAACCAATCTTCTATATCATCTCCTTTAACCTGACCACAATAGTCTAGAATTAGGACTATTACCATCCTCATTTTATGAGTGACATAACAGAATTACAAAAGTAAGGGACCTGCCGAGGCCATATAGGCTGTGGGGAAAGAATGGAAAGAAAAATAGAGCTTCAACAAGTAATCTAGAAGTCTAAGACAAAGAGAACATTGTGGGTAGAGCAGAGTAATCAATAATCTGGCTTTATATAGAATTTTCTGAGAATGATTTCTCATTGTATCTAACTTTTCTCCTGTCTCATAGTCACTCTTCTTTCCTCCTGGCATGTTGAGAAATGGCTTGGGCAATGTGGAGACAAAAGTATTTGCAGAGTATTTGAGCAATCACAACACTATGCTCTTCTATGCATGTGGGCTGGGGGACTGGGGAAAGGGAGGTTTTGTCCACAACAGGACAACTGCCTTGACAAGAGCTCCAGCAATGTCCCTTATTTAAAACACCAGGTTTTCGCCTTGGTTTTTGAGTTGCTCTCATAAGAAAGGAAATGTTGGATCTGATGTATCTGCTATTTTACTTAGTCCCTTTGGGTTTAGCTTGCCATTGCTGAGGTTTAGTTCTAGCATGTCAGCCTTTGTCATAAGAACTGAACTATTTTTTTTTGTACTGAGCTTAACAGTCAACAAGTGCTATTTGCTTCTGGATGGTGAAGGTAGAGTAGGGACCAGTGAAAAGGGGAATAATCATACACAGAGGACTCTCTTAGCAGATTATTATCTTCCAACCACTTGAAGCCATGGTATGTGCATAGTAAGGGATTTAGGGTGGAATACACATGTCCTTGGACAATGGGACTTAAGGATTGGTATTGGTAGATTTAGAGGGAAATCAGAGGAAGTCTTGATGGTGGAATGATTTTCACTTAGGGTCAGGGAGGCCATTGTAAGAATGGCCCTTTGTAAACCACATTTTATGCAGTTAAATATGGGTCATTCCCAGGACAACCCAGGCTTCTATAATGCAACAGGTACTTGCTTTATTATACCAAGACCATTGGCTTCTTGGGGATGCTGAAATGCCCCAGGGGACTTTGAGGCCCTTAGTGGAGGTGATTATCAGATGGCCTTTTACTGTCCTGGTGGTAAGGAAATACTAGATATTCTCATTATTCAGGTGGTATTTCCATATCACAGGAGCTTCTCACATTTGATTTTCTTTCAGCCTCTGCTGAAAGAAAACTCAGCAGCAAGTGCTGAGTTCTCTTTCTAGAACTCTGCTTCTGGATTCTGTTCCTCTACAGATTTCTAGCATCTTTACCTGTTCTACTGATGCCCATTGCCTTCTGTGTACGGCTTGGAATGGATCCTTGAGCCCAGTCCTTATTCCTGCCTACCTCTCAGGGTCATTACTGTTTGTACTTGCCAAACACCAGGATTCTGGTTCCACCTCAGTTTCTGCTGCCCCGTTGGCATGTGCTAACCTGGCTTCGGAAGCTGTGTAAATCCCAGCGTGTGGGTTCCCTCCAGTCACTCCTTTCATCTCCACAAATGTCCTGCTGGCTCTGGAAATGATCGTGGGAGTATCATGGAGAAGAGGCAGCTGAAATCAAGCCATCAGTTTCTGGGCTTCTTATCCTTAATCATGACAAATGATACTAGGTCTCTTGCCTGTTTGAAATGGGAGCTCACAGCACTAAACTGTCACTTTGATAAAATATCAGTCAGTGGCTACAGCCAAAGCCTCAGGTGGACACCGTGGATGCTCTTGATTCCTGGAGGGAGTGTCGATGAGGACACAGCAGCGAAGGAGCCACTTCCATGAAGCCTTTGGGAATTCCCTGGGGCTCTTCTAAGGAGAGGAGAGGTGCAAGGAGTCTTTTAAAGTGCTTACTTCAACCTGAAAGTGAAGGAGACAGCTGCCTTTGAACAAATTGATAGCACAGATGAAGACATTTAAAGACACATGCACTTATAAAAAGCCCTAGGTAATTATCTGGTTCATCCATGGGTTTTGTCTACTGATCTGATGAGGAAATTGAGACGAGACTGGAAAGATTGCAAGGTATCCTAAATCTGACGGCTGACATCATCTAGCGTCCTATCTAGCATAGATACATCCCCTGCCCAGTCTTGTACTTGAATTCCAGGTTTCATGCAGTCCTCAGTTCTTCTGATTAAGGATGTTCTAGGGCCAGTTCAGTCAGCCCTTTACCATGGTACAGATATTCTGTGGTCTCCTGAACATCCAGTGCATAATCAAGAAGAGAACAGTGGGGAGACGGTGGGGTTCTTTGAAGCTGATGTGGGCAGGTCAGCATGTACAGCATGGGTGTCAGCTGTTACCTGATGAGACACAGTGTAGGGCTGGTGGACACGGCGAGCCTGGAGGGCAGGTTAGAAGGTATTCCTATCTACATGAAGCAGATGACGTCCACCAACCTATTTAAACAGTTAGGACCATTGCACTCAGTCTGTGGTCACTTCAATGAAATGAATACCAAGCTTTCACAAGACGTGGTCTGGGGTATGCTGTGAAGCAGCTGTGTGACCATGGATGCTTTCACTCTGTCAGCTTTTTGTTGACATTAAACAAGGGAGTTGCTGATATCCTAGGCTTTTGTGGGTAGATTGTTTTCATGACCCATGAGATATTATTAAAAGCCAGTGTCCAAAGCCTGTTCTTAAGCATAAGTCCTTACCCATCTTGCAGGCTTCTTTTAGTCTAGAATGCCATCAGAGCCATTGGTGGAAAGTTGAGTCCAGACTCAGAAGATTTGTTTTTTTTTTTTTTAAATTATTATTCTTACATTCTAAGTTTGCCCTGGTTATTTTCTTTTCCATTCAACTTGAGCTCTCCATTGTTTCATCACTAAGTCATCATCAGTCAGTGACCAACCTTGAACTCCCAACTATGGTTGATTGGATGGGTCAGAGTAGGACCCCTATGCAGAATATAGTTACTGATCCCATGTGTCTTGCCAGGACATTTCACTCAATAGGATTCAAGGAGTCAGGGCAGGAGAATTATATGGATATATTAAACAGATTAGGGTCTGGAATCTAGTTGTCATCAGAAATACCCCAGGGGAGATTGGATTCATTTAGATGCAAACCTTCAGTAGTTCAGAGGATACCATCACTGAGCTGGCTAGAGGCTGAATCTTACTGGAGATGGCTCCTCTGCAAGAAGGCTTTCTCTAGCATTCTTTTTTTTTCTTTTCACATATTTTTATTGTAATTAATAGAAGGGTTACATTATATTCACCAGAAAGAAGGTACATTACTTCAGAAACATTGATACCCTTTCTTATGTCTTGGTCCCCAATTCCCTCTCCGTTCTCTAGCATTCTTGAAGCCAGTGGAGTCTATCCCAAGGTAAATGCATGCTGACCAGCCAGATCTCTCTGTCCTAGTGAGGGAGTGTAGAAGGAGCATGGAACACACCCATCCACAGACTGAATGCTAACATATAAGAAGTCTTGGATTTCTCATATCTAGTTTGATTTCTTGCAAAGGTGGCAAATTGAGCTACATATACTGGGACCCCACAGGACTTTGCCTTGGAATTTCTGCGGGTAATGCTGTTCATCAGAAACTGACAAACTTAACTCCTCCTACAGAAAAACTAGGAACCAAAGGAATCAGCCTTGCTCTGGCTTCTTTATGTCTCAAAACAACAAAACAACGGAACAACAAAAATTCCCAAATATATTAAGTAGATACAAAAATTCATTGGTCATTTCAGGACATAACCAGACCGTTAGTTTGAGGTACATCTGCTTAGGCCTTTTTATTTGTAAAAACATACATACTTCTGCATATTTTTATTTATTTAAAAATTGACTGCATTTTCCACATCATTAAAAACTCTTTGTAAACATGATTTTAATAGATACATAATGTTTTCTAGCATAGATACATCACAATTTGTTCAACTACTCCTCTCTAATGGTAGAAATTTACCCTAAATTGTTTTGCAGGTTTTTTTCTTTTATTTGTTATTATACATGTTGCCAGCCTATCTCACCAAAGACTTATTATTATTTTTAAATAATTACTTCTACTAACAGTATATGAGATACTTAGGTCACATACACCATTATTTTCATTTTGCTATTATTATAGATGGAGATCATTATTACCTCATTATTACTTTAATTTGAAATTCTTTGATAACTCATCAGGCAGAATGTTTGCCATTTGAATTTTCTCATTTAGAAATTTTCTCTTTGTGTCCTTTGCCCATTAATCAATTAGGATCATAGTGTTTTTGTTTTGTGTGTTTGCTTTTTGATATTTGTTCTTTGCTCATAAATTTTGCTGCAGATCTTATTTCTAGTTTATTGTCTTTTAATATTGCTTATAATGTTTTGGCATATAATCCAATCTATCAATATTTTCCCTTGTAATTCTCTTGCTCCTAAATTTGGAAAGCCTTTCCCTGCAAGAAATAAAATATACCTTCTTTCAGATTTTCTTCATTATTTGATATTTATATCAAATTCATATAGAATATATTAAATGTCAAACCTAAATAGATTTTTCTTCTAAATAATTAACCAATTCTTCCTGTATCAATTATTTTTTGCCAGTCCTGGGCTTGCGCTCAGGGTCTGAGCACTGTCCTCAGACTTTCTCCAGACTAGAGCTCTACCACTTGAGCCTCAGTACCACTTCTGGCTTTTTTTCTGTGTATGTGGTATTGAGGAATCGAACCCAGGTCTTCGTGCATGCTAGGCAAGCACTCTAACACTATGCCAAACTCCTGGCCCCCCTGTATCAATTTTTAAGTAATTCTCCTCTTTACTGATTTGTGATCATTAAGGCTTGTTTATAGCTCTTGTACTTTGATGTCTGTTGTTGGTAATATTGAAACTATGAAGGAACCGTTAGGTTAAGGGAGATAAAAACAAACACATTGATCCTAGCCTAATCACTTCTCTATATGATATACTCACGGAAGATATATACACAGAAGGTACACACAAATCAAGATAACATTTTGTTATTAGCTGGAGTAAGACTCTATACCAGTTATCTCTTGTTATGTGGCTATAAAATAAACCACTTGAACTTAGAGGTATAAAACAACCATTTTTTTATGCCTGTGGATTATGTGTGTTAGAAGTTTGGGAAAAAAATACAGTGAGCTTACTTTTTGTTTCTGTTCTATAGTGTCTGAGTCTTCCACTGGGAAGAAAAGTAGGGGTGATTTGATGGCTAGATAGCCCTTTGCAAGTTAGTTCACTCTCCTGTCTAATGGTTGATGGCCCCTATGGGTACCTCATTCGGGGCTGATAAAATGCCTGTCTTCCCACAGCTGGTTGGACTTCCTCACAACATGGCAGCTGGGTTTTGACCATGAACATGATCTCCCGATTCCAAAGATCAATGTCCCAAGAGAACCAGGCAGAAGCTTCATTTCTATAGCTTAGCCCTAGGAATTATGTAGAATCACTTTTGCCATAGTCACAGAATGCCTAGATGTTAGGTGAGGGAACACTGACCTTACCTCTTAACAGAAAGAGTGCCAAAGACACATGGTAAGGAAGGTATGTGGGATAGGGAAGACATTGTTGTCTTTGGATGGAAGTGCAATTTGTTTGAGTGGGGAATGCTGATGAGCTAAGATAGAGAATGAGGCTTAGAATTTTCTCTTGCTTGAAATTTTCTTTCCCTATAATTATGGCTTATTGCCTCAGTCATTTCAGATCTTTGCTCTTTTCTGGGGTATCTCTGTTGACTTCTATTTAAACTGGACTTTACCCCAACCTTAGAACTCTCTATTATCCTTTCCTTACAATATAGTTGGTATGCTAACATAACTTACTGTATCATATTTTCTGTTTCTTCTCTGTGAAACTAATCTTTACAAGAGCAGACGCTGTCTTTGTCTTACAAATACACGAATGGTGATTGGCCCATACTGAATGAATCAATGGATGAATGAAAAGCAGGAGGGTTCTATATTTTTCTTTCTCTTGGCCACTTCCTTTCTTAGGACTTCCTTGGAAGCCTAAAGTGACAACTAGCACATCTGTTTTCTTTATTTTATGCCAATTTAAGTTCTTGCTTCAGTTCCATAGCTTTTCTGTCCAGTGTTCCCTGCTGAATGATCAGTGTTCCAGCCAAAGTTTGGAGACCTCTCTACACTTTGAACCTCCAAGGACATCAATACCTGTCACTGCTCACTCTTACTCCAGAGCCAAGTTGGAGCTGTCTTTCACCTCTCAGATGCAATTCAGGTGCTATGTGGTTCCTGCTAACTCTTCCCATTGTGCCAGTGGAATCTGTAACATCTTTCCACTATACCACTCATTCAAGGAACAAAGGAAATTGGATACTTAGAAAAATCCTGGGGGGTAGGTGTTGACTTCCAGTATGGGGACATTTGTTTGCAGATGATGAAACTGAGCAGTCATATAGGGAACGAGCTCATCCAAGATTATCTACAGCAGGAGCTAGGGCTGTGGAATGACTTGGAATCCATGAATCTCCATTTATGTTCAAGATGTGATGGCTGTGTTATTTTGTCAGTCTGGGGCACTTCTCAGACTTTTTGTGTTTCAGTTTCCCCAAAAGGGGAATAAAAAAATCCCACATAATAAGACAATTATAAGCCCTCAAGTTGTCAGGGACAACACAGCCTTGTGGTAATTCATGAATCAGTTGAATAGACTGAATGTAGCAACAAAATTGTTGAATATCTCTTTGGGACAAGTGAACCTTGTAATTTGATCAAATTACCTTTCAGAAATACCATTTTGACTATTTTTAATACAGAAGTTACACACTGAGCAAATGACTATTTTGATTATGGTCCTTCTACTCCAGCTACCTTCACTCTAGAGTACATTTTGTGAATCTTTTAATTTTTTTTTAAGGACTAAACTTCCTTGAAGGGACATGAGGAGAGAGAAAATAATTTCTGCTTTCTTTGATATGCTCGCTTAAAATTGGGCTCAGTAAAATGAGTATTATTTTTGAGAAGATTCCCTTAAAAACTAGTCTTCTGCTGTTGTGGAGTGGAATGTGTTACAGAATGTGGAGTAGACTGGAGGCTTTCTTTATGTAAATCTATTAATCCTTCCACTGCCCTGGAAGCTGCCATCCAGTGCCAACCAGAAAATGAATTTTTGTCTTTCAAATATTGAACTACTAGATATATTTTAGCTAAAAGGTAGGAGGTAGAAATAGGCATGCCAAGAGGACTTCCTATGCAGTTATGGTTAAGTACCCTGGAGTCCTGGACACACTGCCTTCAGAAAACCACAAATTAGATTAGCAGATAGTCACAAGAAGTTTACCAGGGACACTTGAAGAGTCTTACCAGGGGGGATACTTGCATTGCCTGCATAGCACATGCAAGAACTGGAAATTCCAGTGGGTGAAATGAATTCTACCTGGCTCATTTCCGGTAGTCCTTCAAAGCTTTTCCCCTTTCAATCCTTCTCTGTTTCAGTATCTCCCAACCCCTTTAATCATGAAGTTCTTTTCATCTTCCTACTGTAATTCTTCCGCATATAGTTTCCCTTTAGCCACTGCCAGTGTCTTGCAACTCTGCATATTGTAGCAATCAGCCTGGGGCGCGGGGATCTAGTGCATAAGTTTAGTCTGTAAATAGAACAGGAGTTTAAGCTCCTTATTACCATAGAAATTAAAAATTCTTCCACTCGCACGTAGGTTAGGTCCTTAGACAGAGTCAGCTAAACCCACTGGCTCCTCATGAGCTGTGAGAGCTTTGTGCCTGCCACATACCGAGTTGGCACGATTCTCTAAGAGGCATCAGATGCTGCCAGCTCCCCCTGCTTGAGGCCCTCAGTGTATTGTATATTGCATTCTCCAGTACTGCTCTGTGAACATGGGCGGGCCACACTGATCTTCAGCTCTCTCCAATCACCAGAATCAGTGGGAGGGAGCTCAGTTTCTGAAGCTATGCTAGAGAGCAGATGATATGGAGAAGGAAGTACCCCTCTCCTGAGGGGCAAAATGGCCTCATTTCACAGTTCCCTATACCCTTGTCTTTCTTTGTTCATATTGCTGTGGTTCTAAAGATGGTGGAGACAAGTGTTAGCTTAAAAAATAATGATTGAGCTAGTTGGGGTTAGATTCCAAAGATGCAGCTCAATAGACAGAATGCAATGATGTCCTTTAAAGACTTGTAGGCCCCAGGAGAAAGACCTTGATTATCTGCAGACCTGGTTTCAAGTTCTGACTCCAGTCTTACTGACAGTATGACCTTGAGCAATGAAAACAACATCAGTATTAATACTAAGCACTTCTATTTCAGAACACTGGGCAGAATGTTAAGTGATGTTACGTGTTATTTAGCTACATAAATTTATTTTTTTCAACCTTCACTTTCATTGTACTAGAGATACATTGTTATTTTTTCAGCCTACTTTTTCTACCCCAGCATAAGTTCCATCTCTGTCTCTGGGAGACATTGATGAAGGATCTAAGGATGGATGTCTGAGCAAAGATGAGGCAACAGTCCTCTATTCTGGGATCTGAGGACAGGACCAAATTATTATACTATTAGGGGTAGGGGAAGAGGTGGGTACATGGAAAAATGTGAATTTGTACATGTCTGGATGTGCAGATTGTTATGTGTGACACACAACATTAGTTGAGTGGTAGAGGAATCGAATCCACATAGAAGAAACAAGCAAAGCAGATGGAGGCAAAGCAGGAAATGATATCTCCAGGGATCTCTAGGCCCAGGATCCAATGTGCTCTGGATGCTTAACTGCTTGTCTATTCTTAGGCTCTATGAGGCACCTTGAATCCTTTCAAACATCTTCCCTCCGAGCTGTGGCTTGTATGAACTTGGTTTCTAACGACTGTGACAAAAAAGCCCTATTATAATATGTTTTGTTTTTGCAAGGTAGAAGAATTGTCAGGATTGAATGAGATCATATGCCTAAAGATTCTTTATAAGCTGGAAGGCTTTACTTAAAATTTAAGACATGATTAGATGATGATGACAATAAAGACCATAGTGATGACTAAATCGATGATGATGATGATAATTCATGCTATCACACAGAAATAGCTGTAAATAAAATGTCAGATGTGTAAAAGCCAAATGATTCTGGTATTACCTGGTGTTGGATGGATGTGGATGTGGAAGCATGTGGATCCATTTGCTTCGGGATGGCTTAGAAATGTAGAATGAGTGAAAGGACTCGTGAAGATTGAACTGGGGCCAAGGGAGCAACTGGGTTCCATCTTAAAAGAGCCTTAGTGAAGATGGGGCAGGGATGAATCTGATTAGGGTGTAGTGTAAGCAAAAGGGAATATGTCAGAATGAAGCTCGTTTGTGTATATGCTAATCTATCTATCTATCTATCTATCTATCTATCTATCTATCTATCTATCATCTGTCATCTATCTATCTCAGCCCCATGTAGTACTGTTCTGGGTCCGACAGGAAAAGTTTCTGTCTCTTTCTTGCTTCTGGCAACTCTAACATCAGGACCTTGAACTAGCCTGGTCAGATGTGCAACTAAATTAGGGGATGCTACATAGCAGTTCCATGAAGTGCACATGCCCCCAATAGGTCACTTTAGTGTGGCAAAGAGGTCATAGTAACATGGAGACTTCCTGAACCTGACCCCTCCAGCCACTGGCTCTGACAATTTAATTGTTGCCTGACAGGGACAAACGTGTTGAGCTCAGTAGCATGAAGCCAGAGGGTGGCTGACACTACTTGGCTGACATCTCTGACACCTTTGATGGATATCAGCCTTGTTTGATCTCCAGTGTCCTTCAGGGGAGAGCCTGGAGGTTTGTCATCATGTTGTGACTTGCATGTTGGATTGCTAGCTCTACACACATCTCTGCTAGGAAAAGCTTTACCATTTCTTTAAAGAAAGGATGTGTCCTTGCCAGTTTCATTGCGGATGTTTTGGTACTTGGACCACTTTAGCTTTGTGGAGACTGATTTTCTTCTCATCTCTGATAGACTGAATCTTTTTCTTTTCTCTTCTTTGTGTTCGTTCTGTAGGATTTACAAACACAATAATGGAGAAATAAAATACATATACATTCACTTATTCATGCATGTATGAGTTAATTCATTCTACAAATGTTTATTGACTATGACAACATACTAGGATTTGGTGATGCAATGGTGAAGGAGAGAATATGATTCTTGGTATTATGCATACATTGTAGGGACAGAAAGATTCAAATCAGTATACGGGAAAGTAATTATTTATTGAAATAAGTGATATGAAGGAAAATATATGAGGGACATGGATAGGGAGAAACAGAAAGGTTCCACATAGTTAGGTAGGCTCTAGAGTGCTCTCTCATCAAGGTCCAAAAAAGAAGAGGCCCGCCCTATAAAGTAGAAACATTCCAGACACAAGAAATGATATAGGCAAAGACCTAAGGCAAATGGAAAAGAGTGTTCAACATATAATGTAGTTACCGTGACTGTAGAGTGTGGCTGATAAGAAGGGCCTGTAAGATGGGTTTGGGTAGCCAGGGAAGAACAGAGTCTGGAATCAGATACATATGGGTTTGACTCCCAGCTTTACTCATATACTATCTGGGATTACTAGCTAAGTACTAAGTACTTTTGTAAATTGATTATAAAACCCAAAATGGAATAGGTCTACTTGTGATTTTTTGGGGACGCCTCCTCATTATTTTTCTGTAACTATGCACATTGCCATCAACATTTGTTATGTTTATCTTTTTAAATGATAGTATTAAATTTTTTAATTACATTTGCCTAAAGTTGCTTCTATGTACATTTTAAGTTTACCTTAAAGGATTATGTACATGTAGTGAACAGTAACCTCACTTTAATTTGTAAACAAACTAACCTATTCTTGTAACAAGTGATTAGGTCCAAAGCTACTAGTTTTTGAAAGATTTAACACTGATTTTTACATCATATTTCAAATGTCATGTTTAACAAACAAGTATTCAAGTAATCTCTATATGCAATCACTGGCACATAGCAAAGCTACTATTTTATCGAAGATTTTCACATCTGTGTTGATCAGAAATTACTAACCTGTAATGTTCTTGTCCTATCTTCTCTAGCTTTAATATTAGGATAGCTGCAGGCCTCAGAATATTAGATATACTACTTGCTCTTTGACTTTTTTAAAGAAGTGCTTTAGATGTATTGATAAATTCAGGTACCAAACTTTTTTGTTTTTTTGGCCAGTCATAGGGCTTGAACTCAGGGCCTGAGCACTGTCCTTTGACTTTTCTCAAGGCTAAAGCTCTACCACTTGAGCCACAGCACCACTTCCAGCTTTTTTCTATGTATGTGGTACCAAGGAATTGAACCCGGGTCTTCATGCATGCTAGGCAAGCACTCTACCACTAGGCCAAACTCCCGGCCCCACCAAACTTTTTTGATTGGAGATTTTCAACTTGTTAAAAAATGTGTTAATTATTGGTTATTAAGATTTTCTGATAGTATTCACTAATCAGTGTTGGCAAGTTGTATATTCAACCATTCACTCTTGACGTTTCTTCAAAGTTATCCAATTTGTCAACGTGATTACTGATAGGAGATTACTTATACTCTTACGATCCTTTGTATTTCACTGGCATGGGTTATAACATCTTCCTTTTCATTTCTAAGTAGGTTTAGTGAAGTCTTATGTTTTTCTATTTGAAGGTGGTGAATTTTCTCATTGTTTCCAAAATTTAACTTTTAGTTTCATTGATTTTTCTCCATTGTTTTCCTAGACCCTTTTGTTTGCTTCCTCCTTTCTGATAGTTGGCGTTCCCTGTTTTTATTTATTTATTTATTTATTTATTTTTGATAACTCTGGGCTTAGTCTTCTGCTCCTCTTTAAAGTACAATGTGAAGTTATATATTTGAAATCTTCCCCTCTTCCTCTTCTTTCTTCTCTTCTTTTCTTTCCTTCCTCTGCCTTCTCTCTTACATTTTTCAATGCTGTGGACTGGGCTCAAGACTTTTTTTTTGAGCTCAGAGCCTAAGCACTGTCCTTGGACTGAGCTCTACCACTTGAGCCTCAGTACCACTGCTGGCTTTTTCTATGTATGTGGTACCGAGGAATTGAACCCAAGTCTTCGTGCATGCTAGGCAAGCACTCTACCACTAGGCCAAACTCCTGGCCTCAAGACTTCATAAATGTTAGGTAAGCACATTTTCAGCCCCTCTTGTTTCTTTTATTTTAATATGGGGATTTATTGCTATAATATTCCCTCTTAAAAGTACTTTTTTGCATTCTATAACTTCTTTTTTCTTTTCTTTAAATTAAATTTTATTGTCAAAGTGAAGTATGGAAGGGGATACAGTTACATACATAAGGTAGTGAGTACATTTCTTGTCCAACATTATTATCCTCTCCCACATTTTCCTCTCACTTTCTTTCCCCCAACCCCCCTCAAAATTGTAGTTTATTTCCAACATATTTTCTTGTGAATATCACTGTTGCATTGGTTCAGTCTCAAGATATGTTAAAAAAATTCTCTTTTGATTTTTTTGACTCATTTGTTTACCACAAGCATGTTATTTAATTTCTATCATGTTTGCAAATTTTATAAAGTTTCTTCTATTGTTGATTTTTATTCTACTGTAGTCAGAAAAAAATACTTGATATGATTTCGATTTTCTCCAGTTTGTTAAGACTTGTTATATAGCATCACTTATGGTTTATTCTGGGCAAATATACTTTGTGCACTGAGAATAATGTTTATTCTGCTGCTACGGAATGAAATGTTTTGTATATGTCTGTGAGGTCCCTTTGGCCTAAAACATAGTTCAAGTCTGATATTTTCTTATTGATTTTCCGCTTGAATGAACCAAGATATCTTGGTAATTATTATTGTTATTTTATCCTATTTTCTTAGCTTCTGTTTCTGCCTCCTTTGCTTTAGCCAGCTGTTGAAGTCTCTGGACATTACCTTTCCTCATTGGTAAGCAAGGGAATTCTTAATAAGGGCTAGAGTAAGCAGTTGTTATTTATAGAGGTACTTGAGAAATACCATGAAAATCTCTCTCAAACAAACAGATACCTGTCACAATACCCAAAATTCCATCATTAAGAACCTGAGGGTCCATCATAAAGAATGTCTTCCTTTTCTTAAAATCCTTTTACTTGAGATAACCTTAATGGAAGTGGAGGTCATTATGCTAATTATGTTAATTTTGTATGAGGAAATGAAATTTAGCCTATAGACTTGTAAGTAAATATGTTGCTTGCTATGCAAATATATTAACTAAGACATAATAGATTCAAGGGCGATTTTTTTTTCTGATCTAGGGGCTTGAACCCTGAGCCTAGGCACTGTTTTTGAGCTCTTTTTGCTCAAGGTTGGCATTCTACCACTTGATCCACAACATCAGTTCTGGCTTTGTGTCACCATGCTCAGATCTCAGCCCTCGTCTTCTTCTCCTCCTTCTTCTTCTTTTTGTGGGTCATGGGGCTTGAACTCAGCCTGGACACTGTCCCTGAGCTCTTCAATGCAAGGCGAGAGCCTTTCCCTTGAGCCAAGCCCTACTTCCATTTTCTAGAGGTTAATTGGAGATAAGAGTCTCAGGTCCTTTTGTGAAACTTGATCCTCAGATCTCAGCCTCCTGAGTAGCTAGGATTACAGGCATGAGCCATCTTTCCCAGCTCAGATCTCAGCCTTCTGAGTCAGCTGGGATTATAACTGTGAGCCATTGGTGCTGGGCTTCACTTTTATTGTAACTTAAAATTATGTGTTAAAATTTGAATAGACACACAGAATATATATGTGTGTCTATATATGTTCATAGGACACTATGTGATATTTTGATGCATGCATTTATCATATAATTTACAAATCTGGGAAAACATCTCTGTCTTCATATAATTATTATTTATTTACAATAAAATCATCCCAAATTCTGTCTTCTAGCTTCTTGAAAGCAATTTTTCCAATATTACCTATAGCAACTGAACTCAGGGCCTGGGCACTGTCCTTGGGCTTTCCTCAAGGCTACTGCTCTACCACTTGAGCCACAGCACTACTTCTGGCTCTTCTGTGTATGTAGTACTGAGGAATTAAACACAGGGCTTTGTGCATGCTAGGCAAGCACTCTGCCACTAGGCCTCCCTTCTAGCCCCTCTAACGTGCATCTTTTCCTAGCTTTATACTACATCATTTTTCCTTCAAAAAGATTCTTCCCTGTGATTCAGTCCTCAGGATGATCTAACACACTTTCATCTCCTCATGACCTTCTCTATCACTGGGTTTCCTGTTTAATAAAGCTAGAAATGTGGAGTGGATCTGTGACTTTTACCTCTTTCATTATACTTGCAACAACTGACTGTTTATTTTTTGCTCTGCAGTTATCTTAATGTAAGTTATCTCCTCCCACCTGTGATTTTTCTGTGCCTTCCTTGCTGGAAGTGTGTGTGTGTGTGTGTGTGTGCGTGTGTGTGTGTGTGTGTGTCCTGATTCTTCCATCCATCTGAAACCATCTGTTGACTATTTAATATGTATCTATAGTCACCAAGAATAATTTTTTCTCAATAATTTTAGCTTCTAGAACCCTTTTGTTCTTTCTTTTTTCATATATTTTTATTGTAATTAATAGAAGGGTTACATCATATTCACCAGATAGAAGGTGCATTAATTCACATACATCTATACCCTTTCTCATGTCTTGGTCCCCATTTCCCTCCCCCAACCTCCACCCCTCATCTTGTTTTCCCCCCTTCCCTATCCAATTTCAAATAACCAAATACAAATATATCCAATATATCAGATAACAAAGTGAGATACTGTAACAATATGAGATAACCACGGGACAGCAAAAGAGATGAGAGATAACATAGTACACTAAGGACAACAACCACTCATTATATGGCTTTTGTTTCTATATTCTAGAGGTCCTTTCATTTAGCGTCATACTATATGGCCTTATGTATCTAGGGTTTGCTCTATTGCAAATCTCTGCTAGGAGAGCCCAAGGTTTCTACTGATTATGACAAATGAGGGAAACCATTGAGCCTATGTTCCTTTGAGTCTGGCTTACTTCACTTAATATGATTTTTTCTAAGTCTTTCCATTTCCTAACAAATGGGGCGATGTCGTTCTTTCTGACAGCAGCATAGAATTCCATTGTGTACAAATACCACATCTTGTTGATCCACTCATCAACTGAGGGGCATGTGGGTTGTTTCCATATCTTTGCTATGGTAAATAGTGCTGCAATGAACATCGTTGTGCTAGTGGATTTAGTATGTCCTTGTTTCTGGACAATTGGGTAAATGCCTAGTAGTGGAATTGCTGGGTCATAGGGGAACTCTATGTTTAGTCTTTTGAGGAACTGCCATACTGCTGTCTCAGCAGATGCAGAAAAGGCATTTGACAAGATCCAACACCCCTTTATGTTAAAAGCTCTGGAGAAACTAGGAATCCATGGAACATTCCTCAGTATAATAAAGGCTGTGTATGACAAACCCACAGCTAGTATTATACTTAATGGCGAAAAGCTAAAGCCATTCCCTCTAAAATCAGGAACGAAACAAGGTTGCCCACTCTCTCCACTCCTCTTTAACATATTATTAGAATTCCTAGCCAGAGCAATAAGGCAAGAAGCAAGTATAAAGTGCATCCAAATAGGGAAAGAGGAAGTAAAACTTTCCCTCTTTGCAGATGACGTGATTCTGTATTTAAAGAACCCTATAGACTCCACTCCCAAACTCCTTGAGCTGATTCAAAACTTTGGAAGGGTAGCAGGGTATAAAATTAACCCTCAAAAATCAACTGCCTTCCTCTATGCCAACAGTGAGAGGAATGAGGCAACAATCAGGAAAGCAACTTCTTTTGCAATAGCCTCAAAGAAAATAAAGTACCTAGGAATTAGCTTAACTAAGAATGTAAAGGACCTTTTTGATGAAAACTTTAAAACCCTGAAAAAGGAAATTAAAGCAGAACTGAGGAAATGGAAAAACCTCTCATGCTCCTGGATTGGAAGAATCAACATCGTGAAAATGACAATCTTGCCAAGGGTTATCTACAAATTCAACGCAATACCCATGAATATCCCAAAGAAATAGAAGAGGCAATCCAAAATTTCATATGGAATAATAAAAGACCCCGTATAGCAAAAACACTTCTTAGCAGAAAGAACAGCGCAGGAGGAATTTCAATACCAAACTTTAGACTCTACTACAGAGCTATAATTATCAAAACAGCTTGGTACTGGCACAAGAACAGGCCTGAAGACCAATGGAATAGAACTGAGGACCCAGATATTAAATCACAGACCCATGGCGACCTAATCTTTGACAAGGGAGCCAAAAAAATAGAATGGAAGATAGACAGCCTCTTCAACAAGTGGTGCTGGCAGAACTGGTTAAGCCTTTGCAGAAAACTAAAGTTGGATCCTTCTTTGTCACCCTGTACTAGAATTAACTCCAAATGTATCAAAGACCTGGAGGTAAAAGCTGACACACTGAAAACTTTGCAAGAAGGAATAGGAGATACACTAGGCCTCCTTGGCACAGGTCAAAACTTTCTTAATAAGGACCAAAAATCACAACAAATCAGAGAAAGGCTGGATAAGTGGGACTGCATTAAACTGCAGAGCTGTTGTATGGCAAAGGACATAGCTAGTAAATTAATTAGGAAGCCTACAGAATGGGAGAGGATCTTCACCAACCAAACAACGGACAAAGGCCTCATATCTAAAATATATCAACAGCTCAAAAAATTGAATCACTCCAAAACTAATCTCCAAAGAAACAACTATCCCATTAAAAGATGGGCCAAAGACTTAAAGAGAATCTTTTCTGAAGAAGAAACAAAAATGGCCTATAGACACGTGAAGAAATGCTCAACATCTCTGGTCATAAAAGAAATGCAAATCAAAACAACTCTAAGATTCCACCTCACTCTAGTTAGAATGGTCAGGATCAAGAAAACTAATAACAACAGATGCTGGAGGGGATGTGGCCAGGAGGGATCACTACTACACTGTTGGTGGGAATGCAAACTCTTTAACCTTTTGTTCTTTCTTTCTTTCTTTTTTTTTCTTTCTTTCTTTCTTGCATTTTTATATAAATCTGGTTATCAAGTGAGAGTAAAGACCAACTTCAAGTCAAAGACCTTTTTCTCAGCTGAAATCAGATCTATTCCTGGTTATACAAGTTGGGCTGAACTTCCAGACGTTGTTTTCTTGTCCTTTATGTAACCTGTGTAGAGGTCTTGTGTCTAATACTTACGTTCCCTCCAATGGAGAGCAGTTCCTGTCCTCACCTTTCACCTTAAATCTGTCCTTATTCACTCCAGTTGTTAAATAAGACAAAATAGTAATTTTCTGAGAATGTCAGAAAGTTCAACTGCATCAGTCCCATCATCCAGGTAGCCCACTGTTAGAGCATGAGAGATGTTCTTTTGGGTTTCCATTATCACCTCAAGGGATGCTCCTCATCCGTAATTGTGTGCTGTTATTCACAAAATGTTACAGTACCCACAATTCCATTTATATAACATGAAAGATGACAAAATTATAGAGCTGAGAATAGATTAGCAGTTATTGGCTGTTAGGGGTGGGGGTGGGAAGGAGGTAGACGTGGCTACCAAAGGGCAACATTCTGTGCTTGCAATAGAATGTTGTGTATCCTGATAGTGGAAAATGATGGATGTGATAATATAGCTGAGAGCAAAGCATATACAGGCATACATGCATATACGACTATAGTTAAGACTAAGAAGCCCTGAATAATGTTGTTGGATTGCATCAATATCTGCATCTTGGTTGTTCTGTTGTATAGATGATTATTAGAAAACTTTTACCACTGGGAAAAATGAATAAGAAAGGATATCACAGAATCCCTTTGTATTATTTCTAATGGCTGCAGATGAATCTGTACTTGCTCAAGATATAAAGTTTAATTAGAAAGATATGAACACCTCTAGTTCTAACAGTTAGTGGTATTTGTTTAACCAAATCAGTTATTTTTTTCCAGCCAATTATCATCAGTTGTCATTACTTCTTCCAAATGATCAACCCAGTATTGTCCAAGTAATAGATTTCATGGTCTTTGTGTTCACCTAATAGCAATATATAATCTCTTCCCAAAGTTTTTGGCTAGCTGCAGCTTCTCTAGTTTCCTTTTCATCTTGCAGTCATAATTTTGCATATATCATACATAATGCCTTTGATATTCTTGGCTATGGGTGAAAGAATCCCAGTAATTCTAGTCCAGGCTCCATGTTCTTTTGCTTGTTTAAAACTACTCTCTCCTTGTCCTTTGCTTGTGCCTTGTCCCTCACCTTTGCATTTTTCTAAAGCCCATGGGAAAGAACCACATTTCACCATAGTTGGAATCATAATTTGAATGGAATTCCTTATTTTCCTTTATATCTCCATTCTTCCTCTCTTTTTTTTCATTTTCTCTTTCTAAAAACTTTTGACCCCTGAAACATATTAAGTCGAAGCTTTTTAAGTCTAGTGTGGGAGAGACTCCCAGGTGAATTCCCTAGACCTTAAATGAGAACTCATAGCTTTGAATTCTTTAAGCTGAAGAAAATTCCTCCGATGCCTTTCCCCATACTCAACTGCTTTTCCTCAGTTGACCTTACGGGGTTTTCCCCTTGTCTATTATCCCACTGTATATCCTTGAAAGCTAAATGTCACCTGCAAAATCTGGAGGTACACTACACATTACTAATTCAGTAATTCATGAATAAATTTGTGTAGTGCTTTCTCACTGCCCTCTTCTCCTATTTTCTGGGTATTTCCTCTCCTGGGCTCAGAATCTGATCATTTCCTAAATTCTGTCTCCCATACCAACACACAAGGGGACAATTAAGATATCTTGTCTAAAAGTTAAAAGCACTGTGATGTAATTTACTATAGAATCCTGCAGAAAGAAAAGACATTGGGATTATCTAATTCAGACTGAATACAATTCTACTAGAGACTTTGCTACTTGCAGATTCCCTCCTGGGGTCAGTCAACATCTATCTTATATAACAGAATCTGTTTCTTTTCTCTTCCACCAGTGACACTTCTCTAGTCATTGAAATCCCACTTCCTTCTTCTCTGGGGGTATACTCCCTTTACCTTTCACACATTTTTTTTTTTGCTTATTAAAAGCAGACAGAGGATATACTACCTCTTGACCCACTGATATGTGTGTGTATCAGAGAAGACCTGATTTCATAGGAACAGCCTGATGGTTGAGTTACACAGATTAGGGTTCAAAGACCTATTCTTACACCTCCTAACTGCACAATCTAGAGAAAATTGCTAACTTGACTTCAGACTTAGTTTTCTATTTCCATTTGCTAAGGGGAGAAGTTCATGATGGCATACGTGTGAAGCTTGATGGTGGGTGTTTTTGTGTGATTATCTACATCATTAGAAATAGCTCTATTAATTGCATCAAGCACTTAACTATGTGTTGGGTATAGTGAGAATTCTGCATGCAATATTCATTTTTTTCTCCTCATATTAACTAAATGCAATCCTCATTGTCCATTTTACAGATGAGTGAGACAGACCCTGGTTCAGGGTTTTGTAGTTGGGGCATGGTAGAGCCAAAATTTAATCCCAGATTTTTCTGAAACCAGAGATATGTCCTACTCACAACTCTATGTCATTTATTTTTAAATTTCTCCTTCCTCCTTCAGAGAACTCTAGCACATTAATCAGGCAGTCACCTCACATCTTGGTTAAGAAGAGACGGCGGCGTATCAGTAAAGAGAATATGCATATTTCAACTGGAAGGATTCACAGTGCTGCTCACTTAGTGTTTATGTAATTATCATGAATTTCAAATTAATGTCATCTAAATAAATGGGGTCACACGTTAAAGAAACAAAACATGATCGTTAGGGTACTTTTGGGTTTTAAAATTTGATGATTCTATATACATAGCAAATTACAGGGAAATAAACAACTAAATAATTAAAGAAGGCTAGTTTTGATCATGATTGTTTTCAGTCTCTGAAAGTCATGGTCTTTTAAGAGGACATAAGTAAGGCCTTCATCTTTTCCGTTCTCTCTGACCTTGTAGCTTTAATACAGGAACTAGGTCTTCCATGTTCCTGTATCCACTTCTTCAAGGGAGGCAGAGAGACTGTTGTCAGTATGTTGATTTCTACCAATTAATTTTTAGGAGCTCTTCTGTTAATTTTTCCTAAAGTTCAAGGGTATAATCCTTGGATATTGACCAATTAATTAAAGGTTATGAGAAGGCCTATTAATCAAGGTTGCCACCTGTACATTTCCATATCTCCAGGAGTATAAGGCAACTATCTTGTGACATGAGCAAGAAGGAGAACCTCTTTCTGTATCATTCCCCACAACTAAGAAGGTCACTACAAAGAGAAGCAGTCACCTGTGCATCTGGGTGGCTGCACTGTACAGTAGAAATACCATAGAGCTGGGAGTCACAGACACCCAGACCTAACCCCTTTCACATATGTTCAGTAATACAAAGGAAATAATATTTTCATAGGGTGGCTATGGAGATTAAAGGAGGCAAAGTATGGGAGAGATCCAGGTATCTATTCCTTCATTGGTTTATTCTGTACAATTTTAGTGAGACCCTCTTAGTTGTCAGACTCACACCAGGATCCTACACCAGAATCATTATGGGTTACATTGCTTGCCATAAAAAAAGGACAGAAAGTACTCCTGATTTCATAGAGCTCACAGGTTAATGGAGAAGGTAGACTAAAAAAAAATAGTCAAAGAATAGTACAGTATTGAACACTTAAATATTTGTTAAGAGAGTAGATTTTACAGGAAAGAAAAAGAGGCCTAGTGTCATGTTAAATGTTCATATCACAATACATATATACATATTCAAACCAGTGTATTTAACCACAAAATGACTTGCATACATATTAATGAGTTGATATTAACAAAGCATGTAGAATCTATCATAGTGTAGAGGAAGTCCTAGGCTAGTACACACTTCATAGAAAGTAAGTTCAAATAAGGGGATTATTGTGGTATATACATTTCCAGGATGTTTCACACTAGGGTTGTTAATCTAAAATTGGAAACAGCCTACATGTCCAGTAGTGTGTGATTAAGAAACTAAATTATGTTAATAGAGGGAATGGACTGTTGATATAGGCCGTGTGAACAGGGAAGGACCTTTTGAGATGGAAAATTGATTAACAACAAATAAGGCAGGGAAAAAGAGGATAAAACAGACAACATTCCCGATTGAGGGAACAGGAAATGGCAGGACTAGGAGGTGAGAGGGGCTTGGCGAGTGGGAAAGATGAGTTCTGAGTGAGGAAAGGATGAAGGCAGAAGGGGAGACCTTGAGATGCTGGAGAGTCAAGCTGGTTCTCATTTTGCAGAGACCCTCAGCCATCAAAAGGAGCTGAGACTTCATTCCTGAGTATATGACAAGCATTTGAAGAGGTTGAAGTGGGCAGATGAGATGCCGAAAAGGCTTCTCTGAGTTTGTAGGGAGAGCAGAGAGAGTGGACAAGGGGTGGGGGAAAGGTGGCTGAGAGGTTACTGTGGAGATAGAAGTGAGAGATCCCATGGCTGCCCCACTGGCAGAAGTGAGGCTGGAATGGGGGTGAGGAGGGGTGAGGTATGTTGTTTGGAGTCACAATCAAGAAGTTTTTCTGATGATTGTATACCCAGGGGAGAGAGAATAAGGAGAGGAGAACAAGGCCTGGAGTTCTGGTAAATGTATCAGTTACAAAGATGGGAAAAGACTAGTATGTGAAGCAAAAGTGGTATCTGTAGGGGAACAGAGACCACAAGCCAGCAGGAAAAGCAGGTACGGTGTCTTATCCTTATAAGGGCACTGATTCCATTCACAAGGACCTCGCCCTCAGGACCTAATTGTCTTCAAAGGCTACCCCTCCAAATACCATAAGATTGGGGACTTAACTTCCACATATAAATTTCCACATATAAAATTCAGCCCGTGACACATTTCCATTGTCCAGCCCCTCTCATTGGGTTGTATACTATTCAGAGTTGAAACTGAGTGACTTAGACAGGTAGTAGCGGAGGAAGATTCTAGAACAGTTGGAATTGTCTGCTGCTGCTTCTCTGACTTCAATCTCTGTCTCTGGGCTGGTGTTGAGAACTCTGCCAGCTTAGCAGGATATGCTAGTATCAAAAGCTGAAAGCTGGAGTTCTCTTAGACCTGGCTAGGATGGCTGATCTTGGTGGATGGTGATGGGCAGGTGAGGGTGGAGGGTCTTGGAAGCCCAGGTGAATTACATTACAATGGAAAAAGATCATTATGATTTTCATAGTCCACTTGTAGGTGGACTTCCCTCACAAAGAGGAAAGAGGGATAAGGAAGGCTGCGAGGTCAAGAGCAGATAAGGAGTGGTGTGGGTATTTTTTAAAATTCTTTTTTTTATTTGGTCCATACCGCCTTCATACAGTCTCCAAGGTATCAAACTTGTGTCACAGGTCATAGAATAAATGCTGCATGTTATTCCTGTGTGGTCTCTTAAGGAAGAAAAAACTCAATGACTCTTTTTGCTCTGCTCCCCATCCTTCTCCCTGCAAATATATATGGCTGGAACAGAATAATAAGAAAAAACTTGGTAGAAGCTCACACAAAGATAAAGGCTCATTCTCCCTACTGTACTGTTTACTGACTCTCTGTTTTCCCTACCAGTTCTGTAGCATCTTAGCTGGTCTGTATGAAGGTCAGAAACTGTCTTTTTGTCCTTCTCTTGGGTGGTTTTAAAGATCAAACTGAACAGGAAGTGTAAAGTGCTTTAGTAATATTTGAATGCCATAGAAATCTGAGGTATTTGTTTCAGTATGTTCAATCATGTCCTTACCCCGACAGAAGTTAGTCTAGCAAGGAGGGTAAAGAACAGAGCTAGGTCTAGTCCTATGGCTCTTAAAATGTGGTCTCTAGAACCACAGTAGAATCACTTGGGAACAAGAAAGGATTTTAGACCTTTAGATCCATCCCAGAACTGCTGAAATAGAAACCCCACTGGGAAGATTTTGATGTCAGTACTGAGTCTTGAACTTAGAGCCTGTGTACTGTCTAGCCATGAGCTAATAATGCACAAGGCTAACATTCTCCCGCTTGAATCATAGCTCCACTTCTGGCCTTTTGGTAAATGGAGATAAGAGTCTCACAGGCTGGACTGGCTTCACTCTGGTATCCTTAGATCTCAGCCTCCTGAGTAGCTAGGATTACAGGTGTGAGCCACTGGTTCCTGGATTCCCACCTGAGTTTGAGAATCATTGGACTACCACATTAAGGAAAAGCCTGATAATGTGACTTTAATAAATCCTCAGAAAGCATCAGAATTTAGCCAGAAAGACTAAAATAGGTCTGTCCAGGGTGTGGATGAGGGAGGGCAGAGATGGCTGAACAGAGAAGGTGAAAGAAGATGCTTGTGGTCAAAACACGTGTGCCCATGTGTGAAGATGTAACAATTGAGCTTCTTGAGATTAGTTTGGGTAAAGCAGAGAAAGGATGAGAGAGTGATGGAGAGGACTAGTTTAATTAAGGCACTTTGTATACATGTATGGACTACCAAAATGAAACTCCCTTGTAGAACTAATGATGCTAACGTTTAAAATGTGAGAAAAAAAGAAGGGGAGTGTTGGAATTAAAGATACTATTTCATAGGAAGATCTTGACCTAAGAGGAAACTTGGACCCTTTGGGAAATGGAATATAGCTATCCATAGCACTTGCATACCATGTTCAAAGCCCTGCGTTTCATGCTCAACTTTGAAAAAAATACTCCCAAGTGGTAGAAATGAAGGAATAGGGCCGGAGTTTGGCCTAGTGGTTAAAGTGCTTGCCTAGCATGCATGAAGACCCAGGTTCGATTCCTTGGTACCACATACATAGAAAAAAGCCGGAAGTGGTGCTAAGGCTCAAGTGGTAGAGCTCTAGCCTTGAGAAAGTTCAAGGACAGTGCTCAGGCCCTGAGCTCAAGCCCAGGACTGGCAAAAAAAAAAAAAGAAGTGAAGGAATAGCAGGTGTGGAAGGGGAAGCAGTGAGTAGCCAGGATGAGGGGCCCTCGTAAAGTGGGGGTGGGGAGAGATTTTGCAGTTTATGCTCAAGTCAATAGGAAGCCATTAAAAGGTTTTGATCAGGGAAGGGCCTTTTCTGGTCAATAACATGCTATTGTGATTTTAAAACATTCCCTTACAATCCAATAAAGGCAGTTAATTGTCTTAATTAGAGTTACACTCTAATTCAGAGAGGACAAAAGCACAATATAACTGTCAAGCCTATCTATGAAATATATATATTAAACAAATAATTGTATGTTTGGCTCTATGCTAGGCCCAGGAAGGCATATAGGAAAAGTTATAATTTCTCTTTTCTTTGAATAAATAAGCCAGGTGAGAAGATGAAAGGTCCACTGGTCATCTGTAAAGGACAGGGAACATCTTCATGTTACACTTGTAGCTTAGGAGCTACAAGATTTAAGAGGAAGAGGAGATGCTATGAGAGAATGCATAGGGTGAGAGATTAACCAAGAATTTCTCTGTGCCCAAGAAGTTCGGGGAAGGACCTAGGTTTGCCTGGAGCCATAGTTCATGCTGAAAAGCACTGGGAAAACCTTGGTAAGAGGAATTTGTGACCCAACTGTACAACCAGACCTCTGGAGAGGAAGCCTTTCACATGACCCTTTCCATCCCGGACTATTCTGCCTCAAAAGGAGCACCACGATCAAAGTGATTGCTAGGGGGTCTTCCGCAGAGTGATGGCAGCTTGTTTACTCAATTGCTGCTGAAAACCCCCCTGTCTGTGTCTCTTTCCCAGGATCTGGGGCATCCCTGCTTGTAGGGTATTTTGCACTTGCTTTGAAACTTTTTATTGAAACATAATAATCATACAGAAAAAAAGCGCACATATCTTAAGTATATAATCTAAGCATTTTCTGAAATAAACATTCTGGTGTTACCTCTACTACAATCAAGATGTCTTCCTGCTTCAGCCATTTCCCTTCTGGGGTTATTTCCTTTTCCGAAGGGAATCACTCTCCTGACTTTTCCTTTGCTCCTCCCCCCTTTTTTTAATGGAGTCTTTTATTCCTGCCTTCCCATCATCATGTTTGTGAGATATGTCCATGTTGTTGCTTATAGTTTTAGATTATGCATTCTTGATACTGTTTGGTACTCCATCCGGTGATTTCATCCTAGCAGATTTGTCTGTTCTACTGTTGCTGGGTATTTAGAATGATTTCAGTTTGGGACAGCATCTGGTTGCATTTTAATGTTTGATTTGAATCTTCCTCTTCAGGGCACTCAGCTTTCTGTTACTCAATTCATCTCCTCTAAAATTTTGTCCAGCCAAATATATATATATATGTGTATATATATATGGCAAAGGAAAAGGAAACAAATATAAAGAATAATAAATTAAAAACTAACACCAAAATAGAACAGGGAATAAAGGCAGAAAGCAATATATATATCGGAGACTATCTCTCTCATCTTCCTCCATCCTGTCCTTCTTCTTCTTCTTCCTCTTCCTTCCACTTTTTCCTTTTCCTGGTTTTCTTCATATGCCCCTCCTCAGACTACCTAGGCTAAGGGACAGTACTGCAGCTAGCTCAAAGATGCTGACAGCCCGGCACCAACAAAACTGAGAAAGGTAGATTATTCTCAGGAGACTGTGAAGGACAGGAAACATATCTTACTCATTTTTATAAATGGCTGAGTGTAGGCACTTGGTAAATGTTTCTTGAATGAATGAGTTTGTAATAAAATAAAGTGTGCATGCTTCCTGAGAATCTATGATGTGCCAGTAGGCCCTGAGAACTCTGTGCTGTATAAAATCCTTCTGTTTGGGAATGTGCATGCGTGCGTGCGTGCGTGTGTGTGTGTGTGTGTGTGTGTGTGTGTGTGTGTGTGTGTGTGCATGTGTGTGTGTGTTCCTGGCCTGGATGCTAAAGGCTGAGGCTCTACTCACTTGAGCCACATCTTCACTTCTGGCTATTTAGTGGCTAATTGGATATCAGAGTCTCATGAACTTTTCTTCCTGGGCTGGTTTTGACCTTTGGTCTTTAGCACCTCTCGAGTAGCTAGTCTCACATGTGAGACTGTGGTAGGATCTTGAAGAAGCTGATGCTTACACAAGTGGAAAAAGAGCAGGCAGGTCCTGTGAGATGACCAACCGGCTTGAGCCTTGTCCTGCGAAGATCTGTGGGTGAGAATGGAGAGGATTAGGAAGCTGCTTATGGGAGGAGACTCTGGGGAGCAAGAGGCACATGCTGATGTCCAGGATACAGACTTCAGAGCAGCTGTGTCCAGTCAGAGTCAATGTCTTGCACTACAGGATCGTGGCCACTTGGCTGCTGTTGGACTCCACAGTCTCTTAATTTTAGTTGTCCTGACGTGTGCATTCATGTAAGTTCACCTTCCCCACCTGACTCCTGTCTTAAGTCTGCTCCTGCCATGGCCCCTCCCAGTGGACTTGCTGGGAGTTCTTTTCACCCAGGCCTGCAGAGTGGATTTGACCCTACCTCACCATCCATTGCAGGTCCTGCCATAGGTAGCTCATATTCTCTGACTTGAAAGCTGAATTTTGACTTTTCATCCTGAGTATCCCTGACAGCACATGCAAGTCCATTAAAATTTATTATGGTTTTTAGTGGCTAGGTATTAAAGCATTGTGCAGAAAACCCTGCAGCAAGCACACACACACAGACACACACACACAGACACACAGACACACACACACACACACACACACACACACACACACACACACACACACACACTTTGGAATTCTCCAGCAGTTTGATAATTATATTGAAGAGGTATAGTTTGAAAGCTCATATCAGCGTGTACGTATTCTGTTTCTTCCTCTGAGTCTAACTCAGTGGTTTTCAAACTTGTGGTGTCTTGCAGAATAAGAGGGGCAACACAAAGCATGCAGACTGAATTTTCTAGGATTTTTCTGGGATATTTTGGAATTTTTTTTTTTCTTGCCAGTACTGGGGCTTGAACTCAGGGGCTGGGCGCTGTCCTTGGGCCTTCTCAAGGCCTAGTACTCTACCACTTGAGCCACAGCACCATTTCTGGCTTTTTTTTATGTATGTGGTACCAAGGAATTGAACCTGGGTCTTCATGCATGCTAGACAAGCACTCTACCACTAGGCCAAACTCCTGACCCCCTAGTTTGGAATTTCCGCAGTAGCTTATCGTATTGCTGAGTTGGGAGGAAGTGCCCCCTTCCTTCCCTATCCTCACTCCTGATGCCCTCACACCGAATCAGGCATCCTGGCAGCTGCTCCTGCCCCTAGCTTTACCAGCAGCCAAAAGGATATTTCTTGGAGAGCTGGAAATTCCTCACACTTCTGGAAGGATTTCAGCTACTTGGCTTCTGAGTGAAACCTGGTCTTCAGGAGCCAGAAGCCTGTCTCCCTACTAGACAACGAACTCATCAAACACAACACAATTCCCCTCTTCCACGTCACTCCTCCTCCCCTTTTCCCCATCCCCCATCTCTCTCTACCTCTTCCATTTCTTCTTCTCTTCTTCTCACCCTTGTTCATCTTTCTCCCTCCTCTTTTTCACTGCACCCCAACCTCCCTTTCCTCTTTCTATTCTTCCAGCCCTGTATTTTCATCACTGAGCACAAGATACATTCATAGAATGGCTGATACGTGAATGAATGGATGAATGAATACTATTTTTTTTCTGGCTTTGGAGAAAAATTCATTTTTCCTCTAATCTAGGGCACTGGGAAGTAGATTGTCATGTTCACCTTTCTGTCTTTTTCATTATTCTCTGAAAGCATAAACTCAATTTAGACTTTAGTGAAAAATGAAGAGCATTAGACCAACCTTTGAAAACTGCTTGGTCAGTGCTTCCTGCTTGCCTGTACTTCATAGCGCTGTCATCGCCTAGTAATTATAACATTAACTATGTACCTGATAAGCAAGTTGCTTTTAATTAAAATCCCCTGTTGGTTTCCTAGCACCTCACCTCATGGCCCCTGGAGCATTCCTTCATCTCTTGGGATAGCTAGCAAAGCTTCAGCTCCAATGGAGAGCAGCCACTGTCTGCCACTCTGTATTTGTTCAGTCATATTTTGCCATGTGTGTGGTGGACAGCTCATTATATTTGCCTTTGGCACAAGGAACTCGCTATCCATAGATGGGTAAACTGAGGAGTCCCTTGGATCAGACCCAGATTTGGTATAGTGATTCCAAAACCTAATCTAATGGGTGGTGATGAGATTTTTACTCTGTCTCTTCCATGGGTCCATGCAGGGAAGGTAGCCCCTTGGTAGGATTGTTTTGATTGCTAGACACATTAGTGGTAATCTGCAAATCTTATAGCTTAGGCAGAGGCTAATTCTACAATTTAGGAGATCTGCTTACAAATTGTGAGGAAAAAATTACCTGTCTCTTCTAAGTCCATTACCTCCTCTGTAAAATGAGAATAATAATAGAAACCTGAAAGGAGATTGCTTCTTGTGAGGTTTAGAGGATATATGTAAGGAACCTCTCATCGTTCCTGGCACAAGGTAAACTTGGCAAGAGATGATTTATATGCTAACCCTGGAACTTGCCAACCACTGCCCAGTAAGGTGGTGGCCTGTCTCTTAGGGTTGCCTGGAGAAAGATGGTACCCTTTTGTAGTGGTGTTGACGATCATACACTTCCTGCAAGGGGAGAGGGGCTTCTTAAAGCACTGAGGACAGTCTCTTCAGTCAACTGATAGTCCCAAATTGTCAGGGGACAAAGCTTAAAAGTAGAACTCATAAAGAACACCCATTCATCCAACTAGTATTTACATGCCTACTATGGGCTAGTTCATCCATGAGAAGCTCATCTAGAGACGGTCTTGTTCTCCTGGAGCTAATATTCTAGAATGGAAGGCAGATACTTCATACCCAAATAAAAAAGAAACAGTTGAGGCAATTTTATGATGACAGTTTGGTGGAACAGCAGCTGGTTTGGAGAGGGATGCTGGTGGGGTGGGGAGGCCAGTGTGAGATGGCCATGGGGCTAGATAAGAAGCAAATTCCAAAAGGACAGGGACAGGATCATATCTGGTGTGTTCAAGAAACAGATAGGGGCCAGAAGATATAGCTTAAGAGAGCTCAATTTCAGGAGAGATCAGAGAGACTGGCAGCACCCAACCACCAGGGACTATCATGTTCCCAGACTATAAAGTTTTTACCACCACTGGTAAAATGTATGGCCCAGACTAGGAGCAGAAAGTACTGAATAAGACTTTCTTTCTGAAGCAGACTCAACAAGAACGTTGAATACGAAATAAGGTTTTGCTTGTACAGGAACCCAGATGCGTTCTAAGAAGGCTTTAGAGAATTATAGTTCCCCTGATCTACTCAGAAGATTCAATGCTGAGAGGTACTTCTGAGCCAGCAGTTATGGGAAAGTCTTTCATACTTTTCAGTACTTGCATATACTCCCAAGTACTTGGGAGACAGAAGGAGGAATGCTGTTCAAGTCTAGCCTAGGCAAAATCATAAGACTGTATCTGTGAAACAAACCAAAAGCTAAAAGGCTGGGGTTGTGGCTCTAGTGGTATAGAACTTGCCTACCATGCAGAAGGCCCCTGAATTGAAACTTCAATACCAGCAAAAGAAATATCTTTGGAGCTCAGCAAGTCTTACAATAAATATACCTATTTTACCCTTTTTAACCCAAGATATCTTAAGTTCACTGGCCTGAGGTACTTTATTTATTTTCATACCTCCCATTAACAACCTCCAGAATTAAAGCACTGAAGAACACCCTTGAGGATTCGAGCTGGAATTTGTGTTTGCCTGCAAGGTTGGCAGCTTCAGGCCCAGACCCCTGGGAGAGTGATGTCTCACCATTTTTCATGTGTTGACCACCCCTAGTGAGGCAGCTCACACTGAGCTTCAGCTGTGTCTTTGTTGGCTCTGATTCGCTTGCTTTAGTTCCACTTTCCACAAGGCAGTGCCTGTGAGAAGAAGTGAGCAGATAGGCATTTGTGCAGTTGTAAACCCCAGACACAGCTGTGACCACAGCAATCATGAAAAACACTCTTAGGCCTCAGATGGCAGTCCTGCCAATCCCTGATGCCAATCTTCTTGGAGGAGCCACAACTTGAAAGCAGCTTTTTCTTAGTATGGGTAATACACTCGAGCGTGCGCTTGTGTGTGTGTGTGTATGTGTGTGTGTGCTTGTACAAGTGCACACACATGTATATAAGTAATAGGAGGAGGTATCAGGATAAAAGACATTAGATTCTAAGCTCTCTCTGATGCTGTCAATACTAAACACCTGTTTCTGACTTTGGGCTCTAATTGCCATGCTGATTGTGGTAAACTCAGTTTGTCAACCAATTGCTAACTTGGGGTTTACCTTAGGCTTATAAATCTCAGACACAGAGGGACTCTGGGGAGCAGTCATATGTCCACTCTCCCAGTTAGAACCAGGACAATGTTCTTTCACTGACCTGTTGTAGGCCCCTTTGAGAAGCTAATGGCCACTAGGACCTGACCTAGAGAAAGCAGATAGATAATCAAGTTCCTTTTCACAAACAACACTGGGGACTTATTATCCTTTGTAGTCTCTAGTATCCTTGTATAGTAGGCTTTCTTCAATACCCTTCAATGATTGGACCTTCTGCCTCTCCCATACCCATCTTATCTGTCACTATTTAGTCTTTTTGATCTATTTACTACCAAGCTAGCAAACCTGGGTTCATCTGGATTAGTCTTACACTTTTCATATTCCTGCTATTTCAAAACTTGGCCTATACTCTCCTCACTTCTGCTCCCCCCTTTTGATAACATATGCCTTTAAATGTACTATCTTGCTGCTTTATATGCAGTCTTACTGTCTGAATGTGTTGCTTAACTTTAGTCATTGTGGTGACCTGATGGAAGCGACTTAAGGGATGAGGATTTATTTGGCTTCAGTTCATGTTTGCTTGGGTTCATGAGTGGCAGACAAGAAACGGAACATGGAAAGAAGAAAAAGGGAAGGAAAGAGGGAAGAGAGGAAGAAAGGAAGGAAGGAAGGAAGGAAGGAAGGAAAGGGATGGGAAGTGAAGAGATGAGAAAGGAAGGAAGGGAGGGAGGAAGAAAAAAAGAAAGGGAGGGAAGACAAAGATGTGGACAAATACAGCTCTGAAAGATGTCCTCTAAGTGATCTATTTCCTCCAGCTAGCCTCACCTCCTAAAGTTTCCACAACTTAGCTAGGCGTGCTGGTTCATGCTTGTAATCCTAACTACTCAAGAGGTTGAGATCTGAGGATTGCAGTTCAAAGCCAGACCAGACAGGAAAGTCAGTGAGGCTCATATTCAGTTAACTACCAGAAAACTGGAAGTGAAGCTATGGCTCAAATTGGTGGAGCATTAGCCTTGAGTAGAAAAGCTCGGGGACAATGACAAGGCACTGAGTTCAAGCCCCACAATGACAAAAAAAAATTACAACTCCCCCAAATCATGTCACCAGCTAGAAGATCAGTCATTCAATTCATCAGCCTATTTGTATCTGTGTGTGTTGGGGGGGTAGTGGGGGTTTATCTCCTATGCAAAATGTAGCAACTTTTTCACTCAGTTTCCTTAAGAAAGTTTTCTTGACTCCATTTGCTAGGTCCTATGAGATTATCCATCCCATGTTTCTGTGGGTGTTGGAATCACCAGTATATATTGCCGTTGAAATTCACCTGTCTTTGTGAAATTTGTCAATTAATCTCTTGCTTCTCCACTAAACAGTAAATGGCATGAGGACAAGCAATGTGCTTAACACCCAGTGTACTTGTGTGTGCATGAGGGTGATCTAACTTTTGTTGACATCTAGTTTGGATGAGTCATAATTTACTGCTGGTGTTTGTTAGACTAACAAATGATGAGAAATGGTGTTCTTCTCTAAGCAAATCAATGACCACTTCAGTTTGCAAGGCGATTAGCCAGGGCTCTGCTATATGAATTCCCTATACTAAATCCATCCACAGGCAGAACTTGACTTTACTCTGCTTACCCTGAGGCTATAGGAATATGTAATCACCACACTGGTCAGCAAACAGCTATACAATCACTTTTACATTTCTATCCTGGTATTTGCATAGGCCCCTCCCAATTAAAGAAGGTAAAGTAAGTACATATTATTTTTTTTCTGCTCCTGAAGCTTGTAAACTGTTCCGAAGCTCCTTTTGCTCAAGGATAGTGCTCTACCACTTCAGCCACAGCGCCACCAGTAAATACCTATGTATATACCATTTAAAAATATATGATTCTAACTTCAGTGCAAAGACATGATACAGATGAGAAAACTAAAGGAAGCGTTGGGAAGTGTTATCTGGAGAGACCCAAGCACAAGCTCTAAAAATAATTATAATTATTAATGAATATTACTTATTCATATTAATGGATTTCACTGTGATATTTCCAAATATGGTCCCATGTTTTGATCATATCTACCCTCCTTATTTATTTTTTTATTCTCTTTTCTTTCTGTAGTTGTGTGTTGGTTCCTTTTCCCTTTCCTAGAAGGATCTCTTACTATTTTTAGATCATCTTTCCTTTTTAATTCTAGCTCCCATATGTGAGAGAAATCATTCAATTCTTATCTTCTTGAGTCTGACTATTTCACTTAACAGGGTGACCTCAAGGGCAATCTATTGTCCTCTTTGTGGTTGAATAATATTACACTGATGCATACCAGTTTTAAAGGAAACAAGGACATGCCTGATGGGTGGGTATAAACCAGGGCTGATTTTCACTACCAATAATTCCAATCAGAGGCACCCAAAGTCCTAGTCTATGGGTTTCTCCACATCTGATCTCCTTCAGCTTCATGACCACAGCCTCATCATATCAATGACTCAAGTCTCAAGTCCCAACATCTCCCTCACTCGTACTTGCCCCCATGTCTTTGCTAATTGATTGATCTGTGCCCTGGGAAGGACTTCTCACAAGGATGAGAAATTGAAAGCCTCCTCCCTTTCTCATTTTCTATGTCCTTAATGCCAGAGAGTTTGGTCACACCTGCCATTTCCATCGGCATCCTGCCATCCAACCCTCCATTGCTTCTGACCCTTAGGTCCCCAGATTTAGTTCACTTGCAAGGAGAAGAGTCTATAAGAGAAGATGGAAGTCTGGATGGGAGTGGGTGTTAGAAGAGATATTTCTTTTTTTATTTTTTATTGTAATTAATAAAAGGATTACCTGATATTTGCCAGATAGAAGGTGCATTAATTAACATACATTGATACCCTTTCACATGTCTTCGTACCCATTACCCTCCCCCCCAACCACCACCCACCCCCCGTTTTGGTTTTCCCCCCTTCCCTATCAAATTTCAAATAACCAAATACAAATAAATTCAATATATCAGATAACAAAGTGAGATACTGTAACAATATGAGATACCCAAGGGACAGCAAGGGAGATGAGAGATAACATAGTACATTAAGGACAACAATCATTTGTTATATGGCTTTTGTTTCAATATCCTGGAGGTCCTTTCAATTAGCTTCATACTATATGGCCTTATGTATCAAGGTTTTGCTCTATTGCAGATCTCTGCTAGTAGAGCACAAAGTTTCTACTGATTATGACAAATGAGGGAAACCATTGAGCCTAAGTTCCTTTGAGTCTGGCTTACTTCACTTAATACGATTTTTTCTAAGTCTTTCCATTTCCTAACAAATGGGGTGATGTCATTCTTTCTGACAGCAACATAGAATTCCATTGTGTACAAATACCACAACTTGTTGATCCACTCATCAACTGAGGGACATCTAGGTTGGTTCCGTATCTTTGCTATGGTGAATAATGCTGCAATGAACATTGTTGTGCTAGTGGATTTAGTATGCCCTAGATTCTGGATGGTTGTGTAAATGCCAAGTAGTGGAATTGCTGGGTCATAGGGGAGCTCTATATTTAGCCTTTTGAGGCACTGCCACACTGCTTTCCATAGTGGTTGAACGAGTTTGCACTCCTACCAACAGTGTAGTAGTGATCCCTCCTGGCCACATCCCCTCCAGCATCTGTTATTATTTGTTTTCCTGATCCTGGCCATTCTAACTGGAGTGAGGTGGAATCTTAGAGTTGTTTTGATTTGCATTTCTTTTATGACCAGAGATGTTGAGCATTTCTTCATGTGTCTATAGGCCATTTTTGTTTCTTCTTCAGAGAAGACTCTCTTTAAGTCTTTGGCCCATTTTTTAATGGGATGGTTGTTACTTTGGAGATTAGTTTTGGAGTGATTCAATTTTTTGAGCTGTTGATATATTTTAGATATGAGGCCTTTGTTCATTGTTTGGTTGGTGAAGATCTTCTCCCATTCTGTAGGCTTCCTAATTAATTTACTAGCTATGTCCTTTGCCATACAAAAGCTCTGCAGTTTAATGCAGTCCCACTTATCCAGCCTTTCTCTGATTTGTTGTGATTCTTGGTCCTTATAAAGAAAGTTTCGACCTGTGTCAAGGAGGCCTACTGTATCTCCTATTCCTTCTTGTAAAGTTTTCAGTGTGTCAGCTTTTACCTCCAGGTCTTTGATCCATTTGCAGTTAATTCTAGTGCAGGGTGATATTTCTATAGTCCAAGGAGCTGGCAGCACTGTCTCCAGCGATTGAGAGCACACAGAGCACTGTGGGCGCTTTGCAAAGCTACTGTGATAGAAATGAGTCGAGGACTTCCTTGTCCTCTTCTCTTCCCCTGCGGCTGGCTGGCCCCAGCCTGTAGTTGTTGCTGTGGGAGTCTTGAGGGTGGCATGATCAGAAGCTGCCTTGTTGCCATTGACAATGTCCAGAATCCTCACTGTCCCTTAAGCATAACCAGTGCAAGAGCTTGAGTGTCTGTCCTTGGAGAATGGAGTGGAAACTTATGGTGTAGGGGAAAATGTCCACTGTTGAGGGATAAAAGAACAGACTTCTGGGACGCAGCTGTGTGACTGAGGTATCCTCCCTAAAAGTTCTTGCTACTTGAGGTAACACAAGTGAATCTATAGGAATCTAGCTAAAATCTCTCCTGGAATCTTACTATTTTTTTTTTAAATTTTGTGGGTCATGGGGCTTGAACTTGGCCTGTGTACTGTCCCTGAGCTTTTCAGCTCAAGGCTACCACCCTACCCCTTGGCCTGGGCATTGTCCCTGAGCTCTTCAGCTCAAGGATACCACCCCACCCTTGAGCAAAGCCCCATTTCCCATTTTCTAGAGGTTAATTGGAGATAAGAGTCTCAGGTCCTTTTGTGCCCAGTAATCTCAGCTAGGATTACAGGTGTGAGCCACCATGCCTGGCTTTACTTTTTACTTTTATGTTTTAAAACAGTCACAAACGTGTCGTTCACATTTTACCCAAAGGTAGGTTCTAATTCAAGGCAATCTAACTTCTGATGAAGATTTATCTTCTAGAAAGAGGGGAGAGCATGGAGAGTAAGAAGGCAGAAGGACTGGGCACCAGGGGTGGAGGCCTCTAATTCTAGCTACTCATGAGGCTGAAATCTGAGGATTGCTGTTCAAGGTCAGCCTAGACTTCTCAGAAAAGACTGTGAGATGAGATGCCTATCTCTGATAAAGGAGATGGAAGTGAAACTAAAGCTCAAGTGTTTTAGTGCCAGCTTCAACCAGAAAAGATAAGGGACAATGCCCAGGCTTTGAGTTCAAGCCCCAGTAACGGCATTAAGCAACAACCACAACAAAACAGGGAGTAAGGAGAAGGCAGGATATAGTCATATTTAAAAGAGTGGCATGACACTACATTACCTAATACATGCTATCATCTTGGCACTGTGCTTAAGGTTAGGATAGAGGATGAGCCTGATTGAAACTGGGCTGAGAACACAGGAAATCTTTATGACATTCTCACAAAGAAAAGCCAAACCAGCCTGGCTTCTGAGCAGAGAGTTTTTGTTTTGGGATTAATTTTGATGACTATTTTTAGAAGCTGAGAAAATGAAAGTTTATTTCATCGCCAATTCTTCCTGTTTAAATTTGGAGACATAGGTTTCTCTCTCTTCTTTCCTTCTCCAGATGGCTTTGAAATGAGCAGGGGATGTTGTTCAGTACAAGTTACAGGGTTTGGGAGCACATTCTCCAACAGAGGTGGCCTGCTATTACCCAGAGGGCCAATAGAGGGCTCCCGAGAACACTGAGCAAAACAGTAGAAGTCTCCACCAAGAGGTTCAGTTATAATGGAAGTTATTATGGTTACCTTGTGTACCGATGGACAGAACTGGATTCACTGGACAGAGATGCTAAAGAGGCACATTCCATCAGTGCAATAGAAGTCTTTCTTCTCTCTCTCTCTCTCTCTCTCTCTCTCTCTCTCTCTCTCTCTCTCTCTCTCTCTCTCTCTCTCGCTCTCTCTTTCTTTCTTTCTTTCTTTCTTTCTTTCTTTCTTTTGTTCTTTCTTTCCTTTTGAGGCCCTTTAAAGTACAACCTTCTATAACTACAATTTGTAGTTACCACATTCAGGAAATAAAATTGATAAAACACATCTTATCACAAAGAAGAAGGTTTATCCTGGTTTCCCACAAAGACCCAAACAAAATGGTTCTATTATATGCCTGGGCTATTGGAATAAAGACTGTACTCTTCAATGACAAATGAGTCAATGTGGTATGGGTAAAAGGTAACAGCAACTATAGCTGACAGATCAAAACCTTAGTATTACTTTCTAGCAAATTGTGCCACCTCGCTGAGTCTCAGCTTCTTTATCTATAGTATTAGGATAATCCAAACAGCCTTGCCTCCTCCAAAGTCTGAAGGTCATATAAGAAAATACATTAGAATTGCTTTGCATACTACAATGCATCCCACAGATGTTCAGCTAGTAATAGATGCAATAACTTAATGGTCCAAATTTTAGTGTCATAGTATGTATAAATGTTGGAATCCTTTGTTTCCTGAAGATCTCCTATAAGCTATATTATAGCCATAATATTTCTTATAATCTATCAACAGAAAACAAATAAGAAAAGATATATAGAAATATTTCTGAGGCTGCAGAAGAAAAGAGCTAGATTTATAGATCTTCGGACAGAAGGTTATTCAAACGACTAAGCAAAGCCAGATGATTTGTAGACATTATAGAGACTGTGTTTGAAGTAGATGCTAAGGTTTGTCTTCCTTCACTTATTTATTCATTCTTTCATCTGTGGTTGGAGGTTTAGGGGTAAGAATTTGGAAAATGGGAAAAGAAGTAGAATATTACAATGATATTGTCTATCTATCCATTGATCCATCATAGATGAACATACATTTATTTGCCAGGTGTTATGTAAATTCACAAAGGCAATAAAAGACATGCAAGACATTATTCCTGTTCCAAGGAACACAAAATATTCTGCCTGTCATTTAATAAATGACTTAAAAGATAAGGATAGATTTTTGTTGGAGTTTATTAAATGAGACATATGTCAAGGACACAGGATAACAATGGTAAAGAAGAAAAAAAGACTATGGAACCAGACAGCCTTAGGGTCTAATTTGCGATCTGCTAAGTTAACTAGTTTTGTATTGAGCAAAGTATGTACACCTAAGTTTCCTGCGTTAACATAGCCAACTTTAAAGAGTAGCTATAAGAATGGTGTCAACTGTTCCATCATGTGAGTGGCAGTTAGCAAACTCACAATTATTATTGTAAGTACTATCATGATTGCTTAAGCATACACATACAAGTCATGCTGCACATCACAGGAAAGGTGCAAATCACTCTGAAACATCAGAGGAGGGAATGTTCAGCAATGCTTTTGGGGGAAGGAACTATGAGTCCCTTAAAGGATCAGAGCGTTTTCCACTGGCAGAGATAAATAAAGGACATTCCAACAGGGACATGGAGCCAGGGTCACAAGCAAAGCAAAGTAGCGAGGGAGAATGTAGTATGCTGGGAATGGCGAGACAACCATTAGCCATGAACAAAAAGCTCATGTTGTGATTGACTTAATGTATTCTCTGACTTTGAAATTTCCATAAAGATATCTTACCATGTCTCCCTCTTCTCTCTGTATGTGTAGGAAATTGACTCAATTATCCTAATGCTTTACTGGTCTGAATTGGAAGGCAGTTATGTGAAATCTTGAAGATAAGAAAATTTGTTTTTCTGGAGTTCTCAACTATTCTTGTACTAGTTTTCTGCCTCAGTGTGGCTTACCCATCTTGTGCCTAGGCATGTAAGATCTCTAGATTCCAGAAAAAACTTAATTAATCTTTCTTTATAATATTTGTTTAATATATTTGTTTACTGTAGAGACATTAGAACAGTCAAGAAAAACTAGCTGCAGTAATCCCATGATATTTGAATCAGCCATCCCTCCATAAAATATATTCTTAGAAAAGAAATTGATAGATACATTTGAACTACAGTGGAATAGTTTCCAATCTGATCTCATTTAAGAGACTCACGTAATTTTTCAGTCAGGCTTTGGACACCAGGATAAATGAATAGAGAGCTATCATAAAATATCAGGTATGAGTGAGAATACAAGGGAGTTATTTTGCATGCCAAAAATAATACCACCATGCACTTAAAAACAAAAGGATATTTCATATAAGTTATCAGATTTGGGTTTTAATGAATAGCCTTTGAAATATTTTTACTGAAAAATAATTGAATGCCACATGGTTTTCTGTGGCTCAGCAGTACAACATGGTTTCAATTCAACATGTCAGTTTATAAGCACAATACATCTTGATCAATGTCATCCTTCTCATTATTCTCCCCTGTATCTCTCAACCCCACACATTGCCTCAATTTCCCTAGTTCCATTTTCATATAAATATATATATATATACAATATGAATGTATTGTTTACATAATTGATGAACTTTTTACTGTTGCATACAACCCTGCAAAACTCTCTGCATGAAAAATGAGTGACACTGATTGGCATATATTGTACTCACAAACTGACATGTTAAATTGGCTCCCCTGTACAACTACTTGCAGATAATAATTTTTGAAAAAGATATATAATATTTCTATTACTACAAAAGATCCCCCATGTCTAGTAATCCCCTCTATAAAGGCAATTGTGTTGATTCTTTTTTCATATATTCCTTCTTCCTGTCTTAGAACTCCATATAGTAGAGAAGTACAATATGCACTTTTTCTCTCTGGCTTTTCTCAGTGTATCTGGAAGGTTCCTATATAGTGTTCTGTGCACTTGTTTATTTCTTTTTGTTACTGGTGAGTGTTTCCTTGGGGTTTGTCACAAGTTGTTCAGACATCTGTTGATGAACATCTGGGTTATTTCCAGTTTATAACTTTTATGAATAAAGTTGCTATGAACATTTGTGTGCAAATCTTTTCTCTCTGTGTCATTGTCACAGTTTTTATTATGATGGGTTTCATATAGCCATCTTTGTATTTAGTATGCTTTACTGTAGCATTGACTTTCCTTTACTTAGATTTTTACTGTTATTACAAAGGGGATGGATGTACAGAGGAGTTATATAAGTCAAACAAAGAGTACATTTCTTCTTAGACTTGCATTTTTAAATTTGTATTTTTCCATCAGATTTTTGGGGAAAAACTCATATTTCTTTAGGTATTTTGTACTGATTCTGCCTTTTCTTCTATTTTTTGTTAGTGTAACACATATGGTATTCTGTTTAATATTTTCCCACAGGTCACTATGGCTCTTTACGTTTTTCTATTTTCCACCTGTTTTTCTCTTTCGTTTGTTTAGCTTCTACTATAGGTCTTTACAGTTACTGTTGTTTTTTTTTCTTCTGTAGCATCTTTTGTTAAGTCCATCTAGTGAATGTTTTGCCTTACCTGTTAATATTTATCTGTTCTGGTGTTTATTTGCATTCAACTTTTAGACTCACTACTTTCTATTTTTTTCCCTTGCTTCTCATTAGGTTTATATTTTGCTTTACATGTCTTAATATAATCATTGATGGCTGATTTATTCTTTTCATATTAGTTTGTTTAGCTTCTCTTACAGATCTTTACAGTTACTGCTGTTTTTTTCTTTTCTACAGCATCTTTTGTTAAATCCATCTAGTGAATGTTTTACTTTAGATGTTAATATTTATCTGTTCTGGCATTTGATTATTACATGTCTTAGTGCAATCATTGATGGCTGATTCATTCTTTTCATATCATTTCTGATTTGTTTCTGTCAACTGAGTTTTCTTCAGGTAAAGGATCACATTTTCTTTCTTCTTTGTCTATTGAGGCTACATGACTGCCTGAATTCTATTCTTTCCCTTAATAGCTACATTTTGTTCTGGAAGACAACTTATTTACTGTCTACCCATTTGACCTTTTGAAACTTGTCTTTATGCTTTGGTAGGGATAGTTTAAGGTAGTCTTTAAGCTAGAGTAAGCTCATCCCTACTCCTAAGCCTAGGCTTTCTGGTTTCTGTACTACATTTGTCTTCATTTGTTGAGGATTCTCTGATGTGGCTGTTAAAACAGTCTCTCATGTCTGTGCAATCAGCAGTATACTGGGAAACAAGTATTTCAAGTAGGTAGGAATTGCAATGCCCTGGCAACTTTTCTTTCTCTAGTACATATTGTTTTCTTGGCCACGTGAAGTCTTGCCCTACGTATACTTCAACCAAAGTCTTCACAGGACTCCTGTACTGGTTTTAGCATCTCCTTCTTTACATAACTTCATCCTGTTTAGAACAATATCCCACAAATCCAAGATACCACTTCAGTTTTGAACCCAAGTATCTCTCTTCTGGCCTCTACATGACCATGGTTTGGCTCCCTGCTTTGTCATAATCCAACAAGTGTCTACAATTAGACAATAGGTTCAATGCCTGCTTTACCTCATCTTTTCCCCTTTACTTGGGATCACAATCTTTTGTGACCTGTGAGCCAATATCTTCAAATAGTTATTAGGTATGTACATTTCCATTTTTATAAATGTTCATATCAGTGTGTGTAGTTCTGTATGGGTCAATTGTTCACATACATACACACATATACATATATATCAGATTGCAAGACTACATAGTATTTATTTTGCACAAAGAGAAGCCAAGGGTTTTTTAAAATCTGTATACAAAACCATGATAAAGGAAGAATAGCAGCAGATGTTACAATTCTTGATTTTCCCAACCAACCACATATTCTCCTGAGGGCAAGTATTTTCTATAATTCATAAGAATATTGTAGATGATGTTTGTTGGACCCAGAGACAATTGTCTTTAGTTGAGTTCTTCCTTATTCTGGAACAAAGGTAGTATTGTAATTCCTTCCAGTTAGGTATAATTCAGTAGTTCCCCTTTCTTACTTGGACAGAGCCTAGAAACTAATCATTGCCAGTGACTTAGAATTGCTCTGTGTCCATTCTGGATAAAAAAACATTGCTGGCAGGAAAAATCCAGTCTCTTCTCATTCTGTCATGATGGCTGGCAGTGTTCAAAATGATGACATATCAGCTTAGGTTTCTGAAGGTCTACAATGATTGGAGACTTCTTCCCAAATTTCAATGGACAGGCAGTGTGAACAACAATAGCCCTGTGGTTTTTTAAGTCCACTGAGACTTGGGGAGTTGTATGGTTTCACAGCGTAACTACAGATGATTTTGATGAAAGTTTGCTGGCTTAGGTTGATTCTCCAGAAACAGACCCCGAGACAAGAATTATAGAACATGTGATCAATGACAGAAGTGTTCCTCGGACATGCTGTTCAGGAATGGAGGCAGCACAACAGTTCAAGTGTCATCTCAGGCAAACTGCCCACTCGATCTGGGCTGTTCTTGCCAGTGAACTGTGGAATGTAAGTTGTGCTTTGTTGTGAGTTGGTGCTACCTCAAGTCAAAGCAAGAAAGCGGAGCTTTCTGATTCCTACACACGCCACAGTTGCAGAGGAGGGGCTGATGCATGCAGAAGTTGGAGAAAGTGATACAAAGAATCTTCATGAAACACCAGAACAGTGCACTGTTGTGATCCTAGGAGGACACAAAAGCTTCATGCCTTCATTTTTAGTTCTATGAATTGGGAAGACTCACCATTCCTAACCTCTTGTAAGAATGACATGGAGGTAATTGCACTGCAGTGTTACTTGAAATGAGAGATGCTGGTGGTTAGTATCAGATGGAAAGGTCTTTTCTCCCTATATCAGTTTATCATAATTGTCTATGTAAACACTTGTTGTCTGCTCACTGAATTTACCCCCAAACTTTTCCGTTTTCTCCTGCTTTCTCAGCCTCTGAATCAACTTAGAGAGCTTTAAAATTCCATTCTTGTTATTTATTATTTGCTAGCAGCCAGCTGAGTACTCAGACCTGTTTTCTAGACACAAAGACATGGGTCAGAATTGCTTGTTTCCTTGTCACTGCTTGATTTACCTACTCACCAGCCTGGCCTGAGTAATGGTTGCCTTCCAATTTGACTTAGATTGCAAGGCTTTGGGGAGCTTGTCTAATGGTGGTGGCTTTCTTTACCAAGAGAGCTGAATGAGTTACACTGCCTTTGTGCTCTTTTGAAAGGCGAAGCAAATGGAATTTTACCTGTCGTGATTTGAAGTGAAGTTGTGGCTCCTTTTGCTACAATTGATGGTATTGTTTATGCTGATGGTAGACCAGGAAACTCTAGTCTTTAGGTGTTTGGGTGTGAGTGATGAGGAAAGGCCTTTCAATTAGCTATAGGACCAAGTGGCAATTAAGGAATACAGAATCATCCTTCAAATTTTCTCCCCCTCCCTTTGTCATCCCTTCTCTCCATACTCACTGCCCCTTTCTGTGGTTAACATTTATAAACTAAGTATTCCAGTTCTTTGTCTTGATTTCGAACAGCTAGAATGTCTATTATATTGACATCATAGCTGAGGTCTAAATAAACTTCACTCTTAGTTTTAGAAAATCTTTCAACATATTTAGCATTGCTCTAATTGTTTTAGAGTTTAGGTTTTCCTAGAATTTTCTGCCTCCAGTCCTGTCAACCTATTTACCAAAATAACCCATCAAACCACTTGAGAAAATTGATGAGATTGGGTATCTGGCATTGTGACAAGTCCATAAAACTGGTGACTCAACTGAGTTGTTCATTTTTTAAAATTTTTTCAAACTAATAGCATCAGTACCATGTAAACAATAATCAAGCTGTATATATGGTGTTTCCAGGCAAAAATAAACATTCTCACATTGCAATGGAGAAGTCAGTAGTTTTGAAGCTCACAGATAATAACCTTGCTGGACAATTACCTCATGTCATTAGTATTTAGAGCTTTGACACTCCTATTTTATATCATAAGATGATGTTATTATGTCAACACTCGTTTGGTCCTTTGTAGTTTACACAATGTTTTTGCATATATGTCCCTACTTTGTCTTAATGACATTACCATGTTTATTTTTTTTTGCCAGTCCTGGTGCTTGAACTCAGGGCCTGGGTACTGTCCTTGAGCTTTCTCAAGGTTAGCGCTCTACCATTTGAGCCACAGCACCACTTCTGGCTTTTTCTGTGCATGTGGAATGGAATGAAACCCAGGGCTTCATGTATGCTAGGCAAGCACTCTACCACTTGGCCATACTCCTGGCCCCTACATTATCATTTTTAAAATTATTTTTATTTTCTGTAAGTATGTGTACAAAGGATTACTATTCAATGCATCCGTTTGTAAGCATCATGATTCATCATTCTCCATCCTTCTCAATTGACTTTTTGTTTTTGTGTTTTGTTGTTATTATTGTTATTTTCCTGTCCTGGGACTTGAACTTGGCACTTGGCACTGTCCCTGAGCTTTAATACTCAAGGCTAGCACTCTACCACTTGAGACACAACTCCACTTACGCCTGTTTTGGTGATTTATTGGAGATAAAATCATGCTGATTTTACTGCCTTGGCTAGCATAAAACCATGATTTTCAGAACTCTTTCTCTTGAGTAGCTAGGAATAGGGGTATGAGCCACCAGCTCCCTGCCCACCTTTAGAATTTTAAACCATGTTTCCTGCCTTGAGTAAATGAGGGCTGGTTTGTGGCATGTAGTACAGTTGATACGTGTTAATGATAAATTATATTAGGGTTCTCTAGAAGCCATGTTGTCAAGCTTTCAGGGATAATGACATCAAAAGTGCCTAGTGTGAGAGCTGTGAGTTGTGTTTGTAATCTATCAGTGAAAGAGATGCTTCTCAGGGGGCTATTGACTAGACCTGGTTACCAATCCTGAGTCCACTACTCACTCACTGCTAACCTTTGGCTCAGTTCTGTATCACTCAGTCTCAGCTTTCTCATTTGGAAAATGAAGGTTAAAACACTGAGAGCATGCAGAATGGTTGTGCAGATTGCATGAAACAATGTGTGCAAAACACTTACACAGTTCCCGGCACGTAAGTGCCCCATCAAAGATTATTATTCTGTGTGTGGAATGATCCTGGCTAATGGGATTCATTCATTATATTGAACTTCAGACTTCTTTAGAGAGCTTAGAATATGGTAAATAAATGACTTTGAATTTTTCAACTCGTCTAACTCAGTGAAAATTGACACTACAGAGCACAGAAGATTATTGTGTCCAAAGATTAAGCTGACAAAATGAAGGTAGCCAGATTTTCTCTTCATGCCCAATGCCTTTCAATTCAGGGTCAAGCCTATGAGCTGCTACATTGTTGATAGAGAACTGGGTCTCTCACAGGTGCCATGGAAGGTGATGGAGGAAGATAGAAATGAAAGGACATTGGGCAGGGTTGCCTTTTCATTCTTCTTGCTGTCAGGTACCAGAGATTCCAACTGAGGAAATAATTGGGACCAGATTTTCACTAATTTTCTGAGAATGAGGATTTCTAAATGAACGAAACGTTGGAGGTCTTGTCTGCTAAAACAACAACAACAAAAAAAACCTGTCTTCCACAGTATGATTCTACTTTCTTGTCTCCAGTATCTGTCCTGTAGGCTCCCTACCTTGCCCCCACCAGCATTTTCCTGGCCCTCTTTCTTTTTAGCTCCCTGTCTCTGCTGAATGTAGTCTTCTCCCCTTCTCTTGGTCAAAACAATTTCCCTGTATTCTTCAGAGATGGGTTCCACTTCTACTTCCTCATGGAAACAAATCTTTCCTCACTTTCTCACTATGCCAGATTCTTGTCCACCATCATATAGTTCATTAGTATGTCAGCATCTCTTCTCATAGTCCTTTGATTATTTCATACTTATTACTATGCCTCCTTGGCTTATGTTTGCTAGACTTTGAGGTCTGTAGGGATAGGCACTGCCTCATGCATAGCCTGGCACATCATAGGTGCTCCATTGATATCTGCAGGCTGAATAAAGATTAGGCACAGAGAGCTATGGTTGGACCAATGTACTAGAGAAGCAAGAGCTCTGGCTTCTCAGTAGAGGCTGGAGAAATCACTGGGCAAAGAAACCAGAGAGACCACTGAGCAAAATGCTTACCTTTGTAGTAAAATAAGACATGACAGAAAAAGAACATTTATGGAGGTCATAGAATGCACATATATGTTTTATATATCCCATCATCGTTCTCCCCACCCCTAAGAAGCCTATTTTGGGCTTCTTGGGTGTCCCTTATTAGTTTCTCTTTAGAATAAATCTTCTTCATTTTACCTTAGGTCTGATGCTTCAGACTATCTTTGCTTCTTGAGTATACTCTGGCTCATGAGGCTTTCTGCTAGAAACCAATATGATGGAATCCCCATTCCTAGCTTTCTGAAATTGACACCTGTTTCCTTCATATTCCTGCTTCCTGGATCTTCTATCCTCTCTTTTCTTCATCCCTATAATCCTATGGAAATGGAATCTGAGCGTCCTGGATTCCAATCCAGTTTCTCCATAACGTTGTTTATCTGCGTCCACTGAAATGAATGCAGACAAGAGGCCTTGTCTTCTAGTGTTATAGTGAAGACTCGACTTGGGATTCTTCTCCTTCACTACAGGTCCCTCATAAAGTGGTTAAGAAACCTTATAAGAACTCTGAGTGATACTACCATCCAGTCTGACAGTATTGTGGAACACTGACTTTCCTAACATCCTCAGAATTAAGCATACAATGAAAATGGTTAGCCTATTTAAGAGATATCGGCCATTAACCCAGGCAGATGCTCACAAATAATGCCTTGCACTCACTGTATAATAATGAGTGCTATTAAATATGAATGACCTCATTTGTCCTCCTGGCATGTGTGTCCCATAGAGAGTGACACATATGTATATCACCATTTAGCATCTGGAAAAACTATCACCTAGACAGGTTAAGTGATTTTTATCAACTCCCAAGGCTAACTATTAAGTGCTGATCCTTGAGAAGGCATTGTATTTGGAGGATTTAGGCCATAAAAGTTGTAAATTAGTCTTTGGGTAGGGTGTAAAGCCAAAATAGAGAGACAGAATTCGGTAGAGGATGAGTGTGGCAAGACACAGAGGAACATGGAACATAGGAGGAGCTGATCAGGAGCTATGAAGTCAGCCTGTTGGGAGTTGTCATGCCTGAAGGCACAGGAGACGGAAGCCCTAGAGTTTGCTTCCCCAAGTTCAAACACGAGTCTAGTCTGGGACCTAGTTCATGTACTGATCTTTGATCTGGTTAGAGGTGAGGCCTAAGTCTTTGCATTTCTGAGCTGATGCTATTGGACATTGAATTGTCTCCATAGCAAGGTTCTCAGAAGTCCTTGAGTGAGTCTAGAGCAGACCTTGTGCCAATAAGGTTTTTCCTATCTGAAGCAACCTTATATCAATTTTCGTAGTGGACTCGCCCTATGTACTTGGACAAAGAAGGCAATGGCTAGCAATGGAGAATACTGAGTTATACCCAGATCTTAGAAATGGACAAATAATTTTCTTCCTAGCCTATATTATCCACAATTCTACTCTTTGAAGATTGGGGTGTTTCCTTCCTGCTGTAATTAATTCAGTTAAAAAGGAAGAAAGCTCGTTGCTGCTGGTGTCTCTGTGAAGGACAAAGCATGTATTGGTTCACAGTGTTGAAAGAAGTGATTGAAAATAAGTTTCCCTGAAGGTATTTACAGCCAAGAGCTTCACTAAAACATCCACTTCACAGGGAGAAGAGAGAGGGTGAGAGGCTACACAAACACTCTGTCTTCAGCAAGCCAGAGCCAAAACAATGCTAAAATTCTTGGCAGCCAGTTGCTCCATGCTACTTTGCTTTGCCAAGGGAGTGATGAAGGATGCCCAGACTGGAGAGCAAAACCTTGTGAGAGACAGAAAATTATGGCATCGACTTAATGGAAATCTCAAATCTTCTCCCAGAGGCTGACAGCTTCTGTACTCCCATCATACCAGAGTGTTTGTTGAGATCATAGTCAAGTCAAAAGAGAGAGTTCCACAGATGAGGGTCACATCAGGCTGAGAGACAGATGAATCTAATCACAGCTTAAGGAAATAGGCTTCAGAGAATCTGGGTCCGTTTTACCTGATACCCTTGAATACTGCTAACACCATTGTTAACTTGGGATCATTGCTCTGTGAGAATTTATCTGATGAGTAAGATACTGCCCTTCTGAGGTAAGGATGATTTTCAGTAGGGAGCCCCATGCATTCACACAAATGCTCACCTATGGTCTTTTTCTAAGTACATTGAATCTCCAGACATCTGTGATAAAACTAGATACGACTGAGAGTAAGGGATGTTCTTATTCTCTGGTCATTCAACCACACGGAGAGGATCTCATTCAGATCCCAGATCTTCAAAAGGCATCCGAACCTTCATCTCAGAATACAGTTCTATTAGCTTAGCCCTCTCTCCAGCTTCACAAAGACAGTGGTGAGATGCTGTCTTGGGCTAGGGAACTAGGTTTTCAGTAGGAATATTAAATTATCTCATATAGGATGAGAGCCTACCAGTTAAATCCCTGACCATGCCATTAGCAAGCAGAACTCCATACACAGAGAAGACTAAGAATGGGAAACAGTAACCACAAAGCAACTTTATCTAATATGCAGAAATGACAAAATGGATCTTTTATTAGCAGCTTAGAGACAGAAGACCTGCCCATTTAGAGAATGTCACATCATTACACTGAGCTACAGGAAGCCAGTATGCTGCCAGTAGGCTTCCTTTATCTTGACTCTTCTTTGAAGGTCAGTGCAGTTTTGCACTATATAGGGAACCTCAATTAAGAATCTCACACACACTCCTTAGCTTCTCATCCTTGACTACTGATATGTAATCTTTAAAGCTTTACTTGCCATTTCTGTTATTTTAATTCATCTTGAGTATGGAGAGCTATGCATCCAGAGACACCTCTGAACTGTGTACTGTTATGAGACCATTAACGAATGTCTCTAAGCTTCTCTTACCCCCTGGAAATATTCCATCAAGTGTCTTAGGAAAGATTCTGGGTTGAGACTGATCTCTGTTAGTCTCTAGTACTTGGATTTAGAGCCCTATGTTTAGAAACCAATCTCCGGTAACATTACAGCAGCTGGAGGCAAACCTCTACTCTGAGCATTGTGCCTTTCACACATCCAATTAAATATGTAAAGTATGACTTCTGACTAATATCAGCATGTCATGTATGATATTGAATTGCAGCAATGAGCTGAGGTAAAAACAACTGAGTGACAGTCCAATTTTCTGTTCCTTGAGGCAAAGAAACCAGACAGAGCCCTCCTTTCCCTACCCAGTTAAGGCATGAGGGTCCCCAGGAAGGGTGGCAGATGCTGAGGAAGGGTGAGATCTGATTTATTGCTCCAATTAATCATGGAGGGTAAGGCAATCATTGCTGTGGTGTTGGACTTTCTCTGGGGAAAGTATAGGAAAATTATTCTCTTCATTCTTTACGCACCAAGAACATTTGCTGCTGCTTCAAGCACAGAGAGGGTCGCATAAACATCTTAATATTGCATGAAGCTTGTATAAGACTGACTGAGTATGTGATTGCTAAACCTTGACATAAAAAGACATACACAGAGAGAGAGAGAGAGAGAGAGAGAGAGAGAGAGAGAGAGAGAGAGAGAGAGAGAGAGAGAGAGAAAGAGAAAGAGAAGGGTAAAGTTCTAATATACCCCTTCTGTCCCTTCTCTATCTGACTATAGATATAGAAAATATAAATAATATAAATGTAGATATTATAGATATGGAGATAGGTAGACAGCTAGATAGACTCTCTCTCTCTCTCTCTCTCTCTCTCTCTCTCTCTCTCTCTCTCTCTCTCTCTCTCTCTCCCTCTCTCTCTCCATACACATACATACATACTTCAACTAGAGAGGCTGTCCATAATAACTGGGTATTTTGACAATTTTTATTGTAGGATTTTTGTCATGTGCTATATCAAAGCTCATGTTAGGTCAAGCCTAAACACCAAAATCTACTGGCATATTCCCTACTTTTTGTTTTCATAAAATCAGAGCTAGTCTGTCTTCTTTTTCTTCCAGAGTTTGAGGTTTTGCTGTTATATTTCTATCACCCCACAGGAGAGATTGAATCATGGAGTTTCAGAGTTATGGGACTGTGTGTTTTGACTATAGAATTCTAGGCTTTTCCATAGCTCTCAGGGAGAAGGTAGTAGCATCGGGTAGCTGCAGACACACCTCACCCCCCTGAAAGGGCCCTGAGAACAGGTGTATGGGAAAGTATGTGGCCATTCAATGAGTCAAGGAGCAAGCCACAATTCAAGAGGGGTACTTTGTGATGATTCCACAATATCCTCCGAGCATCTTTCTTATAACTACTCTCTTCCAACTCCCACTGCCCGCACAACCGTTACATTTTTTTTTAATGTCCTAGTTGGTTCTATCTTCTCACATAGACTCAGATAGTTCACTGTTTCTCTATTCCCAACTAGGCAAGTTCAAATTATTTCCTGCCCTGAATCACTGCCCTGAATTCCTGGCCAGTGTCCTTTGTCTTTGTCTGTCCAACCCTGGTTCAACAGAGAGATTGTTTTGAAAATACCAGATAACATTTTTAAGACAAAATTCTTACCCTCTAGCCATGTTTGGAATCACTAAATCCTTCCTTTCAGTACTTGTTTAGATAAAAAATACCATGTTTAAGCTGGAGCGTCAAGTCCTTCTGATCTATTTCTTGCCCATGCTCCAGCTTCTTCAACTGCGATGCCCACTGCCTCGCATGGCTCACCAGGATCCACTTGCTGATGTCCTTTAGATTCCTTGAATGGTTTGAAGTCTCTCATTTCTCTCTGTCTTCACACACTGTGATATTTCACATTTCTTGCCCGTCTTTGTTCCCTGTGATTGGATTAGGACCTGGATGGAGCCTTGCCCATCAGCTGGTTGTTGTGCCTCAGCACTTAACAGAAAACCCTGACACCTGATCACTACTCAGTACAGATGTGATGAATGAATGGGTGAGGCATTAAAGAGAGGAAGCAAAGAAGAAAGCCATTGTCTACAAGAGCCCCTTTCTACCCTACTCCTTCCCTGTAGATTCCCTGAATATGCACATAAAGACAGAAGGAGGAGACACTTAAGGAAAATATAAGCCACAGCTTTATTTTATAGGTAATGAAACCAAGGGTCTGAGAAGTCTCTTAAAATCATCAAATATCATACTTATCAACTAGGCCAGGCCTAGAAACAAGTTCTTCCAATATCTGTTCCAAGCATTACTCTTCCCTTGTATTTGTTCATTCCTAGAACTTTAGAGGTAGAAGGAATCTTTCTGACATTTTATAAATCAGGACTCTTACGGAGGCTCAGAGAGACAAATCAATTCGCTTTAGGATAGGTTTTCAAACCTGTTTTTACCCAAATTGTAGAGAACAAGAGTGAGGCAATCCTTGAACCAAAAGCACAGGACTTCAGACTGCATAAGAAGAGCTAGTTGATTCTCCCTGAAACTGGTTGAGCTCAGGTTTGGCAATGCCAGTTTCATGGGTCCTTTACCCTTCTCTCAGTTGAAAGTTTTGTCTAGTATGGCTCCTGTCAGCCTAATTATCCTGTCATTTTAGTTCCCCAGTTAGTCCTGTAAACTGCTAGCAAGTGCCAGGTACTACAAGACTGAGAGAAGTCTCTGGCAGTGTGTGCCAGGGATTTTGAACTCCAGATCTCCCACTGGGTAAAGAGACCTCAAATCATTTACCATTCTGTGCTTTGACTTCTTCCTCAGTGGAATTGGGGAGGTGGGGGGAGGGAGGCCTCCAGGGGTCTAGAAAGTGACTTCACTGGATTACTAGAGAAATGTGCATAAAATCCTCCGGGATTCTTGGAGGAAAGGACAATGTAAATTCCAGACATCATTATTATCCTTGCCTTCAGAAAAAGGCTTCGTTTCAGGTTTAGAAGTTAGAAATGGGTCCTAGTAAGCTTCTTGAGATTCCTGTACTCCCTATAAGACAAGGTCAGGACAATGAGTAAGGTTACCACCTTGGAGTGGCCCATTGGCCCTCAAATCTCCCTTCTTAACTCATCATCAGAGAGGCACTTGTAGGAAGGACAGTTCAGATAAGATTGATTTCCCATGTAATTGTGGCTGGCAGGCAGAAGATTGACTTTGCCCCAGGTCTGAGGAATGGGAACCACAGAGGGAGGCCAGGACAATTCAATTTGTGAAATGCATTGCTGAGGTCTTCCAATTAGTGCCAGGAAGATGTCAGGAACCGAGTGGTCTGGAGTGACTAAGTGTCCCAGAACCCCTACAGATACACTTCATCAGGGGTAGGCAGCTAAGGCTGGGGGATGGCTAGCTTCCATCTCAGGTTCATTCGTGGTGGATGGTCTAGGCACTCCTAGGACTAAGTCTTAGGGATCTGAACTCAAGAGATGAGGTGAGAGATAATGTAGTTTTCAACTCAAACCTTCTTCATTTGGTGTTTTAAGAGAAATTCATTGCATTACCAGACTCTTCCCAGCAGACAGACAGATACTTGAGTGTGAAGAGAACAAAGTTAAACCAAGTGAGATCCTAGGAGCAAAAGAAGTTTCTTCCCCTGTGTCTCAGAGGGAGGACAGATGCCTTTACGCAGAGGAGGGAGAGGTGGTTTAGGGAGTGCACCCTCCCTTTTTCTCTCATCGTTGTTACGTTCTATTTTTATCATCATAGGGTAGAAGAAGAGTAGGTTATACCTCTGGGGGGGCACTTCTCCCAATTTCTACCCATGTCACTTGGCTTATCAGAACTCTATCTGCTCCTCTGGTGGATCCTTCTACCAGATAACCTCCTCACCCTAGGCAGCTCCAGCTGGAGTAGATATGTTATCCTTTCTCTCCTCCTTCTCCACACTTGGTCACTGCATCAATATTTCCTGCCTTGTGAGGCTGCATGTCTCCAAGGCAAGTGATACTGAACTTAAAGGCTTGGTGGAGTCTCAGCAGAGCAGAAAGAGGAGAGAGGGAAAGAGGAGAATACTGTAGAATGATCTTCAACCCTCTGAGTCCACTTGGTAAGTGCTACATTAACACTACCTCATCTTTGTTCTGAGAGAAAGATCTGTTAAGGCATCCATACAAGATCACAGTATCTCTTCATGGCAAAGCTAGGTTCAAATCTAGCAAAGTCTGTTTCCTCTAAGAGTAATAGGAAGACAAGAGTTCATGTCATTTTCAAGTTAGGTCCTTTTCTATTTTCATTGTTCAAGAGATACCATGTGATATTTACAAGAGCAGCCTCTAAGTTCTCCTCTGTTGCATAACCAATACTCTTGCATTCTGTAGCTTAAAACTACAACTTGAGTCATATCATACCATTTTGGTAGGTCAGGTATTTTGGAAAGGGTTAACTGGAGGGTTCCAGCTCAGAGCCATTTCTGAATTCGCAGGATACCTGTTGCCCAAAGCTGAAGCTTTGAGACCTTAGCTGGAGCTAGGGGAAGGGCTTGCATGGTGGCTGACTCATCTGACTTCAGTTTCTTCTTACGTGGTACCCACCATAGGGGATTATTGGACAGCTCTCATGCAACAGCACCGGACTTCTTCTTCTATCCCCCACCAGTATGGGGTCTAAGAAAGGCAAGAAGAAGCCGGAATGCACTCTGTAGCCTAATCTTGGAAGGCACACATTGTTGTGGCCACTATATTATAATTATTAGAATTATTCAAATAATTATTAGAAGCCAGTCACTAATATGACCACCATATTCCAATTATTAGAGCTAGTCCTGTTTGCTTTCAAGGAGAGAGAAATTAAATGTCTCCTATTGAAGACAGGAGTATCAAAGGATTTGCAAACATATTTTAAAATACCATTTAAAAAGACCCATTTTCATGGTTGCCTGCTGCTGCAGGCTCACAGACTAAGAGTAGGATGGTAGAAAGGAGTCAGTTATTTCTCGTGACATCTTCATAGGCCTGTTGAGTAGGAATTTTACATGGGAACTAATGCTCTCAGAAAGAAGTCCTTTTATCCAATAAGGGACCAGCAACAAAAATATATTTGAATGAACTAAGTTTGTTTTCACTCTGAGTGACATAAATTTATATCCAAGTCAATTGCTCAGATCTGTTTAGTAAATGACTTATAGTAACAATGATTTATTTTTTCCTCTGCACAACATGGAGATATATATTTAGGAGTGAAATCACCAAAGAAGTCATCCCTCTCATGGTAATAATTAGACAATTAGAGAATTGACAATTAAAGAATGAGCCAAATTCTGTTTCAAGCTAACTTCAGACAAACCTCATTAGAGTCTTATGAAGGAAGTGATCATTCATGGTATAAAGAAGAAACTGAGGCACAAAGAAGTTATAGGATCGATCCATGTTCAGATAAGGAGCTGAGTGCTGACTATAGTCTCACCTCTTGTACACATCCTAGTAACTTTCCATATACCCCTGGATGGGAAAATGGGGGAAACACAGTGTTTCTCTATTTGTAATAGGACATTGAATCTTCCCTTGGCATCTAGAGGAAGGTGTTGTAACACAGATTCTGCGTTGTAGGTACCTGCTGAGTATTTTTCAACAGGCTCAAAGATGATAAGAATAGGGAAAACACTACATTGAGAGTGACCACATATCTTCTTCCACTGCTCCACTTCCTGTTCTGGAGGGAGGGAGTAACGCTCCAGCAGGACTTCAGAATCCAGTAGAGCTACAACAAAGAAAAGAGAGACCATCTGCCCAGACACACACATTGTGCTTCACTTGTCTTTCCTAAAGAAGTTCTTTCTCTTCCTTCCTTCCTTTCTTCCTTCTGCCCTTCCCTTCCCTTCCCTTCCCTTCCCTTCCCTTCTGTCCTCCTTCCCTTTCCTTTTCCCTCCCTCCCGTCCTCTCTTCCTTCCTTCCTTCCTTCCTTCCTTCCTTCCTTCCTTCCTTCCTTCCTTCCTTCCTTCCTTCTTTTTGTCTCTTTCTTTCTCTGTGTGTGCAGGTACTGAGCTTGAACTCAGGGCCTGGGTACTGTCCTTGAGTTGTTTTTGCTTAAGTCTAGTACTCTACCATTTGAGCTACTGCCTCAATTCTGACATTTTGGTGGTTAATTGGAAATGAGAGTTTCATAGACTTCCTGTCTAGGGTTAGCTTTGAACTATGACCCTCAGATATCAGCTTCCTGAGTAGCTAAAATTACACGGATGAGCCATTGGTGCCCAGCTTAAAGCAGTATTTTCTTTTCTTTCTTTCTTTTGCTTTTCTTTTTTTTTTTTTTGCCAGTCCTGGGCTTGGGCTCAGGGCCTGAGCACTGTTCTTGGACTTTCTCAAGGCTAGAGCTCTACCACTTGAGCCTCAGCATCTCTTCCGGCTTTTTGCTATGTATGTGGTACCGAGGAATCAAACCTGAGTCTTCGTGCATGCTAGGCAAGCACTCTACCACTAGGCCTAAAGCAGTATTTTCTAAAGCACTCCTGGGTGATTATCCTGTGAAGCCAGGGCATCAAACTAATAATGTCTGAGGCATAAATTTGCATACAACTAAAAAGCTCTCTGTGGCCTCACCCACCTCAGAACCCCACAGGTCACATTTCTCAATGCAGAAGCTGTGGCCAGAGAGTCCCTGTGCTGTGTTCAGGTGGCCCTGTTCAAACCTATTTGCAGTCAAGCTTCTGGAGGCATTGGGGACAGAAGCTCAGGGCTACATTACATATGCAACAGCATGTTCTTAGAGCACTAATGCGCTGCCTTGTTTTGGGGGAGAGCAGTAGGCACTATGGATTCAGGCTCCGGAGCTGGGCCAGCCCCGCAAATCCGCATTTTTTCCCCAGCCAGCATGTATTGTGCATGCAGTACACACATTGCTTGGGCTTCCTCTAATATCTTTTTTTGTTTTCATTATGCCTAAATTTGGCCTGCCCAGAGAGCATGATTAAAATGAAAACTGTATTCTAATAGAGCTGGGGAAATGGAAGGGAAAAAAAAGTCTAAAAATAGGCTAAGGAAAGGAGAGACAGAGAGAAAAAAAACCCTCAAATGGCATAATGGCTAAGTTGGTTCAAGCACACACAGTCATTTCTTTTGGAGAGAGAAAACAGCAGTGAGACCCGTGCAGGTGTTTGTATAATCCAGGTCACATCAAAACTCCTTGTCTGTTTTACAAATTCAAAACCCTAGGAAAAATGGAAGCAAACAGTAATAGGAGATAATAAGGAGAATAATAAGTCCGCCTCCCTACCTCGCACAGAGGAGTTTGGTGAGCCAGAAGGTATCTATAATGCACTTTGTTCTCAGCAGACAAATGCTAGATAGTGAGAAGAAAAGTATTGCTCATATCCCTACTCAAAGCCCAATGGGGATGGAATACAAGCACTTGATTTGGGGATTCATTCCTTTCTTTCTCCATGATTCAATAATTCAGACTGAAGAACTCATCTGAAACTTAACTTCCTATAGAAAGTATTGCCTGGTCTTCTGGTATGAGTAAAGTTTTCCAGGTCTAAGTTATATGAATTCCTTTTATTTGCCCATCAAGCAGTAGTTTTGTCCTTATTGTTTTGTTTAATCCATGTTTCTTTAGCCTAGTCCTACATCTCTATGACCTTGGGAATTGCATAGGAGGTGCTTAGAATGAATGAAGAAAGGAGTGAATGAATGAATTTTGGATGAATGGGTGAACAAAGAGCCCTTGGAAGGGTTAGCATTGGTGGCTCATTCCTGTAATCTCAGCCATACAGGTGGTAGAGACTGGGACATTATGATCTGAGACTGGCCTCAGGCAAAATACAGAGATCCTATCTGAAATATAACAAAAGGTCTTAAGTGGCTGAAGTGGTGGAGTGCTTGCTTGCAAGTACAAAGCCCTAAGTTCAAACCTCAGTGGGAAAAGAAAAGTCTCTGGGAAAGTCATCTCAATTCCTGGGCTTCTGTCTCTCAACCAGTAAGTATTGTTAGGTTCTGTTCCATGATGAAGGTGTCCTTCCTGGGATAGAGTGGTTGTCTTGGCCGACATGTGCTTAAAGACATGGCTTAGCCTTGTTGCTCAGGTTTGCAAAGGCCATTAGAAGAGCTGTCAGGCATGTTGCCTGCTCGTCTCTGGTCTTGTATCCCCATCATACCCACAGTGTGACTGAGTATTTGTACTCATTAAAACTGAGACCCAGAAAACCTGAGCTATCCAATTATAACAAAGAAGTTTCTACAGATACCAGGATCCTCCTCTAGGTGATATATAAAATCTTGAACTCCTCCCATCCATCAGATTAGAGTCAAGCAATGAGTAGCAATGTTATATTGTGGTTGGGTACTGAAGGCGCAGTCTCGGATCTCAGGCCCCATTTCTTACTAAAGCTGTACCATTTTGGACTAGTTACTACTTCTCTGTGGCTCCATGCTGTCACTTTGTGAAGGAGAGATGATCCTTTTTCTACCTCCTCGGGTGGTTTATGTGGATGTAATGAGTTAATACACACAAAGACCTTAAAAGAAGCCCAGAGAAGGTACTCAGTACATGTCAGCTGCTTTCAATATTCTCTCTCTCTCTCTCTCTCTCTCTCTCTCTCTCTCTCTCTCTCTCTCTCTCTCTCTCTCTCTTGCATATTCTCTTTTTCTGCCTCTGTACATTTATTCATGAGCTCCCATTCTCTATTGAAACCTGATTCAGCTTTCAAGGCTCAGCCCCTCATACACCATAGATCACAGCCTGTCAAGCTGGGAGGAGCCGCACAGATAATTGAATCCAACCCCCTAATTTTACAGATGAGAAGTCAGAGGCACAGAGAGGCACGTCTAGTTGTTCAAGGTCGCAGAGCCAGCTGCAAACCCAGGGCCACCGACCTTGCAGCCAGGTCTCTCCTTCCAGACTAGTGAGCCTCCCTCCTTGGAACTCAGAATTGTTACTGTTTGCATCTTTCTTCTGGTGCTTGTTCTCTTGCGGCGGCATTTTATTAGGATGTAATTAGTAATCACTTTCAGAATAGTCTCTCTTGGTGCCTCTTAACATCCCCTCCTGCTGGCCATGTTGCTTTGTACAGAGTAGACACTCACTGATGATAATAATAATGACCCATGTTGGATTAGGAAGTCATTGTTTGCTAAATGTTTTCATAAGGCTCCTGTGGTATTGATGGAGACAGGCCCTGAGATATGAATTGCTTTAGCTCCTCTGGAGAGGAAAAAATAATAACAGTTTTAAGGAAAGGAGACTCTTCTCAGAGTCACCCGAAGGAGAACTGCTTCGCCCCAGCTATTCCTGTTTTCCTGAATGAGTGCACCTGTTACTGAATATTTCATGGGGATTTGTCTTGTTTCCTTAACTAGGAGGCTTGGGCCATGTGTTAAGTATTCTTCATCTTCTTTGAGTCTATAGTAATCACAGCAGGTTCACAATATTTATTTGTTAAAGAAATCTGTCATGGCTTTCCACTACTGCTGCCATCCTTTAGGAAATAGTCTGTACACACACACACACACACACACACACACACACACACAAAGGATGTCATTGGCTGTATGCCCTCATCCACTTGCTTCAAAGTCTGTTTCCTTCTTTCTTGTAAACGTGGTTAGAACTACTTACTTCCTTTCAAATTCTGGATGAGGCTTTGAGAACCAACTGGGAATGAAGTTCTTATGGACTCTTTAAAGTGTGTGAACACAAAGTGGCAGAAAGTGGGTGTGGCAACTCCAGAGACTCAGTCTTGGGATAAAGCATCCCAGGATTATATCAGGACACAGATGTGAGAAGGGACATGTGCAAGAGGTGGGGAAGGCACCTACTTAACCCTCCCCTGTTCCCTACTTCCTTGATCTTTGCTAACACCCTTATTTCATGAATGAATGATGTCACTAGTACCCTAATATGATTCACCAAAGCAACTGATTCCAGGTAACCCTACATGACCTCTTCAGTGAATTACACAAGAGAAAACTTTCTACACTAATCTAATAGAAGAAAACTCCAAGGCTAGATCTTCCCCTCTCTCACAAGGAAAAGTGTGTATATGTGTGGGGTGTGTGTGTGTGTGTGTGTGTGTATGTGTAGGAATTTGACACAGTCACAATGTACCCCCTACAGCCTCTTGTTGACAATAATCAGACTGCAAACAGAACTGTTTTAATTAAGTATATAGTACACTAAGAGTAGTTGTTCTCTCAGACTTGGAAAAACCCACATCTTCCCACCTTCTTTTTAAATTTTATTTATCTATTTATTTTTGCCAACCCTGGCGCAGGGCCTGGGCACTGTCTTTGAGTACTTTCTTTGCTCAAGGCTAGTATTCTGCCACTTGAGCCAGAGCAGCACCTTTGGCACTTTTCAGTGTATGTGATACGGAGGAATTGAACCCAAAGCTTTGTACATACTAGGCAAGCACTCTTCCACTAGGCCACACTCCTGATCCCAGCTTTATTTCTAAATAAATTAAGAATGTTCATAATGACTATAGAAATGCCAGGTATTATACAAAGTATTTTTCTTTATGGACGTGGTTGTGGGGATTGAACCCAAGAATTCATGCATGCTAGGTCAGCATTCTACTGATAAGTCATATTCTTAGTCACTAAAATTATGTCCAAACTTTGAGTCTTATGCTCACAACCCTTCAAATTAGCTCTTATTATCTCCATTTGGCACAGAAAAAAACAAAGGCAAAGAAAATCTAATTGACTTATCCAATGTTATACAACAATCTGTCAAATGATAGAAATAGAATTTAAGCCCAATTTAATCTGCTGTACCAGAAATGTCTGAGGTGCCAAAGTCAGTTGATAGCACACTCTGGATTTCTTTGTTTCACTCCTAGTAGTCTAACTTATGCTAGATCCTTTCATTCCTTCTGGAATGGCGCAGAGAGTTTCTTTTTTGTTTTTCAATCTTGTTGCCAATAAAAACATATTTTGGGTTTAACTTTTTTCTATATATTTTTATTTAATTAATAGAAGGGTTACATTATATTCACCAGCTAGAAGGTACATTACTTCACATATATTGATACCCTTCCTCATGTCTTGGTCCCCATTTCCTTCTCCCAATCCCCACCCCTCATCTTGTTTTCCCCCCTTCTCTATCTGATTTCAAATAACCAAATATGCATATATACAATATATCAGATAACAAGGTGAAATACTGTAACAATATGAGATAGCCAAGGGACAGCAAAAGAGATGAGAGATAAAAGAGAACATTAAGGACAACAATTACTCATTATATGGCTTTTGTTTCTATATCTTGAAGGTCCTTTCATTTAGTGTTATCCTATATGGCCTTATATGTCTAGGTTTTGCTCTATTGTAAATCTCTGCTAGGAGAGCCCAAGGTTTCTACTGATTATGACAAATGAGGGAAAGCATTAAGCCTATGTTCCTTTAAGTCTGGCTTACTTCACTTAATATGATTTTTTCTAAGTCTTTCCATTTCCTTACAAATGGGGCAATATTCTGACAGCAGCATAGAATTCCATTGTGTACAAATACCACATCTTGTTGATCCACTCATCAACTGAGGGGCATCTGGGTTGGTACCATATCTTTGCTATGGTAAATAGTGCTGCAATGAACATCGTTGTGCTAGTGGATTTAGTATGTCCTTGTTTCTGGACGACTGGGTAAATGCCAAGTAGTGGAATTGCTGGGTATAGGGGAGCTCTACATTTAGTCTTTTGAGGAACTGCCATACTGCTTTCCATAGTGGTTGAACAAGTTTGCACTCCCACCAACAGTGTAGTAGTGATCCTTCCTGGCCACATTCCCTCCAGCATCCATTGTTATTAGATTTCTTGTTCCTGGCCATTCTAACTGGAGTGAGGTGGAATCTTAGAGTTGTTTTAGTTTGTATTTCTTTCATGGCCAGAGATGTCAAGCATTCATGTGTCCATAGGTCATTCTTATTTCTTCTTCAGAGAAGACTCTCTTTGGCCCATCTTTTAATAGGATGGTTGCTTCTTTGGAGATTAGTTTTAGAGTGATTCAATTTTTTGAGCTGTTGATATATTTTATATATGAGGCATTTGTCTGTTGTATGGTTGAAGATCTTCTCCCACTCTGTAGGCTTTCTAGCTAATTTGCTAGCTATGTCCTTAGCCATACAGAAGCACTGCAGTTTAAGGCAGTCCCACTTATCCAGACTTTATCTGAGTTGTTGTGTTTCTTGGTCCTTATTAAGAAAGTTTTGATCTGTGCCAAGAAGACCTAGTGTATCTCCTATTCCTTCTTTAAAGTTTCCAGTGTAACTGCTTTTACCTCGAGGTCTTTGATCCATTTGGAGTTAATCCTGGTGAAAAAGAAGGATTCAACTTTAGTTGTCTGCAGGTGCTTAGCCAGTTCTGCCAGGACCACTTGTTGAAGAGGCTGTCTTCCATTCTATTTTTTTGGCTCCCTTATCAAAGGATTACATGGCCATAGGTCTGTGGGTTAATATCTGGGTCCTCAGTTCTATTCCATTGGTCTTCAGGCCTGTTCTTGTGCCAGTACCAAGCTGTTTTGATAACTAATCTCCAAAGAAACAACCATCCCAATCTAGATGTCCATATTGACTAAAACTGATACAACGATAAAATAATATTTGTAATATATTTCCATTCGATTGAAATTTAGATAAATACTTCACATATGTTCCATTTTAATATGTGGCATTACATATGAATAAATGTATATGGAGAAAAAAAAGAAATAACCATCCCCTTAAAAGATGGGCCAAAGACTTAAAGAGAGTCTTCTCTGAAGGAGAAATAAAAATGGCCTATAGACGAATGAAGAAATGCTTGACATCTCTGGCCATAAAAGAAATGCGAATCAAAACAACTCTAAGATTCCACCTCACTCCAGTTAGAATGGCCAGGATCAAGAAAACTAATAACAGATGCTGGAGGGGATGTGGCTAGGAGGGATCACTACTACATTGTTGGTGGGAGTGCAAACTCCTTCAACCACTATGGAAAGCAGTATGGCAGTTCCTCAAAAGAATCACTTCTCAGTTTTATCAACCTTTTTTTTTTTGGTCAGTTATGGGGCTTGAACTCTGGGCCTGGGTGCTGTCCCAGAGCTCTTCAGCTCAAGACTACTGCCCTACACCTTGAGCCTCAGCCCCACTTCCCATTTTCTATTGGTTAATTGGAGATGAGTCTCATGTTCTTTAACGCCCACGCTGGCTTTGAACTGTGATCCTCAGATCTCAGCCTTTTGAGTAGCTAGGATTGTAGGCATGAACCACTAGGCCCAGCCATTGTTTTTCATATATATATATATATGTATATATATATATCAGTCATGACACTTGAACTCAGAGCCTAGGTGTTGTCCCTGAGCTCTTTTGTTCAAGGCTATTGCTCTACCATTTTGAGCCACAGCACCACTTCTGGCTTTCTGGTAGTTAACTGATGATGAGAGTCTCATGGACTTTCCTTCTCAGGCTGGCTTTGAACCATGATCATCAGATCTCCTCTTCCTCAGTAGCTAGGATTGCAGGCGTGGGCCACCAGTGTTAATGCTTCACTACTTTTAAAGTACAAGGTAAAAATGGATGTAACTTGTCCTTAGTGGGCCTAGGTTGTCTTGTCCATACAATGGATAACAACAATGTCATTGCCTTTCTGGGGGTTGTGTCTGAGTTCAAAGCACAGAGTATTCAGCATAACGTTTAATACATAATGAAGTATAGCTATTATTATTTTTTTTACTCTAGCGGTTTTATATTTTATCTTTTGTCATAGCCCTTAGCCTATGTGATCTTGAGAAACTCAGCAGCTTATCTTCTGATTCCTTGTAACACTGTGGGAGAAATAAACCCCAGATCCTAAAGAGAGGGGCTTAAAAACTGATGTTACCAAAATATTAGCTTATCTTTCCTTTCTCTTCCTAAGTTTTTTTTTCAGTCATAGACTTAAATAGAATTCAATTCACTAATGTTCTGTTAGTTGTAGATATGAATAAAAGGAGCTTTCTCAGGAAGATGTGGAAGAGACTGACAAGAGTAGTGGTTTTGGACTACACAATTAGGGATTAAAGAGTTCCTTCCACAAGGCAAAGTTGTCAGTGTACTTGAGAGAATTGGAGCAGGCAGGAGTGGACGTTGTCTAGTTCACTCTTAAGTCTCAGTTACAAGCTGCAGTTATTATAGTGGAACTTTATGTGTGCAGAGGCAGAGCCCTTTTATTTTCTATGAAACCTGTACCCATCTCCCTGCCAGTACTAAGAGATTCATTTGTATGGACCCCCTCACACATTACCAGCTAAATAATAAATATGGTAGATTGTCTTGGGGGAGAGATTGTCTCCCTGATTAAGGTGTATGAAGAATATGCTTGTGATCTTGAGCCTTGACAGGATTATTTTCTTAGCATTCTTTCTATTCCCCTCCTTCACTGTGCTTGCTAATTCCTCTGATGTGTCTGTCATTAGTGCCTGGAGATTATTGCTTTTGACACCTCTGCTGTACTTGGGAGCTCAGTAGCTAAATGAAAATCAATGATTGGCACATGTTCTTGCTCCACTTTTTCACTCTAGGCTGATGGTCTACCACTTGAGCCACACATTTGCTTCTGGATTTTTGCTGATTTATTTGGAGATGAGAGTCTTACAGATTGTTTCCTGCCTGGTCTGGTTTTGTCCCAGGGACTCCCAAGTCTCAGCCTCCTGAATAGCTAGGATTACAGGCATAAGCCAGTGGTGACTAACTCAGAAAGAATTTTCTATTCTAAAATCAATGAAGTTTAGCCCTAGCTCTTAGAACAATATTATACTTCACATGTTGTCATAAGTATGTCTATGAAGGGACACCTGTTTTTAAGTGATGACCAGTTCAAATCTATCTTTATTCTCTGGTTAGCATCTAGCATGGAACCTATTAGCAAGACACACATGAAGGTGCATGTGAACTTGAACCACACTTTCTCTACCAGGGTAGTCTATACTGCAGCTCCAAGTTGTCTCTCCCAGCTCTAGAGGAGCTCACAATCCGAGTCACATTTGTCTTCATCTCCCTTGTCTTTAGCAGAATCACATGCTATAGACACAGTTGACATTTCTACCCCGCCCACATGACTGCACCTGTCATCTGCACTGGAAAGCCAATAGGCTCTAGCAAGGAAACACGTACTTGTGTACTTGTCACACTTTGATATTTTCTACCCTTTTCTTAGATTGTATCCAGCTCAATCCTATATATAATAAATCACCAGTGAGTATGTAGTCAGGAGATGTTATGGGAAGAAAATAGCCTGAAATGGTGGTCTCTGTGACATACCTCAGAAGCAGAGGTCTCCCAACAGATGGCTTTTGTCATTTGGGGGCAACATCATCAGCCTATCCTTTACAGAGACAAATTAGAGGTTCTTGGTCTTTCATTTGACTTGTGGTCATTGGAGCACCTTTGTGGTTTTATAGTAATAATAGCACACTCACCTATGCTTGGAAGGCAATTACGATGTAACCTGAAACCCCATCATTTATCATAGAAGTGGATCTTAATTACAGGACTAGAACATAGACCCTTGGATGTTCCTCCATCAGTGGTATGGCATAGTTAGTTCCCATGAGCCCCTGGGAGCCAATTGTGTGCCCTTCTCAACTTGAAAGTTCAATGTTCTGTTTTTTCTTGGTAGCTGGAATTTGACAATGATGAGAGTTGTTTACACTGTAGAAATCGCCGCCAAATTTCCACAAATCTGAGTTTATCTGCTCTCTTACACCAAATCTGGTAGGGAAAGGGGAGGGGGTGGTGCTGAGATCTGAACTCGGGGCTTGGCGCTGGCTAGACAGATGTTCTACCACTTGATCCACAGCCCCAAGACTAATATATGTGGCAATAATTTGGAAAATACTGGAATTGGAGGCTAAACTCAAAGTCTGGAGTGTTCTAGGCATGTACTTTCCCATTTGAGCCATGGCCTCATCCCACGATGTGTTTGTTAAGCCTTTCCCGTCACACCACTGTGTGCTGACTTAGACTCTGTGCATTCATTTCATTGTGTCTCACCAAGATAGGCCCACCATAGTAAGGTCTGTGAGGAAGAAGTGGTGAACAAGGATAGGTTGGCTTTCTGATATAGCTTTCTGAATCTCATACTTTATCCCACATTCAGGTACCTATTTCCTCTTGTGTAGCACCTTGCAGGGCCATGCAGCCATAAAGGGCTTAAAAGATAGAGATTTAATTTCCCCATATTTATCTGCATGTTTTCTTCCTTCAGTTTTCCTTCCTCTTGCATCTGCCAGTTTATTTATTTATTTTGCCAAGCTCTTTACTCCATTTCTGCCATGATGAAATTTCATCTGAAGATCACAGGGTTTCAGGACATTTGAACTGGAAAGGAATCGGGCATCTTGCATCCAGGAGAGTGTAGAGATTTTATTCCTTTGCAAACTTCAGCCCATTAATAGAGAGATCATTCTGTGCCGTGGGTCTATCTCCAAGCTCGATTGGGTTAAGAGACTGAGATGATTATTTATATTTGCTAAGAGTGTGTGGTGTTGGAACCAGGACTGATTTTGCACATTCCATGTACTTGTGGATCTTCGATTCAATCCACCTCATGGAGCTGTAAGAAAATTGAAAGTCTGAAGGATTAAATGACTTGCCAAGAGTCCCCACAGCTTATGCGTGGCTAAACTGGAATTCAAACTCAGTCTGTCTCCAATGCTTTAACTTGATCTTCATTCCTAGAATGATTTACACATTCTTGAGAGGAAAGGAAAAGATAATCACCAATAGAATGGACCATAAACGTGGACCAGACCCAAAATGGGGGGAGGGCACAGTGGTTACAGATACTACAACTTGCCCTCCTTTCCTCAGCTTGGCCAGTTGGGATGTATGTTATACTCCCTTTGTGTTTGGCATTCCCCCTCATGGTGTGAAATCAATTTGGGTTGAGAGAACAAAATATTTCCTGTGTGCAATGAATGGTTTATTTCCATTTCAAATCCTGTCAGAGAGTCAAATGCCTGAAAATTTGAACATTTTATGTAAAACTTTTAGAATCAGGAAACACCCACATGGAAGAGCTGTTAAATCTGATTATGAGTCATGTATCAACATCATAGTGAGACAATAAAGATACTAGTTTAGAATAGTAGTAATTGGTAATCTCTCTATCTCACAGAAGTACTTGTGGAAGGGACTTTGACCCATCCTACTAAACTCCATGGTGCTACCTCCTCCTGCTGCTTTCATGTCTTGTGGTATTGAGTTCTAAAGGAAGAATCAAAACATGCCCTTTCTACCTCTTTACCTCCTCTTGCCCCTGCTACCTGCACTATATTACTGCTCTCCTTTTGTGTGGTACTTTATAACTCTTTTATACCTCATTGCTTTGGACCCTGTAGTCACCTGCTTGGGCTGCTGTAATAAAGCACCATAGACTAGGGTTTTGAATAATAGAAATTTATTTTCTCACAGTGCTTTAGAAGTACAAGGTCAAGGTGCCACTGAGGTTGGTTTCTGATGAGGTTTCTCTTCCTGGATTGTGAATGATCACTTTCTCACTGTGGATTTTACATAATCATTATTTTATGAGAGGGAGGGAGGAGGGAACAAGGGAATGGTGGGTGAGTTCTGGTATCTTTCCCTCTTTTTGTAGACACACCAATCCTATCAAATTAGATCCCTATACTTACAACTTCATCTAACTTGAATTATCACTTCTAAATATAGTGAGTTGCATCTAAATACATTCAAATTGGGGATTGGGATTCAATTATGAATTTTGGAGAACCACAGTCCAGTCCATAACTTTAAGGTAAGGCCTAGGAGATAGAATATAGGCATTGCAATTGTATATGATTAGCTAGACAATATGGCCATGTGCTCAGTTTTCCTTTTAAGAGCAGTTGGGAGGGAAGAGAGGAAGGAAAGAAAGAGGAAAAACAAGTCCAATTTCTCCTGTACTTCTATATAGCAATTATCCCAGGACAGGGCTGTGACCTTTGGTCACAAAAAAGTATACACAGATTTTGTTCTACCAACAACCAAGCAATTCTACAAGTGGGTTCCACTCTAATTCAGTTCAGTAATGACCTAAGGACACCTGAAGAGCTGCCAACATCAGTCAACTCATTAGCACACAAATGATACTTACCACTTTGAAGATTCTAAGGACTTGGGAGAGTTTTATTCCAAGAAATAGGATCAAGGCCAAGTATGACAGGGAACCGGTGGCCATGCCTATTCTCCTTGCTACTCAAAAGGCTGACATCAGAGGACTGAGGTTCAAAAATAACCATGGCAGAAAGTTCACCAGAAATTCAGAAATGAAGCTGTGCCTCAAAAGTAGAGCACAGCCTTGAGGAAAATGGCTCAGGGATAGGACCTAGGCTCCAAGTTCCATCACTAGGACTGGCACACACACACACACACACACACACACACACACACACACACACACACACACACAGAGAGAGAGAGAGAGAGAGAGAGAGAGAGAGAGAGAGAGAGAGAGAGAGAGAGAGAGAGCGCAAGTATACATTTCACAGTATCACAAATATCTCAGTCAGATTATAAAGGTGAACATTTTATCCTGGACAGTATCATCTTGGTCACATCAGTGATCTCTTTCATCAGTGTCTCCTTTGTATCTATATAGATTCATTAGACTCAGTTGTAATGAGTGACCCAGGGGTAGGATATCTATAGGCTTTTTAAGCTTTTCAGTTTTATGACCTTGGAGAATTCCAAAGCCATGGCCAAGTTCCAGAACTGATGAGTTGAGGCTAGGGGAAATCTCACAGCCATATTGTCATTTCCTTCACAAACTAGCTACACAATATTAGTGGGTATTTGCAATTTCATGACCTTATGTCTCGCAATACAAATGTCCTTTGACTTCAAGACAGACCAGCAAAGACAAGTCAAGTTCCTTATCAAGCCTATATACTGATGGCATTTGAAGGTAGGAAGTGGTATTGTTGAAATTTCACACTTTCTTCCAAAGGTCCTGCATTCACCACTAGAAGGAACCATTAGAAGGCAAGAAAATTCATGGAACTCAAATCTAGGCATGCATTTCCTGCCATAACACTCCTCAGTGCACACAAATGCACAAAGATAGAGCCCACTCCTTATCTGAAAGCCAAGCTTCCTCACTGAGAGTTATGAAGTCAAGTAGGATGAATATTGTGAATCTGACTAATCAGAGTTCACATCCAACCCTGGTATGCATTCTTTTTTTTTTTCCCCTGGAGCTGAGGACAGAACTCAAGGCTTTGCACTTGATAGGCAGTTGCTCTTCCACTGAGCTAAATCCCCAACCCTCATTCATTCTTTTATATCTGACCTTCCTTGTTCTAAGAAAAGTTTTTTAAAGGACGTACTGCCTAGCTTCTAGCTTTTGGGGGGTGACATTCAACAAACCGTTTAATGGATTTCTCTTTCCTTAATATACTCTCTTAAAATTTATTATTTTTAGGTAGTTGTACAAAGGAGCTTCATTCTGCATACCAGTTTATGAGGAGAATGCCTCTTGACCAGCATTATCTCTTCCTTCATTCTCCCCCATGTCTCCCACCCCCATCCTCAAGTTACCCGGTTCCATTTTCACATATGTACGTTGGATACTATGATGGTATTCCCGTAATATAATGGAAATACTAATAGCCCCCATGCAAAGCTGTTTGGAAAAGTAAAGTAATGCATGAAATGTGCAGGCCCACTACATGGCACATAGTTGGTCCCCTCCTGCATGTAGTATCTGTCACTTAAGAGTGGAAATGTATTTCTGTGATGAAAGTCTAGCACAGAAGCCTAAGCCATGTATAAGAAAATATCCCTACCTAGTTTTCTTTAAAACTCCTCAGGTCCTTGTATGCAGTTTTGCTTTTGCATAAAGCTTATATTTCCCCGGTGTTATTGGTATGGGGCCTACTATTTCATTAGTTGGGTGAAGCAATTCTTGGAAAGGCATTGGGATATGGGAACCACAGGTGATTATGGATGGAACTAAATTATTTACTTCACCAAAGTGTCTCTGAGCTTTATCATGCAGGCTTGTCACTAGGAGCTGTACATAAAGATGAATCATGGTCCCTTTAACTCAGGGATCTGAAAGGTCAGCGGGGCGGTGGCAGACATATAAAGTTGTGTTTGCTGCATCCATCAAGCAGCGGTTGTGTCTGGATGTGATGCATGGCAGGCAGCTGAGGGTGGATTTTGCTTTCCACTTTGTATTCCCATCATGCCAGGGTGCCACATGGACAAGTCATAATCAACGCCCCTAGAGGCCCAGGCTCCTGAACTTACACCACTCTTCCTCCTCCTTGGTGATGCATTCAGGTCCCAAGGACCCTGGAGCATGGACCAATGAGGGAAGATAATGGATTTCATGTTTGTTATCTCATCAGATCATCTCTAAGGAAAACTTGGAAACTAGTGGAAAAGGAGAAAAGAAACAAAGGTGGCAAAGTGATTAATTCTGTCTCTCCTTGTCACTGGGATGAAACTGAGTGAGGGTGGGCTGTTCTTTGGTTACAGATTTCTAACTCCTGCTCTGAGATTCCTAGAATTCAGAGCTGCAAGAAGTCATAAGCCTTCTCTTGTTACCTGTTGCTTTTTAGGTTAGAACACCTTCAGCTTCCATCCTCCTTCATAGGAGATATCATCAAGTGTGTAACTGTGGGTAAGCCAGCCTCTCTTTTCTCTAAATACCACTCACATTTATGGGCCACCTTCATCATATGAATATTATTTATGTAGGATACATTTAGTGCTTCTTAAATGCTTTAATTTTGAATTTCAATGGACTTAGTGTGTGTGCCTCTGTGTATACCTGTGTATGTGTGTGTGTGTGTGTGTGTGTGTGTGTGTGTGTGTGTATTACTAATTATTCAACTCAGGGCCTCACATTTGCAAAGAATGGTTCTACCAGTTGACTCATGCCCCTATTGTTTTTCACTTATATTTGTTTTGATAAAATTCTTGCACTTTTTCTTAGAACCAACCAGATTATAATTCTCCTCCCTGTGTTTCTCACTTCTCTGAGATCACAGCATACGCAGTCATACTGGGTTCAATATGCTTGTTTTTCAAGAAGAAATTTTATACCATTATAGTTAACAACTATAGAAAATACTTGATTGAATAGATGGAATGCAAACCAGACAATGTGATTAATTTCTTGCTCAATGCTTTATCTAAATCAGAGCCTGTAAGCCTGAAGTCTAGAGTCTCTGTTATACAAGGAGCTGGATAAGTGTTAGGGGACTGTTTAGGATAGAGTAGCACTCAGTTGACAATTTCTGTTTAATAGACCACAGAAGGGTTGCACGAGAATTGAACAGGAAAGATTTCCTCACAATGCGATTTAATCGTACCTAATAACCCATTCTTGTGTCTTGTGATGGATTTCCTAGGCCATATAAATGATATGTCATAATAAACATGGTATGAATCCTACATGTTGGAGAAAACTATACTAGGGATCTTTAGTTCTCTTTCAACCCCCAACTCTTTTATTCCTCCCATTTATTATTCCTAATGAACATCTACTCTATCACTTCCCATTTCTACATTTTTCTATGAAGTACTGGTAATTGGATACCAAATCTTGGGTACAATGGGCCATCATTCTATCACTGAGCTACATCCCTAGTCTTCCATGTTCATTTCTTCAATTTCCTTTTTAGCCTGGATCAGACCAGTATTTACTTGAACTATTCCAACTGATACGTAGCACTTTCCATAAACTTCCAGGGCTAATTAAAAACCATTGACACTTTCACTCAGCAAATTACTGGAACCTGGAAATAAGCCAAGAAGCGCCCAAGAATGCTTCTGTTCCCCCTGCTAGCGTGTGTTGGGGCTTGGAGCACAGGGCCTTCCCGAGAGGGAGGAATCACCCTCTGTTGTTCTCTTCCTGAAGACTGTCACCATTCCAATGAGTAATGAGTAGAGTCAGATGCAAAATCGATAGCACAAGACTCACACCACTCTGCTTATCTTCCATTCTTTTTCATTCAAGTTCCCTTGGCTTCCCCCTGATGAGAGTCTGGGGAGAGATTCATCTTCTCCCTTGTTTCTTATTATATCACTGCTGTAGCCACAGGGACAAGAATGACAGATATTTTCTAGATTGTCAAGGGAGAGATAGGAAAGATGAGCTCTTTGTAGCACCTGACAACTTGCTTTAAAGACTCAAAGCAGTGTTTGCAAGTTTAAAACAAAAATAAAGTTTTAATTGTCATCTTCATTCTGCCCAGACTAAAATCCTTGTTGAAGATCACTCCCGAGTGATGTTTCAAAGTACTTCAAGTGGTTGAGTTGTCTGAGATCTCTTTAATGAAAGTCATGTAGATGTGTATGCATCTGCTCATGCATCCATCTGTCTGTATTTTCCTTGATGATGGCCTAACACAGACCAAGTCTTTTCTTATAAGACTCTTGTTTGTTCTTACTACCATCTAACCTGAGAGGGTCTATGTGAGTCCCCCATCCTCCTACCCCTAGCTTGGCTTGAACTTTTCTGACATCCTCTTTTGTCTCAGCTCCTCAGCTTGGAGTGTGACTCCGTAAGGTTCTCCCTTTGCTTCCTATGAACCAGCCACTTCCCTCTTTGATGACCCCCTTTTATGGAATCACCCCAGCATCTTTCTAGGAGATTTGAATTCTCATTTCTCTTTTTTCCCACTTCTATTCCAGATAGCATCCAATATCTGCCATTGCACAGGTAGGAAGTCTGATGATGCTAAGCTCATGGTTAGCAGAGCTTCTATTAGTTCTCAAAGTACACTAGTGCCCACATTTGATGGGCACTGGGCAATCCTGAATAAATGTGCATTTGATTATATCATCTTGTAGCTCCCTTTAAAAGAATTCTGATCGTTTTAGTAGCACATCTACAGCTATCTTCCATTTTGCTATTTCCTAAGTTATTTCTTCCCATGAACCCCTTTACTGGTCTTGTAAGACAATTAGCCTACTCAAATGCTGTTTAGAAGCCTATCTCAGGCTCTGGCCTGCTTTATAACAACAGGCCCAGCATGTCCATGTCTAACATATGCATTCAGCCTTGCCATCCAGGTCCATATAACCTTTTCCTTAGCCTTAAAACCACAGAGCAATCAGACTTTGCCATATGCTATCTCAGTTAGAAGACAATAGGCTGAAATTTTTTTATTTAAACATTTGTATCCACTAGGCATCTTTAAGCTCGGAATGGCAGACAGCTACTGAGGAAGGAGAGACAGGAGGATTAGGTTGCAGACCAATAGAGCAAAAGTTGGGTAGATCTCATTGTAGAAACAGATTTGTATTTGGTTATTTGAAATTGGATAGGGAACGGGGGAAAACAAGATGAGGGGTGGAGGTGGGGGGGAGGGAAATGGGGACCAAGGATATCAATGTATGGGAATTAATGCACCATCTATCTGGCAAATATCATGTAACCCTTCTATTAATTATAATAAAAATATATGAAAAAAGAAACAGATCAGTATTGTGATATTGCCAGCATTGCTCTTTTTGCTCAGGATTGCTTTGGTTATTGGGAATAATTTGTGTTTTATGTAAAATAATAAAATAACATGAATCAAGATGCATAACAGTTGTGAATAGGGACTGAGAGGAATGAAGAGATGCAAAGGAGAAAGTGATGGGGTAAACATGATAAAAATACTGTCTGTCTTTCTATATAATAAGCTAATAGGCCTCACTAAAATCATAAATGTGGAAGGGTCAGGAAGTTATAAAGAAGTACTAAAGAGGGTAAAGTTTATCCAGGTATATTACATGCATGCGTAGAAATATCACAATGAAATCTCTTTGTACATTTAATTTATGATAATAGTTTCACTTTCTAAAGTTTCCTTTATTGGCAGCAAACTGGTTTGAAAATATGGTACAGTAAGACATTTTTGAGCAAGAGAGAGTACATTCACATAACTTTTATCATTATAGTATATTGTTTGAATTTTCTATGTTATGATCAGTTATTCACTGTATCTAATTTATAAATGAAACTTTATTGCAGTCATGCATGTATGGGAAAAAGCAGTGTTTTCATGGTTGAGTACTCTATGGTTTCATAAATTTCACAGTGGTTGGGGTGATGGATTGTATCCCCTGTGGATAAGAGGTGAGCACTATGTGTGAAGTTACTGGCCTACTGAATCTTTGAATTATTTCTGGTAAATACGTGGTGTGTGTGTGTGTGTGTGTGTGTGTGTGTGTGTGTGTGTGTGTGTGTGCGCGCGTGTGTGTGCGTGTGTGTGGTGTGGGTGTGTGAGTATGTGGGAATGATATATAGATACTCTTCTGTTCTACCTCCACATCCACATATGCATGTTCTGTCCAGTGTGCTATTTTCTGTGTCTTTTAGATCTTATATCCCTCAGCTTCTGCCTTTGTCCACCCAATCCACAAATAAGAGGACGGTGCTCAGTTTGAGGAATGAAACGGAGATACAGGGATAAGAAGGGAAGACGAGTTAAGTTAGCAAACAAGTATATAAAAGCTTTGGGAGAATTGGGGGTGGCAAAAATGGCAAAAATGGCAAAAATGCAATCCTGGAGTCTTTGGCCTACATTTCTAGGGTTCTTATCTTGGGCCCTTGATAGATGTGAAGACTTTAGCTCACCCCACAATCACTCACTGAAGTTTGGGAGGGGGCCAATATTATTACTCAGATTTTGATTATGATAGATCTAAGAAATAGAAAAGATAGACATATTTTCCAACTTAGTAGGTCAGAAGTTAAATGAATGAGCTAGCAGTCTACCCAATAGCCCCTTAAGGCAAATCCTAATATTTCTTCAGAAAATTACAAGGCAGCTGAGAAAGATGGGGAACCACAGGCCTCCAGAGAAGTAAGTTGTGACCAGCTCTAACCTTCCTGAACATCTGTAGTCACATCCACTGCATAGTCTCACATGGTTCCGCACATGGGAGCGCATGTCTGTCAACACAGGCTTCCAAACAAATCCATATCTCACCCAGCACTCAGCTATCTCATTCACCCCAAGAAAATGAAAAGCCATTAAGAAGGAAGATCCTGCCTTTACCCACATGAAATCCCAGTCCCTTTCCTTATGTGTGGGGTAGGGCAGCCAGCAGCCACTCTCCACTATTACATGGAAATGTGTCATTAAATTCAGTAGTTCTTAGAGAAGGAGATTACAGTTCTGAAAATGTTCTAACTGCTGGCTTCACAGACAGGCAGGCTTTTACATTTTGCAATGCAATAATGAGGGGGGAAAGAGATTTAGTTCTACTGGTTTGCCTCTGAGTATTACCTAATTGACTTGAAAAACAATTGACTTGGTGTTTCTTACTCGGCTTCTAACACTAAGCATACATATATTATGTCTCCAAGCTTACTTATCTATTTACCACTGTTGCTTGGGGAAAGTTAATTTCTTCTCAGTCTAAGTTTCTTTCTTTTGCTTCCTTGAAAATATCTCCTTTAAGGGACACTAAGCTGAGTTCATATCCCTGTTTGGGGAAATGGAGGACTGAGAGATTTACAGAGGCATAGACCCACCAAATGCTTTGAAACTTTTCCCTACCTTTACCATCTAAACTTGGGGTTCTATTAGCTATTTGTACCACTGTCTTAAATCTACATTTCACTCTTTGACAACAGAGATAATGTTGACTCTATATGAATGAATCAACCCTGATGCAGTCCATTTATTTCTCTTAGTAGAATAAAGAGACAATTTCCGTATGATGGATCCGATCAAGTATCAGCAATCTGAATGAATGGTTCTGAAGGCAAAGACCAGCCAGCAGCTTGACAATCCAGTGTTATTTTTCCGTAAACGAGGTAGACAGAGTTAAGGCTCACTATTCAATTTTCCACACCTTGACCCTGAAAACTACCCCAAACACAATAATAGACTTGTGCAAACAACCGATTACTTTGTCATGACATTAATAACCAATGGCCATTTCATTATTATTAAACTCCCAAAAGAATTTTTACAAACTAGGGTTTGCTTAACTGTATTCAGCTTTTCACTCATGGCTTATGGAAACTCTACCACTTCTGGCTCATTCTCTGCACAAATCTACTGCCTAATGAGCTCAGTTGTTCAGAACTTACTGTTAATGGAGTTGTGGCAAATAGCAGATTCCTTTGGTCTGAATTATGTGGACAGTTGCCTAAATTGCCACTTTGTTTTGGCTGGCGTAGACACAGCTCATTGAAAGTGAGCAATTCTCTGTTTTTGTTTTTTTTTTTTTAAAAAAAGAGTTGGCATTTTATAAAAGTACTTCCTCACTTGTGTAAAGTTCAAACCATCTAGATAATTAAGAAATTTCTTTGAATTCATCTTAACTATGTTTTAAAGTTCTTTTAAGTTTTAAAAATCTCATTTAGATGATTCGCACATTTATAGGAAACATATAAATTGAACACAAGCCAGAATGGATGGCCCCGTGGTCAGTGGAATGAATGGTTGTATCTGCCTCTGTGTGCCTTAGGTTCCTCTTTCACTTTGCAGCTACTTCTTCTTTTTCCTCATTGTCAAAAACTGTTGACCACCCAAATTAGTTTCAGTGTTCTGTTTTGTTTCCCTTTTTCATGTAGGTACCTGGGGACTGAATAGTGATGTAAAAATCCTATTGGCAGAGGGAGACAGGCAAGAAACCAGTTTGATCAGTGGGCTCTTGAATTCAGTCTTGGCTGTGGAAGGTTCTTTCTCTCCCATGTCCTCAGAACATGAATGGAGCTACAGACAGCAAACCATTCTCAAGCTTTCTGCTGTCATTCCATTTCTCTGTATTTCACGGATCTTAAAGTAGGTGATTATTTTTGGAAAGATGTGGGGTTTTCTTAGATGACCTAGCACAACATTTAATATTAATTATGTTTGGCAGATTTGATTTTGTTTTGACATTTAAACGAAGTCAACACTGGAACAGACTTCTTTTCTTTGAGAGTACAGTTTACTGTTTTCATCGTCACTCGGATCTATGCCTTTCCAGGCCTCATAGGTTAAAAAAAAAGGGTTAACTCTATCATTTCCCAGATTGATTTGCCCTGCAATTGCATTGCAGTACTTTAGTAGAAAGAATACTGATATAGGAGACAAGTGACCTGGAATCCTAAAGCTGACACTTCAATAAATAACTGATTCCAGGCTGTGATTTCTCAGCCTCGATTTCCTCAATATGAAATGATGAGTTACTGAATGATTTCTAGAGGCTCTTTTACCTTTAATGGACTATATGCTCCTAGCAAATGGAGAGATATATTTCCCACTGGGTAAAAAAGGAAAAAGAAAAAGGCAGGCAGGGAGGCAAGAAGGGAAGAAAAGAAGGTGAGATAAGAAAAATAAGACAGGAGGTCATTCTCTATTAGCGTGGTTATGTCTCTTTCAATCCCTGGCTGAACTTCTATGTCCTGGAGTTGAATTTGTAATCATTGAAAGTAAATGAGGAAAGTGAAGAGTTGCTTCGTATAGGTAGCAACCAGAATTCTCTCTCTCTCTTTTTTTTTCTTTTTAATAAACAAAACAGTCTCTGGCACAGAGCGATAGATGACTAGTCACTGAGCATTAAAAATTCTATGCAGTTTTCAAATTAGGTGCAACTAAGGGGAATTGCAAATTGGGAAAAAGAAATGGGTTATTGTTTCTCATGTTTCTTGTTTTCTTCACTTACCCTTGGTGAAGACATTTCTCACATCACCAGCTAGTTATTACATCTTGCTGTCCTTTATTCCTCCATCATCTAAGTGGGAGAAAGATGTCTCTGGCTCTGTAGTCTTCCTTGGGTGGAAGGTCTTGTGGTTTCGTGGAACTATGAGGGAATTGCTTTAGCCCCTGTCTCTTCAGGGCTACGCCACCATCACTGTAGGTAGAACCCATCTGATCTTCCACAGTGCATGTGGAAGCCATTAGAAGGGACAAGCACATGAGCACTGTAGCTTAAGGCTTTCACCACGTGTCCGAGATGACACATGACTTAGGCTGAGAACTAGTCTGGCTCTTGAACTTGTCTTGCTTAGGACCCAGAGGTCACAAGCTAAGAACGCTGTGATCCATCTTTTCTTCCTCTAGTCCTTTCTGGCAAGGAAAATGGGAATATATTTGGTTCCAAAGGGAAAAGTCTATTGTTTAGCCAACTGTGTGGGAAACCTAAATGCCTTCAAGGTCCTGGTCCTTCTGAAAGGTCTCCCTTTGTTGGTGATTTTCACTGAAAGCTTTCAGGATGCTAATCCTCTTTTCTTCCCTCCCTCCCTCCCTCCTTCCCTCCCTCCATCCCTCCCTCCCTCCTTCCCCCTTCCTCCCTTCCTCTCTTCCTCTTTCTTCCCTTCCCCCCTCCTCTCTTTCTTTAAAATGGTAGAGAAGTGCAGACAAGGAGGGTTGTGAACAATAAGTCTGTAATGATTGTTGGGTTGTTTTAAATAGAATCTTGTTCCTCAGTGACTATCTGCACAGAACTGAATTCCTCTTTTGATTTCACTTTTGTGTCATCATTTGGATAGCTTGTAAAAATAAATAAAACCAATGCACATGGTAGAATCGTTGTCAGAGCTTCTAGACATTCTGGGAAATATAGAAATAAAGATTTTTGTCTCTGTTCAGGTGCAAGCTAATGGCTCACTAAATCAGAAGCCCTTTTCTTGAGTTAGCATGTTGAGGGCCATCTCTACTGTAGGTAGGACCAACCTACATTCTTTGGAAGTTAATTCAGCTATCTTTCATTAAAGAGTTCATTTCTCACCAGTTAACCTCTTTGTTCAGGATCCTCCCCTGTTCTGGGCTGCCATCATTATCAGAGGACATGTGGAATGCTCTGTGTGAAATACAATTGCTCCTTTGCATATTTGCCTCTCCTGCCTGGAGACAGGTCTCTCCTTTTTCCATAATCTACAGACTCTCAATTCCTGGCACAGAGAAAATTTTCAATGCTGGTGAATCCATCGAGAATCTCCAATATTCCCTCCAGCCATGGTTATTGGTGCCAGGCCTTTTGAGGTCCATTTTTGCATTCTTTGATCAGCCAAATATGATCGGTTGATGACAGCATAATAGTACATCTATTCTAATTTTGAGACCGCCTTTCATTTTGATTTTTTTCTCTCTATTACTTTTGGTCTTTTGCACCCCCCAAAAAACACAATAAGGTTCTTAAAGTGATACATGATCATCCTTTCCAACCCTTCCCCTCCATATAGCCCATTCTAAACCACTTCAGTATCCAATTTGGTGCCCAGAATAGATACCAACGGGACATTTCAAAGTTTGTATTTCCTAAAATGTTTTATAATTAGTCAAAAGAGAACTTAGAAATTGATGGAGAAGATGCATTATTGTAGCCTGGGTATTAAGAAAGGCTACACCAAGCCAGCAAACTAGTGTAGCCATGGCTTCATGTTTCAGGCATTTTCATATAGCCAAATATGGGTATGTACACTTGAAACTCTAGCTCCTAGAAGACAGAAGGATCATGAGTTCAAGGCCTTCCAGGTGTATCCATAGAAAGCATCTGTCTCAAAAAACCCAGAAGTAAATAAATCAAATTCTCATTTAAAAAGTGCTAAATTGGAAACTCTGAAAGGTAAACAGCTTAAGTTCTCCTGGGTGGTGAGCAAGATCATTGAATAGGGCCAGGTTCTGACTTAGCATGGTACTCCAAGCTGCTACCTAGGGTGGGGTGATCTCTCCATTCTCTTCCTCCCCTTCCCGTTCTCTCTTAACTCTCCAGAAAGGCCAGGGTTTTTCTTTTTCTAGAGCCTAGCTTTATGAGCCCACCACATTCCCTGAGCCTAGGGAGAAAGGCTTTTCTGCCTCAGTAGAGTTTTGAAGGATGGAAGGATGTCTGTGATTCAGTGTCATAGAGACATGGGCAGATTCAAAATATGTAGTTATGATAGCTTAATTCTTAAAAGGTTAAAAGACTTTTATAGATTCTGTGGGAATACCAAATTTGATATCAGATCATGAGATACTTAATGGGGGTGGAGGTTAGAGGGAAAGGGAGAGAGAGGAAGAGGGAAGGATAGGAAGATGGAGAATATTTAAAAATTATGTCCTTCTGATAGATTTTTTAATTATTAAGTTTGCCTTCTTTCTTTTTCTCTCTTTTGCCTATACCATTCCCTCCCCTTTTCTCCCTTTTCCTTTCCTTTATCTTTCTTGGTTTCTCTGTCTTTCCATGTGAATACATATGGATAATCATAGGTATATGTGCATATTATCAACCTATATTATTTTTGTTGTTTTCTTTCATCCATTTGATAATAACTTGTGGTGATTGCCCTCCCCCCACCCTGTGCCCCCTTTCCCTACTTTTTCATGTAAGAATGTAGTGGAATCTTCACCTGTATCTTTCTTAGCCTTCAAGGAAACAGCTGCTGAATAGCCAGCTTGCTCAGAGAAAAGAAACAAGTTTAAACAACTCCAAAGTCATTCTCAGTCTCTGCTGGGTTGAAGCAGACAGAGCCATCTGTGCTTTCTGCTCATATCTCAGGACCTGAAAGAAAATATTCTCCGAGGCTCAGGAGAAAATGACATAAAATGAATCCATTCTGCTGCCAGAGATCATAATGAAACTAGAGAAGAAGTACAAAATCAATTCACTCTTATTATAATTTTCAGATTGCCATCTTCCCGTTTGTTCAGATGCAGGTCTGATGGCTCAAATTGGTCTTTGGAATATTTAAGGAGCTTTTTTTTTTAGTTCCTTAATATTGGCTTATCAGTTACAGTAATTTTACCACCCAGAGTGAAATTGGCTGCTAACATTTGGAGGAAATCCATGCTATATTTTTCTGGGAAGTTTTGCTGATTGTCACCCACTAGGCTCATTAGAAAGACAGCTGTAGAGACCCAGTGCTTCTCACACAACTGCTGGACCTTCCAGGATCTCTTCTCCAACACAGATAATCTTTCTCAGACATTTATTTATTTTTTCTCCCTGCATAATACCTTAGTTCTCCTGCTTGGAGGAGGATGCTCCTCATTTGGTTATTAGGATGAAAGAGAAAACGCAGGCTTACAAAGGAGTCCTATTTCTCCTTAAAGGCCAAGTGTGTGGGCCTCACAGAGATTAAGAAGGACAGGAAGACAAGGCAGAGCGAAGAGTGAAAACAATTGTCAACCTCCTCGCATGTTTCCTGGATTCCAAAAAGCTCAATGGAATATGCATTTACAAATGTTTTGGGAAAGTTTGATTTTAAAAATAGTGACGGTCTGGGAGTGTGGCCTAGTGGCAGTGGATTTGCTTAGCATGCACAAAGACCCGGGTTTGATTTCTCAGTACCACATACATAGAAAAACCTAGAAATGGTGCTGTGGCTCAAGTGGTAGAGCCCTGGCCTTGAGAAAGCCCAAGGACAGTGCTCAGGCCCTGAGTTTAAGGCCTAGGACTGGCAGAAAATAATTAAAGAACAAGAAGGAAATGTCTACAATTTTTTTTTTTTTGCCTGTCCTGGGCTTGAGCTCAGGGCCTGAGCACTGTTCTTGGGATTTTCTCAAGGCTGGAGCTCTACCACTTGAGCCTCAGCACCACTTTCAGCTTTTTTCTATGTATGTGGTACCACGGACTCGAACCTGGGTCTTTGTGCATGCCAGGCAAGCACTCAACCACTAGGCCAAACTCCCGGCCCCAAATGTCTACAGTTTTATCAAGCAAAGGTAACTAATCCTTTAATGATTTAATGTCTTTTTTGAAAACTCACTCTTGGTGAGTTTAAAACATAAAACTAAAATATATATTCTACATAAATATTTAGGGCTAATATTTTCACTTAAATTATATAAATGTAGCCAGATATCATTGGCTCACTCCTATCCTGTAATCTAGCAGGAGGCTGAGATCTGAGGATTGCAGTTCAAAGCCAGCTTGAGTAGGAACGTCAGTGAGTGTCTTTATCTTCAATGAACTGGCCCAAAGATATGGAATGGAGATGTGGCTCCCCTTCCAAAGGCACTAGTTTTTAATGACAGAGCTAAGTGGCAGCCCAGGCTGTAAGTTCTAGTCCCAGTACATTCATAAATTAATCACATTGTTGCTAGAGGTTAAATAACATTCTATGGGTGTGCCAGAGTTTATTTCTCTTTTCAGGAAGCTACTTTTCTTTTCTTCTTAGCTTTACTTTGTTTTCCTATAAAAATCATAGCAATGAGTGTCTTTATGCACAAATGCTTTTACACATACCAAATCATTTTCTTGGGATGGATTTCAATAAGTTAAATTGCTAGGTCAAAAGGTGGGAACATTTTAAAGGCTATCTATATTTGCTTTCATGGAGCCTTAAAAAATGTTCTTCCAGTGCAATTTATACTCCTACTAGCATTGTAAAAGAATGCTTATCACACTGAACAGTTGCCAGAACTGAATATTACTTTAAATATATATATATTAATTTTATAGGTAAAGAAAAAAGTCACCTTACATTAAATTGCAATTCTTTGCTTGCTAGTGAGGTTGAACAATTTTTATGTTGATAGCTGTGTGTGTGTGTGTGTGTGTGTGTTTCAGTCTATGTCCATAGCCTTTTATACCTCTAATCTGTTTTTTTTAATTATATATTTTATTATCTTTATACTACTCTGTTTTTATAAATTGTTTGGATGAAATTTGAAGCAACTTTCTGTTCATTCTGCTTGGTATAGATTTTATTTAATTTGAAAATCTAATAAACAGCTTTACAAAATTTTGATATTTCACAGTCAAATTATCTTTCTTTTCCTTTTAATACCTTTTATTGATTTTAATCTTAGAAAGTTCTCTCATCTAGATATGTGTAAGGTACTGCTTTCTGTTTCTACTGAGTCTTTTTATTTATTTATTTATTTATTTATTTATTTATTTATTTATTTATTTATTTATTTTGCCAGTCCTGGGCTTGAGCTCAGGGCCTGAGCACTGTCCTTGGACTTTCTCAAGGCTAGAGCTCTACCACTTGAGCCTCAGCACCACTTCTGGCTTTTTTCTCTGTATGTGGTACTGAGGAATCGAACCCGGGTCTTCATGCATGCTAGGCAAGCACTTTAACCACTAGGCAAAACTCCCGGCCCCTGAGTCTTTTTATACATTAGTTTTATTTATTTTCTTTATTTCCTCTGCCTTTAGTGTGGTAGATGACTTGAAGTTCCAAGTGAATTTTTCCTCAAATAGTTATCTCTCACTTCAGCAATAATTATTGATTCATCCTACCATCCCTATGAACTGAAGATAACTCTGTTCTTTGTATATTAAATTCTCATGAACCCCAATGTCTCTTTCTGGAATACAAACTGTAGGTGCTATAAGTTTTTAGGAATTCCAGCTTTACAAAATGGCCTCATATATGATGAAAGCATACAAACAAACATACCTATCCCTTTGTCCATATCCTTTGAGTTGGAGTTATTTTTAGCTATTTTTATAACAACAATTTTAGGATCATTTTTTCAACTTCCAAAGAAATACTATTCATGTTTGACTGGAAATTATTTAAATCTATATATGAACCCACTTCCAGGTCTCAACTTTTGTTTAATAAGCTTGCATTCTGATCAGAATGGTGGTTCTTCAATGTATTCACAGAACATTTAATATTGATCTTCAGATCATTTGCTGCGTCCGCCTTGTGTCAATGTTTAGAGAGAATCTTGACGTGTTTCAAATTCCCTAGAATTTCAATTATTAGTTGATTACTGATAAAAAAAAGTCTGTCTCTGAATTGCATGAATTGAATGTTAAGTTTATGAATGAATGGATAGATAAATGGAGGAATAGATGAGATTTCAGATGGACCATGGAAAATGAAATCTGACCTACAGAGACCTTTAGGACTAGAAATCTCTAATATCAAGTGGGATGACATTAGCCATATGTGGTTTAGAGACAGGAAACTGAATGTGTCTTGCCTTATTCTAGGCATTTTGCTAGTTATTTTGTACATATTATCAAATAGAAGAAACTTACTGGAGGCCATGGAAATAAAAAGGATCCTGAAACAAGTTCATGATGCTTGAGCTTCCGAGCCTTTGTTACCTCTCCAGTTTCTATGAAGAAGACTTGATATACAGAATAATAGTAATAAAAAAGATAATTTCTGTTTCAATGTCAATGTGTCAGAAACAGTGTGGATAGTATCACTTAAAAAATAAAAAGTGGTGACTATGTACTCTTGGAAGAGGCACACAGCATTCATCTTTTCTTCTCTATTGTAAAGAAGTAGGTTTACAGTGCCAGGTCCTGGTGGCTCATGCCTGTAATACTAGCTCCTCAGGGAGCTGAGAACTGAGTATGATGGTTTGAAGCCAGCCAGGCAAAATGTTTGTGAGACTTTTATCTCCAATTAACCAGCAAAAGCCACAAGTGAAGCTGTAACTCCAAAGGAAGAGTATGAGCCTTGAACTAAAAAGCTAGCCCCGAGTTCAAGCCCCAGAACCAACATACACACACACACGCACACAAACCCCTTATATCCAGAAAGTCTTGGGCCACAAAGATGTGTACCAAAGCACTAGAAGATTTCTTACAGGATACAATCTTTTTTTCAATCCAGTCCATGTCAGTTGTAATTGCATGGACATTCCTCTTGGAGACCTTGACCTGGCATCTACTCATAACAAGAGCATCCCCGCTTTAATCTACTTTCCACTCTGCCACTCTCCATCTTCACAAGATAGTCTAATTATGGCAGATGCAGGGTTGTGAACTGTGGTTTACTCTTCTTTAAAAAAATGACATTAACGTTGCTGTAATCATTCTTTAGCTGCAGCTATTAGAGATTTCTTCCCCAGAGCCCCAAACACTTTGCAAATATGATCTCATTAACCCACACGCCAACCCTCTGTGGTAGGTCAGTTGTCTTGGCGGCATTCAGGAATTGAATTATGCAAAGAGAAAGTGGTCTTTTCAGAGCTGACTGCCAGCTGGAGTTGGGATCAAGATTAACATGGGATCGTAGAAATTGTTTCGGACCCTATTTATCACCTGGTCTGACATTCTTATGAAATAAACAGGGATTTGAGGTGGGAAGGATCAGTGTAAACATCAAGATATAGATATAGATATAAAGCCCAAATTTCATCTCAGGAAAATTTAACCAGAGTCCCTAAAAACACCCTCCATCAATGATTTTAAATGCTTCTTAGGGACTGGTAGTATGACTCAAGCGGTAGAGTATTTGCCTAATAAGAATAAGGACCTGAGTTCAAAAAATCTCAGTATCACAAAACAAAACAGAACAACATAAAGACTTTAAATGGGATTCTAATAACTAGACATGGTCCAGTTAGCAGAAGTAAAATAACCCATCTATTCCAGGCAGTACAGCAATCTGTCCAGGGCTTCAGTCATCTTCCATATGGTTTGGCTTATGGTTGATGCTCTCTAGGTCTAAAGCAGGCTAACATCTTACACATAAGGAATGCTTTGGGGCTAATTTCCCATTGCATCTCATCTAGGAGAGACACATGGTAAGCTGTTGAGTTGAAGTGACTGTGATGGTTTCAAGTCAATCAGACATAATCCGTCCAATCACTTGCTTGACTGACTTGGCCACTCCAAATAAAATGGCTCGCCGGGCTGCCCAACCGTAGTCATTACTTTTCTGGACTTTGCATTTTGAAGGAAGTTGTGATGGCATTTATTTTCTGTAAGCTCAGTGTTCGCAAATTCACTGTCATCTCTATGAAAAAAATAAATGAGCTCATATTCTTCAATATTATAAAGACTGAAGATTCAAGGATACATCCCAGTGTCCGTAGATGTTTCATACATGCTAGGAACTATGATGCTCATATTACTTTGGAATATTGCAAAGACCCAGTCTCAGAGCCAGAGAGTCAGGAATTTGTGTGTACACCCACATACATAGCATGATGGCATACAGCATGATTTTAGAATTGACTTTTGTGAAAGTTGGTTGCAGTGAGGATACAAAGAAAATATAACCATTCTGCTAACTCTTTCCTTTCAGGAGGAAAAGTAGTAATATAACAAATAGCATTGATGGTGAGTGTGTGGGGAGAACCCTCAAAGAACATATCTAAGCATATTTTTGATAGTAGGTCAGTCTCCTTGAAGTCTTCTGATCTTTGCTATGTTCCAAATTACACGTGTCTGGCTTGGTTGCCTGTGAATCTTTCTGTGTCTCTTGTTCAAGAGCTGAATCCCCAGACAGTCTATAACTTCTCATGGTGCTAGGAGTCCTGCTTCTCCATCATACAAGGAAGTAAACAGAAGAAAAGAAAGCAGGTGACTGATGCCCTTAGTCCCCAAGTCAGGCTGTTCAGGATTTGAATAAACCTGTCTGGTTTTGTCAGCAAAACAGATTCCTTTCCTCTCTGATGAGAAACGCCTTGTTAATTCATTCACTGGACACCTTCCTGCCTCCCATGACGTGGTAGCCCTTCTTGTTGAGAAATCTGTCATGGTAAGTGCTATGGCTAACATGTCCAGACCATGACCCATCTCACGAAATTGCTAGAAAGTTATCACCAACTTCTCTACTCACATTTAGATAGATGGATGAGTTAAGACAATTCTATTTGTTATCCCTCAAGCAAAGACACAGGGTAAAGACCATGTAGAATCTAATGAATAGAGTAGAAAGGCTCATGTTAAATTCTAAAGTTCTCAACTATGGATATATATTGTTATCACTTGGGAAGCTTTACAAAATATACCATTGTCCAGGTTTCAACTCAGAACAAGTCTCTGGGACCCTGACACCAGTGCAATGGGGCAGATCACTTATCCCACTAGTGATCCCTTCCTGCTTTCTTAGAAGTCGTAAGCAATGATGTTTCCATCTCCATAACTATTCTTCTATGCCACATCTATTATTTTTAGATAACAACATTTTCAATGAAGAGATAGGTTTGAATAGGCTTTAATGGAATGCATATTTACAGGAGGACCCTTGGTCTAAGGCATGGCCAATCAGGAAGTTCCACTCATATTCTCAGCATTGTTTCCTTCTGCCTTTCACAGCATACACTTAAACAGTCACTCCAATGGAGAGAACAACCCTTGTACATTTGCTGTCCCTCTCTATGAGCTATCCTTTTCCAATCTCTTCCTGGAGCCATGCTCTTTCTCTTTGTGTATCCATTGTTTTTGGTTGTTGTTATTGTTGTTGTTGTTGTTGTTTTTCCAGTCCTGGGGCTTGAACTCAGTGACTGGGCACTGTCCTTGGACACTTTTTGCTCAAGTCTAGCACTCTGTCACTTGAGCCACAGCGTCACTTCCATATTCTTTCTGTGTATGTGATTCTGGGAACCTAGGACTTCATGCATGCCTGGCAAGCGTGCTACCACTAGGCCACACTCCTGGCCCTACATTGGCTTTCATGATCAGGTATTCCACACGTAACTTATTCTACTTGGAGCATTTGAGGAAGTGCATCCTTTCTTTTCGCATACATTGTATTGTACAATATGGACCCAATAAGTGTTTCAGCACAAGTATGTAAATTAAAGTGCATGTGTGGCCCTTTGATTGCACTCTTGTTACTTCTGGTTCCATCATGAGGAAACATTTAATGGCACTAGGACTAACAGCTTATCTGATTCTATCTCTGTATTCTCCGTCCAACAACTTGCATTGTGTACAGGATCAAGTGATATAAAAGTATAATATGACTTTCTATTAGATTAGATTAATGAACCATCACCAGATGGATTACTGTGATATTGATGTGTCTTATCCAAACATATTTGTTTGGCTTAGATATGGAACATGTAGATAATTAGGCTTCAGGAGACTTTTCTTTCCGTTGAATGGGCTTCTCTCCCCATTTTAAAACTCCTTGGATCATATGTCTGTGAAAACTCAAAAAACAGAGGGAACAAAGAGAAGCTTTGCATTTGCATTCTTTTTCACCCCAGCTTTTGAGTTTCCATCACTGACACTCTCTCCTCCTTTGATCTGGGACGTTGTGTTATTCAACTTGTACTCTTGTTTTTTCATCTTGTATTCTGAAGCTTTTTGAGCCCAGTGCTGAGGTAGTATCCTTATGCCTTTTTGCTCAAGACTAGTGTTCTACCACTTGAGCCCCAGCTCACTCTACTTCTGGCTTTCTGGTAATTAATTGGAGATAAGAGGCTCATGGACTTTCCTGCAGACACTGACTTCAGCCTCCTGAGAAACTAGGATGACGGCTTGAGCCATTAGTGCCTGGATACCTTATACTCTTATCTCTTGACCCAATGTGGTACAAAACTGGTGCCTTATGAATGTTTACAAAATAAATGACCACATTATGGACTCTATACTATTCAGAGAAACCCTTTATAGTACCATCTCTTTCAATAGACATTTTGGTTTAACATTGTTCCTCGTGGATGCCATTTCCTCTCAAGGAAAAAATTATTTGTTCAAGTGCAACTTGCTTGCTTCTGGTTTGCCTATAAAAAGAATTCCTGATGATTGAGCAAATGCTTTAGTTAAATGGAGTGAGATGAATTCCATTTTCACACTGTTGGAAAAAAACCACTTGTGTTGGTTCATGGGTATTAGTTAGATCTTGGGGAGGAGCCCTTATAAGTTTGGGGCTCTATAGAAGTTTCAGATAGGGTAAAGAGACAAAAGAATAAAAGATTGGATGGGAGAAATAGAAAGAAAGCCCTAACCTATCTAAAGAAAATGAATACGAAAAAGAAACTTCTCTAAGGGACATAAAAATCGGTGGCATTCATTATTAAGTAAGAGGAGCATCAATCATTCTCAGTCTCATTTTATTTTCATTGTGCGGGTGAGTGAAGGCACAAATGAAAATGACAATGGTGAATAACTTCTAAAAGCCACTCTATCTATGAACAGTGAATGAGAAAGGTCTTTAGTTTCAACCTTGCAGATAGAGTAAAAAAAAAAATTCTATCAACCCAGACATTTTCTTGCAGATGGATGAAATTTCTTCAAGTCTCTCCTCCTATCAAGGGGACAGAAGGTGAGATGTTGTTAGGAGTCACAAAGAAAATGCAGAAAGGCTGGCTAGGGTGGGGCCAGTGGTAGTTCATGGCTTTAGTTCATAACTCCAAACTCATTTTCCCATGGCAGGATTAATTTTCAGTACTGTTAGCTTTCCATGTGGGTTTTGGCCTTGCCGCCTGCACAGATTCTATGATTTGCTTCTTATTTTACACATTTCCCAAGCCACACAGACTCATACATACATAACTGTTGTGTGTTAATGCAAGGTTGTATAAGAGGTTGTGGACCAATGGAACTTTTATAAATCTAATCATCTTTCAAACGTATTCTGAAGCTTTCTGTTTAACAGAAGTCAGACTGAAGTCCCAGGCAAGCATACAAAAGACTCTAGCAATATCACATTCTAGTTTGTCTCTTCTGATCACTAGGTTTTTGTCTCCTCTAATCACTAGTTTTCTTAAGGTTGAATCAGATCTCCGTGAAGCAATGACCAGGTGCCTGCAATTGGCAGGACATCAGAATACTCAGCTGAAATGACTCTCTCCTTCCCTCCATTACTCCACAAAGTGCCTTGGACAGAATGGCCTCTTGCTTGTATCTGACTCTTTATGCTCATTAAAAAGTATGCACCTGAGCTGTGGGAGGTATTTGGAGGAAGGTGGGGTAGATCTGTAAGAGCCTTGTGAGGATGTGATGGCAGGAGTCGAGATCCAGCAATCCTGACACCTCACCTAGCATAACCCTCTTAAGCTCTTCCCAAAGCAGGATTCCTCCTACTGCATGAGGTTCCTTGTCAAAGATTCAGTGCTGCACACCTTGGTTCTCCCTTCTCTGTCAGAAGAACTTTCAAACCTTTTTTATTTAAAAAAATTCTTTTTTTTTGGCCAGTCCTGGGCTTGAGCTCAGGGCCTAAGCTCTGTCCTTAGAATTTCTCAAGGCTTGAGCTCTACCACTTGAGCCTCGGCACCACTGCTAGCTTTTTTTTCCCCTATGTATGTGGCACCGAGGAATCGAACCCAGGTCTTTGTGCATGCTAGGCAAGCACTCTACCACTAGGCCAAACTCCCGGCTACTTTCAAAACTTGATGGATGAAGGTGCTGCCCGTGCTTGCTCCACTGCTCCTGGCTGGACTATGCTTCGTAAACCAAAGTGGCAGAAAGCTCTGGCTCTTTTGCTTAACAACAGGGGAATTGGTTTAAGAGGCAGGATAACATAGTGGAAAGACTGACTTAGTTCCAATATATCATTAGCACTGTGAACTTGGACCAGTTCTTGAAATTCTTTGAGCCTGATTCCTTTACCTATAAAATAAGAGGATTTTTTTCTTTCCAGTCCTAGGGTTTGAACTCATAGCCTGCATGCTCAGGCTAGCACTCTTCCACTTGAGCCACATCTTTGCTTTTGGCTTTGTTTTAGAGGTGGGGGGGTGGTTAATTTGAGATAAGAGTCTCATGAACTTTCCTGCCCTAGCTGTCTTCGAACAGCTGTGATCATCAGATCACATTCCCTGAGCAGCTAGGATTATAGGGGTGAGAAACCAGTGCACTATTATAGGAGTGCTTTGTTTTAAAAGATGTTCAAAGAGGCTTGAATTCAACATGTCAGTTTATGAGTCAAAAAACATCTTGTTCAATGTATCCCTTACATCATTCTCCTTCTTTCATCCTAACCCTACCCACTCCTCAAATTACCTGGTTCCATTTTCACATAATTAATCAAATATTATAAATGCATTTGTCCATCATTCCTCTCTCCATTTGTTTGTACCATCCGCTTAGACAAAGCGTGTTTATCAAGACTAACTTTGCTGGGTTCCACTGGTTCATAGCTATCATCTCAGCTACTTAAGAGTCTGAGATCTGAGGAAAGAGGTTCAAAGAAAGCCCAAGTAGGAAAGTCCATGAGACTCTCATCTTCAATTAACCACTAAAAAGCCAGAAGTGGAGTTGTAATAGCCTTAAGCAAAATTGCTCAGGGACAGTGCCCAGGATCTGAATTCAGGTTCTAAGACAGGCACACACACACACACACACACACACACGCACACACACACACACACACACAGAACAAGAAGACTAATATCACAAATCTATATTACAGGAAATGTATGTACAGAATATATCATTACTGCTTATGACTACTAAAGTTCTTGATTAGCACATCTTTATTTTGTCCTCATCTCCCTAATTCATCTGCCCCCGATTATCTAATATTATTCTTTGCTTGTGGTTATCTTTCCCCTTCCCCCTCTATTTTTTCTCTCCCCCTCTTTCTCCCATTTTCTCTATCACTTTCTCTCCCTCCCACTTTCTTGCCTTGCCTCCCTCCTTCCCTCCTTTTTCCTCCCTCTTTCCCTTTTTTTCCTTTTCCTTACATCTAAGAATTATAAAGCTGAACTAATAAAGAATTTCAAAGCTAAAATAGCCCTGAGATGGAACAACTAAAACCTAAGAAGACTGATGTCTAATACCACATGATTAGTGGGTGGGATTCTGAGGCCTGGGGTAGACGCTAAGGTTATTTAACTCCCTTATGACTCTGTCCCCAAATATGACCATGAGAGAGACAGTCATCCTCCAGGAGCCTGGTGAGAACAGGGGTATTATTATAGTTCTCCGTCTCCCTGAATGGTGATGTTTTTCTTCTTTCTTTCCTAACCCTTCAGAGCATGCTAGGTTTCAGAACTCTTTGATAAAATAGCTAAATGAGCACATCTCCTAGGGCAGCAAAACTCGCTGAGATTTCCCATGAAAATTCCTTGTTGTATGATCAGGCTGAGGAGAGTTTTAATTTTTTTTTCAGTAAGAAAAAAAATCCGCAGTTGCTCAGCATGGAGAACATCATGAATGGACACTAGTGGGCCTTTGATCTAATTTTTGTGTGTCTGATTTCTCAATAATAAATGGGCTTTTGTTAGGAGACACATTGACACTTATTGAGTTTGCTTTTTATTGGGCCAAGGCAAGTTGGGAGCCAGCTGTGGATGTGTTCTCTTTTCTTAGTCCTATAGCCAAACTGTGAGTTGACACATAATTGAACATTGTTGCCTAGGCTCTTTCAATATTCCAGGCATTGTAAAGAGAGAAAATTGTGTTCTGTCTAGGAGAATAGCATCCAAACTAAATGTCAGGTGACAACTTAGCATTGTCATGACTGATATGATCCGTCACAAAGGAGAGAAGATTTATTGATTATGAGGCTGATAAAAGAAAAACATATTTGAGAAAAAAAAGATAGGGAAAAATACAAGAAGCTGGCTGTCTTTAAAATGTTGCTGCTCTTGAATAATGGGAACTGTCTTTCCTGACTCTGTTTTCTTTCAACCAGCCCAGAAATGAATTCAGCACCTCTATGTCATCAAAGGCAGGAGTTACTCTAATAAGAGTCATTTTGAGTAACTCTAATGAACAGCAGAATGGCTTGCACAGCCGAGCATCCTTCTAAATGTCAGCTGAGAGCGTTATATGAAAGGGCCTGAGATGGAGGACTGGGGGGAAAAGAACTGGCATATACCTGTCTATAAGCTTGTTGGTCTGTGTTATTGCAAAGGCCAGGCAAGAGGGAAAGGCAGGCAGCAGGCTGGCTCTGGAGAGTGGTAACCTGGCATGTGGAGCTTTTCATTTCAGCATAGGTCACTGGTTCAGTTCAAACCCTGCCTGCTAGAACCCACAATTTCTTGATGGTTGATGGGAAATTCATTCTTGGCTTCTAGTCGGACCTCCTAAAAGGACTCACTGTAATGAGATCCCTTCTTAGAAGACTGGATGGCAAAGGCTGGGAATGGCTACAGGTACAGAACCCTGATAACACCAGCCTGAAAAAGTTCTCCTGGAATGGGGAGAGATGGGGTGAATACTGGGCAAGCACAAGGAAGAAAGACAATGGGGAGTGGGGTTTGGGGTGGCTGTGAATGGAGAATAGAGGAAAACTTGCTTTATTCAGATCCTTACAGTGAGAAGGCTCAAATCTGTTGACCCTAGAGAGAAGGATGAGCAGAGCTCACTCCCAGTTCTGGAGGCCATAGTGCTCCATAGGAACCTGAAGGCCTCTTTGTCTTTCCTCTCTCTAATTCCCCATCTGGCTCACTGACTTCAGTCCTCTTCTCATCTCAGGACAGGAGAGGCCACTTTATGAGTCGTCTTCTAATCCTCTGGTCTTTAGCTATTAAAAAGCCCAGACTCTTGCAAAGGAAGAATTAAACAGATTTTCTTCTTTTTTTTTTTCTTCTTGGGTACCTCTCTCCTGAAGCAATGACATGGAGGAGTATTGTTATTAGGTAAGAAGGAATTGGCAGGAAAAAAAGCACATCAGTTAAAATCTCCAGCTGTTACTCCCGACAAGCATCACTACATGTTTTTCTTTTGACGTTACTGAGCCTTTGAAACCCCCATTCAGGTTACCTGGTCCCTTTACCTTTGGACCCATCATTTCCTGTCAAGAAGAAATTCCTAGCTAGGTATAATGGCTCATGCCTGTAATCTCAGCTCTCAGGAGGCTGAGGTAAGAGGACTGAATTTGAAGCTAACGTAGACTACATAGACAGACCCCATCTAAAAGAAATAAAAAAGGAAAATAAAATGCCTTACCAACAAGTTTAAGACCTAAAAACCCTGTGAAGTTCTATTTTGTGCATTTATCAGAGTACAGGGGCTTAGGATGTCAGGTATGGTCTGTCCCTTCTGGTTGCAGGTAGACTTGAGAGGCCTGTAGGAGGAAAAGGGAGTGTGTGTGTGTGTGTGTGTGTGTGTGTGTGTGTGTGTGTGTGTTGGTAGATAGTGTGGCCAGATGTCAGGAGAGTGCAGGAATTTGTTGCAAAACTTGAAATACTGGTTACAGTTCTTTGTAGAGCTTATAGTGGTATGGGAGAATGTGGGATTGGAAATGATGATGGTATTCTCCTGAATCTAGTAGCTGATGCTGCTCCCCTTCCAAAAGCTGAGTAGTGGTCAAGTTTCGTGTAAGGTCCAGTGGCCATGTTTTAATATATGTGTGGCAGCTCTCACTCACTACCTTTCAAACTCCCTGAGACCCTTGTTTGAATCATTTTTGTCCCCTTTATGTTTAGCAGCCTCCAGAAACATAGTAGATATACAGAAAAGAGTGTTCACTGACAGAGAGGACTGGAGCCAGGGTCTTTCTGTGATGGTGATGTTTGTTTGGATGTTTGGATGTGTGGGTGTATTTTCAGTTGGCTCCTACCTGGCATTCTCTTCAAGCTGCATTTAAACAACTGGAAAGTTATTGAAGAACATTTTGCTGAGTAGATGAGGAGCAGATCTTACAAACTAGAACTTTCATATGCTGAAGAGGCCAAAACTTAGTCACTGGACAAGATTCTGGGATATATTTGGAGACCTTTTCTCCAGCATCACCTTCCATAATCCATATGGGCTCTTCATTGTGACATCCACTACCTCCATACCCAGAGTATCAACTCAGTGAAGGGTAAATCTCAAATTACCATTGGGTGCTCTAGGGTTGGGTTTTACCACCTGTCTTCCTCCTGCATGTTCTTGACTTCCTTTGACCCTCTCATGTAAGTTGGCCAGGATCAATAGTCTTCTTAAATAAGCTTTGCCCTTTGAAGGCCTCCCTAAGCACTTTGCATTTCTTTCCTGCTTGAAAAGTTCAGTTTTGTGCTGTGCTCGGTTCTAAAAATACTCCAAGCCAGCAGTTCAAAGCTGTTCCTGTAGGAGAGTCTCTACTTGACAATGAACTCATTTGCGTGGATTCAACCTCTCCATGTCTTCAGAGGATGGACTGCTTAAAGACAGGGAAGGAAAGGGAGCATTCCTTTACAAGACTGCTTCACAGAAGATAGGTGGACTCCAGACCAAGGGACACACCGAGTTCCTTAGACTTGTTAAGGTGCCCAACTCAAAATGTCTGAGATACGCTTTTCAAAGAAATGTTTCTGTCTCTGTCTTTCTGTCTCTGTCTCTCTGTCTCTGTCTCTGTCTCTGTCTCTCTCTGTCTCTGTCTCCTCCCTCCCTCCTTTCCTCCCTCCCTCCCTCCCCCTGCCTCTCTCTGTCTGCTTTTCAAGATAAATGTGGTGTGTAGACGCTATCGACCGCAAGTCAATTGATAATCTTCAGTCTGTTTTTGAGTGTGCATGTGGAGATCAGGAGTCAATACCCATTGTCTCTAGGGCTGAGATATGCTTCCTTCACAATTGATGCTTGGATTTGGGTTCTCGGCATTCCTGAGATCAAAGAATCTGATCCCAAAGGCACATAAATGCACAACTGTTTCTGGGTAGAGGTGAAATAATACACTCGTCCCCTTTGGTTCTAATTGTCTCCAAAGGGACGAGAAGAGGCCTAATCTGTTTTTATTCTCTCTTTAGAGGATAAAGGCATGATAAGACACAGGCTGTTCAAGCACTAAGCTTTTTACACTCTGTTTATCTGATTCTTCTGTCTAATTAAAGTTACCTTCTATACTTGATTGGTTTTTAAAGCCCAATATTTGGCAATTAAACCTTCTGTATTCTAACAACTGGGTGGCACTTTGCTGAGTGATTTACCACATGATATATTATCTCTACAACCAAGAACTAGTTTTCCTTGAGAATTTTCTTTTGCAGCATTAGATAACTGGTAGCGGCTCTGCATACCTACCAAGGGACCTGCAGGTAAAGTAATGAGGCATTTTCTCAGGAGTCCATGTCGCTGGTACAGGGTAAACCTTGGCTTCCATTAGGGACCAGGAGACATCATGTGATTTCCCTGAGGAAGCCATTTGAATATCTCCCCGCCTTTCTTTTCATTCCTGTCAATTGGGTGCAATGAAAGAACTGTGAAAGGTGTCCCTGACAAAGCCAAATGTCCTCACCAAAACTGCCTCTTGTCCCAGTCAACCCAAGCCATGGCTGGGATGCCAAAGGCCTCTAAGTAGTCGCTTCCCCATAGGACTTCCTGATGCACCAGAGGAACTTATTTTAACAGAACCCTTTCTTGGGAACCCAGTCAAATCTCCGCATGGTTTTCTGAGGTAGGAAGGCCAGTGGAAGGATTCCCTTGGGGTGGGGGGGCGGGGGGAGATGTGCGAAGCTATTGATTCCCTGCTGGATTCCTAGGAGTAAAAGGTTTCTTGGATTTTGGAAGGACAGAGTTTTAGTGCTGCCTTTTCCAGGGAAGTACAGAAAAGGTGGCAGAGCTAACCTTCAACTGCCTCGGGGGGTGGGAGGGGAGAGAGGATACTCAGCAGATGAGGGGATGGTCGTTTTACCGAGGAGAGGGATCAGAGCGTCCGTGACAGGCAGGCATGCACACATAGGTGTTTGAACCCTGGGAAGGTTGGGGATGTACAAAGCCCCTCCTCCCTCTGTGGGTCTCTTCTCACTGTGGTGGGAAGATATCTGTGTCTGTCATTAGCATTGGAACTGAAGCTTATTCCCCACCAGTGGCCCTTCCTGGAAGTCTGGCCCAGCCTCATAACACATTCTTTATTTCTTTGTGTTGTCAGTCTTTTATCCTCGTGTACAAGTCCAGAGAGATGCTTAAGGGAGGCTAAATCCCTGCCACCAACCTGACGGGATGCTCTCTGAGGTGATTAGCGTTGTCATCAGACACCCAGGACCACAGTGCGCTTCCTGATTTTCCTGTGTTGAGAATGCAAATGATGTAAGAGGTTTCTTCTAGATTTTTAAACATTTTCTCCTGAACACTCTCTCTAGGAGGATCACTAGAACTCTTGAAGTCCCAATGTAGCAATCACAGTGTGTTTATAAGCTTCCTCAGCAAGCCCTCTGCCTGGGGCTCGGGTGTCCTCTTGCTACCTGGAATGCTTTCTTTGCTATCATTGCTACCAGATTAGAAGGTGATACAGGTGGATGGAGAGAATACAGAGGGCCAAGGGGCCTGTAGAATGATACCTAGGGCTATTCTGGAAACTCCTGGTTGAGATGGTCCTAGAGAGGTGAACTTACCATGCTGGGGCAGTCAGAGCTCAAGAATCTCCAGCTCTTTATTCGAAATGTAGCCCAAGAGATTTTTGTCTTCGTCTAGGCACACAGGGCAGTGCAGATCTCAGCCTCCACAGGCTGTAACAAAACATGCTTCCTAACAAGAGACTCAAGGAACCCTGAATTGTGATAGAGAAAAGAACCAGACCTTATTCTTTGGGCTAATCTGTCTCTCTGAGATCTACTGTACATCTATATATCTGTATATTCTGTAGTGCATACTGTATATCTTTCTGAGAAAGTACCCATTTCAGGAAGGGAATGGAAATTATCCATCACATGGATTTCTGGATTCCTCTCTTTCTTTCTTTTTTTTGCCAGCCCTGGGGCTTGAACTCAAGGCCTAAGCACTGTCCTTGGGCTTTTTCGTCAAGGCCAGCACCCTGCCACTTGAGCCACAGCACAATTTCTGGCTTTTTCTATGTATGTGGTACTGAGGAATTGAACCCGAGTCTTCATGCATGCTAGGCAAGCACTCTACCACTAGGCCAAACTCCCAGCCCCTGGATTTCTGATGGTGACAGGGAGGCAGGGTCTGGGGGGGCGGGGTATCTGTAATAAAAGGATAAAAGTGTCTAACATTAAGGGAAAGAATAGACATGACAAGTAAGGATGCAGAGAGTAGGTCTAAATCCACAGGGATTTTACATTTACTTCTCATTCCTGCAAACCAGCTTCACATGAACACATGTCAGTCAGATGTCTGCTTCCAGGCTAGGAAATACTTTTCTGTGGCACTGATCCCTAAGAAGTACTAGGTCCCTATTTTCCTACTCCTGCCATAGAGTTCAAAATAAAACCACAGTAGGCTATAAAATAAGGATAAACAAAATCTATTGAAATTCTAATTTTCTCTTTGATTCTTGCTTTACAGTAGGAAATACAGGTCTGGTGCACAGGTTTGTTAATGCTTGTAACCTTAACAGACTCTCTGTGGGATATTAGATCAAGATTTCTAGGCTGTAAGGTGGCATGAATCTGAGATCAGTTAAGGACTTTGAGCTCCTGACTCTGTGGCCTCATCCTAGTCTGAACCAGTTGTGTAGATGAAGTCAAAGCTTTTGGGGATGTCTCCCTTAGAAATGTGCTACTCCTCAGATCACAGGTAATCCTAGATCTACATATCACAAATGATTCCCTAATAGATCATGAAAATATTGTTGGCTTCCTGATCTCAACAAAGATCTGTTTGGATTCTATTTATGTCATGACACTAGAAACTGATAGAAACCATAACCCACTAAAGTTTAAAATATACAGATCAACCACTTTGCTTGCTTAGGGTCAGAGGCAAGTGGCCTCTTGGCCAAGATAGTATGGGATGTCAGAATAAATAGCAGAGAAAGGCCATTCTCAATGGATAGTCCATCACTGTTTCTTAGTCATCATTGGGTAAAGGTTGAGATTGGATGAAATAAGCACCGGGTTAAGAATCATTGCTGCTTTTGACCTTTTCATCAAAATGTACTTCTCACTCATATTTAAAGAGCTAGCTCAGTCATCACAAAGTCTTATAGTAGTTAGCTTTCTTTTCCACTGTGCCATTGTCTTTTTAAAATTTATTTGCTTAGTTACAGCTATGCATTAGAGTTATGTATACCATACTCTTTAAGAAAGGTCTTCTTTGTGCTGTGCATAATAACGAGAAGATAATCAGCACATGTCTGAATCAGGGAGGGGTTTATGACACCTTCAGTCACAAGAGTACTTTTAGAATGGAAATTAGAAAGTGGATGCTGGTGGCTCATGTCTATAATCCTAGCTACTTAAGAGGCTGAGATCTGAGGATTACAGTTGGAAGCTAGCCCATGCAGGAAGTCTGAGAGAATCTTATTTCCAATTAAGCACTAAAAAAATCTGCAAGTGGATCTGTCACTCCAGAGGTAGAATACTACCCATGTATGCAAGCCCTGAGTTCAGGCCCCAGTACTGGCACAAAAAAGAATACCTTAAAGGTGTTGTTTGAGCAGACCTGGAGGGGTTCCCTGGTGTCACATCAGGTGACTTTTTCTATAGTCACATTCTTTAGTTGTTCATGAATGATAAAATGTCTCCTGATGCCAAGACATTTTTGTCATAACGTTTATGGTTCTCTCCTCAACACAACATTTTCTTACCAAAACTTTGAACTAGCTTGTTCATTTTACTATTCATTGGATAATAACTTGTACTACCAGCTACCATGCAAAGCAATTCATTTATGCTAACTCATAGAATACTCATGATAGGCTATATTCTTAAAAGGATGAGGAACTATATTTTTTTCTGTCTAAGGCCAGTTAGATATTAATGATATTATTCTTGGGCCACACAAAACAATCCTTCTAGGTAGCCAACAAGCATACAACAAGAAGTCTGGGAGAGACGTGTATCTATCCTGTCGTGTATAGCATAAAGGCCTTATATGGTCCATCCAGGTGTTTCCTATGACTGTAAGTGGCACAGTTTTTGCCAGTGTCATTGATTAGCAAAATAACAAGACTTTCACATGTATTCCCAGGTCAACTGTTTTGTTAACATAAATAGTTCCAGTGAATTTCTCTGACTTCCAAGTTAGAGACTGATTCAGTTAAAGTTAATAAAGTCTTAAGAGCTAGAAAGGATTTTAAAAGCTTAACTTTTTTTTGGTGGGTCATGGGGCTTGAACTCTGGACCTGGGCACTATCCCTGAGCTCTTCAGTTCGTGGCTACTTCCCTACCCCTTGAGCCACAGCGCCACTTCTAGTTTTCTAGTGGTTAATTGAAAATATGAGTCTCAAAGTCTTTAGTGCTCCAGCTGGCTTTGAACTGTGATCCTCAGATCTCATTCTCCTGATTAGCTAATATTACAGGCATGAGCCAGTATGCCCTGCAAAGCTTAACATTTTTTCTCATGCATTTCTTTTATTGCTATTATAAAGATGATATACAGAGGGGGTTATAATTACATTAGTCAGATATAAAGAGTACATTTTTTTAAACAATGGCATCCTGTCCTCTGATCTCTCCCAGTTTTTTTTCCTCCCATCCCCAACCATGTGTTGTATTGTTCATTTTCTACACTGTCTAGTGAGTAACCACTGTTATGTTTGTTCACCTTCAGTTTCACCAATACTGTACACCCTGCTTACCTTTCCAAAGACAGATAAAGAATGAATAAGACAAAAGGAAAAGAAGACCAAAACAGCAACATAGAAAAAGCTCTTGTTTCCATTCCTTAGCATTCATTTTGATAAGTATTATTTCATGTGATTTAGATCCATGTAGGTGTTACACCTTTGTGTTCCTCTCCAGTGAGATCTCCTTTGGTCTCACTGTGTGTGAATATAAAGGCTTTTTAAAATCTAAATTCACATCTAATCCATGACCCCCTATAGAACCTGTTACTGAGCATCAAGTGGTACTTTGGTTTATATCTTTTAATCAGTCAAAAGTATTCTTGTGCTTGTTGATATTCCCGAAGATAAAATAAGAACTCCTTTAAAGAAAGAAATGAAAAAAGAAAATAAGAAAAACAAGAAATGAAAAGAGACAAGAAAAGACATGGAAGTAGAAGGATTCTATCAGAGAAGATGGCAGGGCTGGGCAAAGGAGAGTGGCCATGACAAATGGGGTAGACATGACAATACAATTTTATGTGCATGTATGAAATTGTCATTATGAAATCATTACTGATTTTTTTAGTTTTTAAGAACTGTTATCAGAAAAAAAAGAACTGTTATCAGGTAGTTATACAAGTGGGGTTTTTTCCCAATTCTTTTGGCTTTATTCTGAATCTTAAACATGGCTCTTCTGTCTTTTCTCTGTTTAGAATCTATTTGTGTGGTTGACTAGACCATCCAGGTTAATTACAACCTGAAAATCTCTTACTTCAATTATAGAATGACTAACTATAAAGTTAAATTCACCTATCTTCAAACCAGAGGTTTGAAATCATGTGTTTGCCCCCAGCAACTCTTTGGTGAAGTTTGTTTCAGTTACTGATTTTTTTCTTAGAGGCACAATTATGTCACCCATCTTCAAAGGGCGGCCATATGTACACAGCAGATACTGTTTAATTACGGTCTTCAGTATTTATCCTTGTCTGGTCCACAGAGCAGTATGTTTTGCATTCTGCTGAAAGAAATTTCTCAAACTCATGGCATTCTATTTTTACCCGTTGGCCTACCTCACCTCAGAATCCAAATGTCAGCACTTTACAGAAAGTGTGCTGGGCTGGAAGCCAAAACAACCAAGTGACTCGTGGGATAGAGGCTGCCCTGGGTCGTTGGTCAGGCATTAACCTTTGGGAATCTGGGTTCATCTTCAGGAAAGCGGGCATTCTTCCAGCTCTGCTCTTGTCGGAAGATTGTCAAGAGCCTTAAAATAGGTGACATATGTCAGGTCATTTAATAAACCGTGATACAGTATAGTATTGTAAGGACAAAGCCCAGGGTTTTCAGAATAGCTATGAAGTGGGCAAGTGAGAAGCTAGCGAACCCCAAGTTTTTAGCACCATAGTTAGGTCTTGTCCACTCAGTGTGTTTATGGAGCTCCAGGAGGGGTTGAGATTAAGTTGCTGCAAAGTTTAACAATCCTGTTAGTCAGAAATGTGTCCACTGAGAAATATTAAAGTAACAGGGGGCAGGGAATGAGCTGACAGTCATTTGTTCAAATTTAATGAACATTAATCAAGCTTCCTGTTTGGAAATAGCACCAGAGAGTATAACTCTTACCCAAACCTCTTCAGGAATGGTAGTAGTCAGAGATACATCATTCCAATGATCTGTTTCTTGTTAGATTTCTTTTTTTTTTTGCCAGACCTGGGGCTTGAACTCATGGCCTGAGCACTGTCCTTGGGCTTTCTGAAGGCTAGCACTCTACCGCTTGAACCACAGCACCACTTCTGGCTTTTCTGTGTATGTGATACTGAGGAATTGAACCCAGGGCTTCATGCATGCTAGGTGAGGATTCTACCGCTAGGCCACATTCCCAGCCCTCCAATTATGTTTCTTTTTTTTGTTTTTTGGAAGTGTTGGTACCAGGTCTTGAACACAGGGCCTGCATCACTTGGCTGTTTTGCTCAAGGCTGGTCCTCTACCACTGGAGCCATACATCCACTTCCAATTTTTTGCTAGTTAAGTGGAGATAAGGATCACATTGACTTTTTCTACCCAACCAGGCTTCAAACTGCTATCCTCATATCTCATCCTACATAGCTACCATGGCAGGCATAAGCCAACAATGCCTTGGCTACCATGGAGAAATTTCTGAATCAAAATTCAGCCCAAATGCCTACAATAGTTAATGTAGTAATATTTCTGTTATAATTGCCAATCATCCATTCCGATGGATGATATGTTTACTGGAATTTCTCTGAAAAATAACTAGTCTGTTATGGACAATTTTTAAACTTTACATTAGAGAAGCTTTTCCTTGTCCAATGAACATTAGTCTCTACAGTCCTCAGTGAATGACCCTTTGGGAAACTCACCAAAGTTGTTCATCTGTGATGACAGAGACGAGACCCTCCCAAATGACAGAATCTGTCTCTCTATCCATAAGTTGCAAGAAGTAACAGATTAACTCAGGATATATAAGAATTGCCTCTGAGAACACAGTGTCCCTGCCATATAATTTTGGCCAATTCTGTTTCTAGTTAGGGTTGTTCATTCCTCGGGGAGCAATAGCTAAAATAGAGTGCTGTGAAAAGAAAAAAAAAGGTATCTATATCTCCTGTGCACTATAAAGGATGTACAGGGCATAACTTCTAAATCACAATAAAATAAAGAGATTGACAATTCAAATGGACTCTTACAGAATGCTGTGGTTGATTTGACCACTAGTTTTATTCATAGCCAATGAACAAATCTAACAAGTGGGTATGAGCAACATCAGCCGTCATTGACGTGTTTGCTACATTAACAGGGAGATGAATTGAAACAAAAAAGACCTACATAGGAATTTGGGTACACCTGTTTATGAGTCCTCTAGTATTTGCAGGAAAAAGAAGTCCATCCATGCCTACCCACAGGTCTTTACATTCATGTTAATCTTGTCCTCTACTTTATTACTGTAAGCTGTGAGAAGAAGAAGCACTTAAATAATTGGAATTCACTGTTAGATTGAATCCCTTATCAAATTTTACACCAGCCCATAGTTTACAAAAGAAAACAATGCTTGAGAATTGTCACAATATTTCTCTGCCTTTCTTCTCTACCTCTGCCAGTGTTAGAGACCTTTTTGCTGAATTTGAAGGTTTTGAACCTTCAAAATCATGAATAGTATGTTTGTATCATTATTTCAAGATGTGGGCTCTACAATATGATTTATTGACTTTCTACTACAGCAGGTGAGGAATAAATTCTCTCAGGCTTCACCTCACCATCTCCCATCGCCCTCCCATTTTCCTAGCACACATGCCAAGGAAGGCCTGTCTTTTTCTTCCTGTCTTCTAATAGAATTACTTTTTAATTTTGTTCAAGTCAATATTCAGTGTTTATATTATATGGCAATGCAAATAAAAATTCATCATCTCATATTTTCCCTAGAGGTTTTTCTTTGTGTTTTGGTTTTTGTCTTTTGTTTTATATTTATGTTTAGATTGCATTATATCCTTTTATATTAACTGACTTTCCTTCGAATTTGTCACTGTTTTGCCCCCAATTCTTTACCAGTTGTCTAAACCTGTTGTCTAGATTTCTTCTGAATGCATTAGATATCTCTGCTCCCCCAGCAGTCTTGACCTCTATAAGAAATATCCAGTGGCCTCCTGGCCTGCTTCAGACTGACAGATTGTTTTCTAGCATTCTAGACCCTGTTTTCTGCCTCATGCTAGGGATTTTCTTTGACTGGCTTCTTATTTAAGCTTCTGTTTTCCACAGGTCCACTAAAACTGGATGTGTATATTCTGAGAGAACAAGTGTTCGGGGAGAGTAAACATCCCTGGGCTTTGCCTAACCAAGACATTGTTTTGCCTATTAAAAAAAACCCCAAGAGATGATTATTCTTTGTTGATGATTCTCTCTTCTTTTCCTTTTGTCTTTTTTGTTTGTTTATCTATCTACGGGAGGGCAAGGGAGAGGCACAGAAATGGAGGAACAAAGAGTGAACTAATTCAGCAGTGGAACTCACTAGACACTATGCTGAAAATGAACTAGACAGCTTTTGGTGAGATGGGAGGAGAAGATTGGGAGACAGAGAGGAACAAGGTGACATTGTTTATAAAGAATTATACTCTTACAAGAGGTTTATCTTGTGAAATTGTTGTTCTTAATGTACTTTGTACTTTTCTCTTTTTGTACCCTGATAGTTAATCTCATGATGTTACTGTATCCTACTTTGTTACCTGTATATTGTATATACATTTATTTGTTTATTTGACATAGGGAAGGGAAGGGAGGAAAGAAAGTTGATTGGGAGGGGATGGGGAAGGGAAATGGGGACAAAAAGATGAGAAGGGGTATATATGTGCAAGAAGTAACGCACCTACTACCAGACAAATATAACTGTAAACCCTCTATACATTACCACAACAATAAAAATTTAAAACGAAATATACTCTTTATTTGATTTATGTAACTACAATCCCTCTGTACATTGCTTTTACAATACCAATACATAAAATTTAAAAATAATCATTAGCTTCTTTGGGAGAATTCTAGGTTGAAAGACATTTCAGATTTTTGAAGTCATCATTCCAGTGTTTTCTGGCTTTCTCACATTGCTAAGAAATTCAAAGTCATTCAAAAGCACAAGTTTTGGAATGAGATCTCTTATTTATCTCTATCTGGAAACCATTATAATTTTCATTTAATATATGTATTTTTTTCTGGGTGCTAGAGTGCCAGGGCCTTGTGCTAGCTAAGCATTACATTGTTTTTTTTTTTAAGTTTTTATTGTAATGTATAGAGGGGTTACAGCTGTATTCATCAGATAGTAGTTGCATTACTTCTTACACATTGATACCCCTTCTCATGTAAGCATGCATTCTTACACGATGCAATTCCCTGAGCCCCAGAAGCTTGTTTGTTCCTCTGACCTGTATATAAAATTCTGTGAAATTGTGTGTTGATTTAAGTTTTACTTCATCTGTCTGCTAGTACAGACCCCTTTATGTTGGAAATTTAAGTCCTTTAGAGACACTTCCTCAAATTATCTTAAAGTTAATTTCCTTTCTGTGTGTGTGTGTGTGTGTGTGTGTGTGTGTGTGTTTTGTATTTTGCATTATTTCTGGAACTCCTAGCATTTGCATAGTGTGTATCTTAGATTGCTCATATATTTTTCTTATCTTTCTTGGCCTATTTTTATGCACTTTATCTTATAACCCTCTGTTGGCTCTTCCCATTTCTACTGTAATGTTTTTAATTTCATCAGTCCTGTTTTGCTATCTTAATGTTCTTCTGTATTATCCAGCTCTTGTTTCCACAAATGCAATGCATCTTCTTTTATGTCTCTCAGGATATTAAATATATTCTGAATATAAAATGTTTTCGTTGTATAATTCCTATTAAGTTGCTTCTATCCTGTTGTTTTGATTTGATTTCCATTTTTCATGTTAGGGATTTTCCTCTGTTATCAGTGAACTCGAGCTACTTCTGTTAGGCAGAGTGAGGCCTTTAAAGGCCATTTGGAAGCTCTGAGTTTGCCCTTGGGCCCTTCCATGGGAGAGTTCCACTGTAGAATATGGCTAGAATACTTTCACTCTCCTCTTGACCTGTTCAAATCCCTATTCAAAAAGGTCTCCTTGTCTCCATGAAGAGGTACAGGTCTGTTGAACACATGTTTACCACCAATGCCAGGAGAGAGAGAGCTTGGAGGTGGTGGTATTTGGGATATAAATGCTCCCTCCTCCTCTCTATATGTCTGGGGTTTTTAGTCCTTGGTCCCTCCAGACCTGCAGGAAGAAAAGAGAGAACATGCCCCAACCAGGACAAGCCAGAAAGGAGAGGGCCGACTGACTGCCGGCAGCCAGCCGCCCCCCTCCCCGGAGGACAATCAGACCAGTCAGGGAGACCCATCAAGACAGGAACTCGATTATTGAGGAAGGACATTCAGCTAATATAGGGTGCAGGAGCCTATCAGCATAAAGGTGGGCAGGGCGGGGGAGGTCCATGTGTTTACTCTCACTATAGGTAAAGAAGGGGAATCACGTGCTGTCGGAGAGGGAGGAATGGTTCGGGGCCTATACCAGAGGTGGCCTTACTTTACATCACAAACCATAGCCACACCTTCCGTCCAGGTGGCAGGCACCATCTCAGCCAGGTGCCGCCCAAGACCAGCAAATGAGCACTGCGCCACGAGTTAGGCCTCCTTTTCTACAGCACAGGTTTCCATTTCCCTGATATGACATGCTCCACATCTATGTTTGGCCTTCCACTCTCTTTCCATGACTGTGCTCTATGCCCACTGGATCAGAAGCCTCCATTTCTCATTCCATAGGACATATAAACCTTGTGTCTCCTACTGGGGGTGAGGTGGGAAGCGAAGGGAGTGGGGGAAGTGGGCATGTCTGTAACTCATATGAACTTGAATAAAAACTAATTTGCTTAGTTTCCCTACCCTCCCACTCTCCCAGAGATTTCACGATCGATTTCCAACCTGTTTCAGGGGTTCTGCTTAGCAAATGGGGGTGCCTCTGTACCACCGCCTTTTTGGTAGAGCATGCAGCTGTCTGATGGCTGCCAAACCAGTTACTTCTTGATCCACTTCTTTGTGGCCCAATCATTTCTGCTGTCACCCTTCTCATTGTCTTTGGCCTTGCACATTTTAACTTCCCTTGCCTTCTCTGCCTCAACACATACTTCATGGGACCTCTTTCATGTGTTGTAGTTCACAGTAAATGTGTCTCTCTCAGCTCCTCTGAAGGAAGACTTACCTATCTGCAAATTTAAGGCTACCAGCACTGGGCAACGGAAGCTGGCCATGTGGCGATGTGCTGGAGTATAGCTAACCTCAGGCTACTTCATGGCCCAAGAACAGGGCTTGGTTATAAGACTTACATACCGATGGGCCATTGTTTGTGCCCTCAAGATGTTCATGTTGGCTTTATTTTTTTTCTCTAACCAAAGGTCTAGTTTTGGCTGTTGACTTCTGCCTAAATGGCTAAAGAAACGATGGTCTAAGGGCAAGCTTTCCCTTTAACAAAAATGTGAAGGGAGGTGGTGGGAACAGAAGTCTGGAGTGAAAATAAAAGACAAGGGATTCAAATTCTCTCCATAGTTTTCCTTACTCTCTTTTATATCAAATACTGCGTTTCAATTATGAAAACAATCAAAACTCAGTAGGGAAGATTTTTGTTTGTTTATTGGTTTTTATCAGTCATAGGACTTGAACTCTGGGCCCAGGAGCAATCCCTGAATTCTTCAGCTCAAGGCTACCGCTCAATCATCTGGAATCACAGTGCCACTTTCAGTTTTCTATTGGTTAATTGGAGATAAAAGTCTCATGGACTTTCATGCGGTGGCTGGCTTTGAACTATGAACCTCAGATCTCAGCATCCTGAGTAGCTAGGATTACAGGCGTGAGCCATTGGCACCTGGAAACCATTCATTTTTGAGAGATGGGGTTTCCCTAGCTTCTACCAGGACTGGCCCTGAGCTTCCATTTTTCCCTTCTTTTCCTCCCAACTGGCTAGAATTACAGGCATTAGCCACCACACCAGCTCTGAAGTCTAAATATTTTAAAACTTATTAAGAATGTTATAGATCCTTATTGTGTCATTCCCATTAGTTATTGTTCATGGCTTTTAATGTCCTTTGGACATTTTCTGATGCACAGAAATGAGTAGATTCTTATACAGTTAAAGTTATCTCCATCTTTTTTTTTTTTTTTTTGCTATTCCTGCAGCTTGAACTCATGGCCTGGCTACTTTCCCTGAGAAAAGCTAGGGTTTCATGCTAGGCAAGCACTCTACCACTAAGCCATATTCCTAGCCCCATCTCTTTGTTTTATACTATGAAATAGATTAAGTAGATTTCATAAACTGAACGTGAGGAGTTTTGTTTCTCAAAATGTCTTTAGCTCTCCACGGTGTTTTTCAATTATCATTTATTTATTAGATCTCTGTAAAACAAATGAAGGCTGACTCTACATGGCACGTGAAGATTAGCTCTTCAGAGTCCCAGCTCCTTTTGTTAAATTTTCTCATTTTTCTCTTTGCCACTTGCACCAAGAGGACAGATGTACCAGCTGCTGGCAGAATTACAGACATTGCCACAGATTTTCATTGACTCTCCAGGCCTTGAAAACTCCCTTGGAGTCTCTTGGGATGTTCCAGCTAGCTCTACCTTCATTTGAGAGTCCTAGGATTCTCCCTAGAAGATTTGCTAAAACAAGAGCTAGTGAACAGTGCTCCAGGCAGCAACTGACAGCTGGACAGTAACGAGTCATTTTTCTCTCCTTGTAGCTAACTAATGAGTAATCATCATGACTTCCCCCAGACTGGGACTAGGAGATGAACAGTGTTCCTTGGAGTTACTTCCTTTCATCTTGTCTGTTTGACATCCCTGTTGACAGGACATGAGATGCAGGGCCAGATGGTGCAGGGCACATTATATAGATGAGTGACAGGAGTCCAGGTGTGCAGAGCTGAGAGAGGAGGAGGTGGAGAACGTGGGCATTCCATCACTAGAGTGTACAAGAAACAACAGTTCCAGCTGGGGTCTGTCTTCCTGAGTACCTGAGTGATTGATACTCTGAAAAGATTCTGAAATGCAGGTTTTATGAAGGTCCCAACAAAATGGATACATGCAACCTAATGACTTTATTACCTCCTCTATAAAGAAAGGAAGTACAGGCCGGGGGTTTGGCCTAGTGGTTAAAGTGCTTGCCTAGCATGCGCAAAGACCCAGGTTCGATTCCTTGGTAACACATACATACAAAAAAGCTGGAAGTGGTGCTGAGGCTCAAGTGGTAGAGCTCTAGCCTTGAGAAAGTCCAAAGACAGTGCTCAGGCCCTGAGCTGAAGCCCAGGACTGGCAAAAAAAAAAAAAAAAGAAAGGAAGTACAGTTTGTGATGGGAAGAGCACTGTGTTAAGAGTCAAAGGTCCTTCATGAGAGCCCATCCCTCAGGGTTTTCCAGGACTGATGAGTCATGCCCCTCTCCATAGATGAGGTTTTTTTCTTGTTCTTGGTCATGGGACCAACTCAGGGACTGGGTGCTGTCCCTGAACTCTTTTGCTCAAGGTTATCACTCTACCACTTTGAATCACAGCAACATTGTAGTTTTCTGGTGGTTCACTGGAGATAAGACACTAATAGACTCCTGCTAGGATAGCTTTGAACTGTGATCCTCAGATCTGAGCCTCCTGAGCATCTAGGATTAGCTCAGTTTTATTTTAAAGTCACAACAGCCTTTAGCAAACTAAAGTTGTTGATATCCTAATCTATGTGACCTTTATTGAGCCTTTGCTTCTGGTAAGCCCCACTTCCTAACATCTGTCCCTACTTCGCCTTTCAAGAGTTACACTAAGTATCATCAAGATACTGGGAGGCCAGAGTGATTTATAAGTTCTGAATATTTGCTCTAGCTATTTGTTTCTGATCTCTGAGCCTCACCTTACTTTCTTTATGGGGATAATAGTAGTGAATCTGCCATCAGATTATTGTGAGAATCAAATGGAAAGTGAAAACTAAGTGTAAACTCCTGCACAAAGCCTGGCACTTAGTAGGATCTATTGAACATTAGTGGTGGTTCCGGTTCTTAATGCACATAGAACACTGTCAAAATTAGATTACAATTACAATGATGTCATTATTGTTGAAAGGCTCTTTGTATTTGTAAAAGTCAATCCCCCCACCCCTCCCCACTAATCTCCTCTACGCCCCCTCCCACCCCTCCACCTATCCACTCTCTTACATCTCTGGAGCCTCTTTGCCATTAGGAACCAAATTCAGACACTGGCAGGAACAATCATCTCCTCTTTCCCTGGGCATGGTTTTTGTCTGAGACAGGTCCAATGCTTCTTAATAAGAAGTATTTGTGGCAGAGCAGGGGAGGCCAATGGAAGGATCTATAAAGCACTTTATTCAACACACTTTAATTAGCCATCAGATCTCCTCCAGGCTGGTTACTAGCTGTTCTGTATATAAACATAGGGAAGGCTCAGTCCCTAGCCTGTCCTTAAGGGGTCATGATACAATTGAGCAGGCACATCCATGTGGCTTTTGATGATGGACATTTGTCTAGGTGTGGTGTCTGAGGTATATGTGCAACCCTGGGGAGCCCAGAGAGGATATCCATTGCCTGTCGTATGCCTTGAAGAATAAGAAGGGCATGATGGAGAAGAGATTTAGAGACAGTGTTCAAATATTGTGACACACAATTCTCCATATGGAGAATATAAAAGGACTTGTGGCAGCTGGATGAGGAGATGGAGCCATGCTACATAAGTTTAAATGCCAAGCTTTGCAGGATTGAGAGATTGCAAGCAACATGAAGGGCACTGAACAACCTTCGAAGAATTTTGGCTCTGTGGGTAGTCCAAGGGAATCCAAATCAGATGTTTAGGGAGATAAAGGACATTATTTCTACATTTGAACTGTCACTCTTTAGACACGGATTTATCTGGAATTTTGCTCAGCTTGACATTGTTTGTGCCAGAAAAAATCAAAAGGTTCATATGGATTTTGTTGAGTCAATTATGCATCCGTACAACAGAATTTCATTCAGCTATATAACATTATATTAGTGAAATATATGCATTGGCTTGAGAGGACTTTAACGAGTAGGTTATAAAGCAAGATATAGCATTTCCACATTTCATTTAAAATTATGTTTATTTTACAGTAGAATGCAATAGCCAGCTCCTACAAGTTCACAAAAACTAATTTGTTAGAATTTCTTTCCAAGTCCATGTTCAGAGACACCACATTGGTAGCTTAAAATCAGCCAAGTGGAAATATTTATCATGGAAATTGGCAAATACTATGAATCAAAGCTTTAAAAAAGAAAAAGAGCCAGCCAGTTATTAAGCATCAACCCGCACTGTGGATATGCAAATATTCAGAAAAAAACCTGGGTTCTCCTGGGTTATAAGATTAGATTTGATTTTCTTGCTTATCTGTATTTCCAAGTTGTTAAAAATTGACATGCATTGCTAAAATAATTTTTGTTTTAATTTTTTTTTTCAAAAAGAAGCAGAGAGCTCCCTGGCAGCAGCATGGTGCTGAGAGATAGAAAGAACCAGGGTGATCAACATAGAATTCATTCCCACCATCTTGGGGATAGCCTAGGAAAGCCTGGGACAGGGTGCAGCTAAAATGAGGAAAGAATAAGGATTGTTGTAAGATTTCTGAAAGGGGCTACCCTACAAACTTGAAACACTTTCAGTCATATCCAGATGGGATCCATGGTTAATGGACATATTTATACACCTAACCCAAGGACACTCAAAAACAGATCCATCGAAATGGAGCATTCACAGGTTTGAATGTGATCCTCATTGTCAGATCCTCCTGTCACCTCATTATTAGTGAAGCAGATGTCAAAGAGCGATATGACTGGACTTGACTGCCTGATCTGTTGGGAGTCCCTTCTCTTGTCTCCTGAGACAGACTAAGCCCAGTAACCAAACAAAAGATATAACTGAACAAGATGCACTGTTTATTTTATATCTGTAGTGATTGCGTAGTGCTTTGCTCAGACTTAATGCTCCAAGAACGTTTGACGAACACGTAAGATTGAGCTTCCTCAATGATGAGCTGTTAATGGTGAAGAAAAATGGTCTTAACTCATGACGTTCACTGATGTTTATAGTAAAATGCACCCACCCTGGCCAATTTCAAGACACCAGTGTGGTTTTAGAACATGGGTACCTGTGGCTGGCAGGGTGCTGTAAAAACAGGCTGTGCACCACTGACCCATTTGATACTCAGACAGTCCCCAGCCCGATAGCTATCTCAGTGCCTCAACCCAATCCTGTGAACACTTGCAGTGAATTCCAGGGACCCCAAATGGGTGACAGTGAGGGACTGATTCAGAACAGGCAATCCACTGGAACTAGTGAATTAGGGTTGAAGGAATTTGGGGCTCTGGTCATGAGTAACCCAGCAGGAAGTCACAGAATGGCCCTGTATCTCTGACTCTTCACCTGTCTCTTGAGATTAGTGGTAGTCACCTCCCAAGGTGGCTGTGAAGACACAAGAGATAGCATGTTACTGAAGAAGATTTTAAGGACCCTCCACATGAAAGCACTGAATAATGCTGATTTTCTCTTCCCCCTTTTTTTTTTCCTTTGGACTTCTTCATACATCCTCCCCTCCACTATATTGTATGGAAATAGAAGTCAGGCATTTTTTTCAATACCCTATAGTTCAGGGACATGAGTTACAGCTTCAGAGGTCTCAGTGGACTGAAGCAGATTGTGAATTGTGTAGTATAATCTTCTCAACTGGCAGCAAAGGTATAACAGGCAGCATCCACAGCGACTCTGCTCAACCTGTGTCCTATCTGGCACAGACACCTGGCTCCCTGAAGCACAGATACTGTGTGCTTCTCCAGAGGCAACAGAGTACTCAATGGCCCATAAACATGAAGGCTGAGCCCAGTTTAATGGGGAAATAGTTAATTCCCTGATTTATTACTTAACACATTATTTTTATTAACTGACCTACTTTATTAAGTCTCATTCATAGTCTGGGAAAATTCCAGTCCTTTTGGTTCTCAATGCTTGGGATCACTATCCAGACAAAAAGATGTCCAGAGACAAAACAGCTGATAGAAAAGCTATTTCCCCAAATAATTACAAGGAGGGTATTGACACTGATGGATATTATAATATTGTTTGTGTGCCTCTTACAAGCCTCATTTTGTATGGGGACTTTGTATGTCATCTAATCCTCAAAGCAACCTGTGTTATTGAATATTAGTAGCCGCATTGCACAGAAGGGAATCAAGGTTTAGCAACTGTACATAACTTATACAATGTAACAGACCAAAAGTGGTGACACCAGGTCAAAAGCTAGGTCCTAGGGACTTCAGGTCCATTCTTTTGAAGAGACACTGAATCGAATGTCATAGCTAGGAAAAGATTTGAGATGCCCCTCATCCCTTTTGGGTGGATGGAGTGTCTTTAGCTACTTTGTTAATCTTCCCTTCCCCTAGAGTCCTCCTTATATTTCCCATGTGATGGGGGTCTCCATTGGCTCTTCCCCTTTTGGTTCTCAATGCTCGGGATTCTCAAACAGAAAAATGTCCAGAGACCTGGGTCTACTATAATGCTTTTCTGTAGTCAGATGGGCTGAGAGTTACAAGTTGTTCCCCTGTGTATACTCGTGGAGTGACTATAGAAGGCAACCCTGTGCTCAGCTATTAAAATAACCTTCCCTCTGTAATGGATTAGTTATTTCAGCAAGGAGGCCCATTTGAAGGGAGATCATGAGATAATTGACTGTCAAACAGTTGAGCAATGTTAAGGTCAATTGTAGTGGAGGTCAATCTGTTTGAACAATGGTTTGCTTCTGACAGGCTTCATAATGTTGATAATAATAACTTTGGCTTAATGGAAGTGTTCGATGGTGTTAAAGAAGAATGAACTATTAGACATTCAGATTAAGTATTGTCTAAACTCAGAAGGTTTTGGGGCGACAGTTTGATCAGAGCAAATGTAAAATCTTCAGCTAGGGAAAAACCGACTTTAAAGAACAGCTGGATTTAATGTCAAAGGCAAAGAATTTTCTTTTCCCCTTTACTGACTGACTTGAATTTACACCGTGCAGACCGTGATTATTCCCTGACTCTGTATTTATAGCTTCTCATTTGCATTTTCCAGAATAATTAAGAATTTAACCTAGAATGGGCCATTTTTGAGTAAAGGTGAATGCTTTCTGAGTTGTAAACGAACCATCCAAATTAGCTACTAAATATACATTGTATTATCCTTGCCTCTTGGGTAAAGTCCTTCTAAACTTCTGGACTCATTACTGTAATCTAAAGGGAGAGATCATTCAACTCTACCTGGAAGTTTGTCTTGGGGAGGAGCCAAAGGAGGAACAAGCTTTTTTCAAAACTATGATTGTCTCTCTGCTGCTGTGTGGAGCTACAGGACAAGCTCTGTGGCTTCTTAAATAGGTAGACAATGAAGACTCCCCAGCGAGCCTCCAGAAGACAGCAGGAGGGGAAAGCAGCCTCCAACTCTTTGCTTAAATTCTACTTAGAATTATATCCAATCCACTTAGCTTTGCTTACAAGTGCTGGCTCTTCTTTAGTGCTTTTCAAGGATCTCTTTAGGAAGAAGGCAACTCTGAGCACCTCCAAGGAATGCTGTGTTCTGGTTCAACTGAGGAGGAGAGTGCTAAGGCTTGGGAGGGGTAGCAAGGCCAGGCAACATGGCCCTGCTTGTGAAATGGTTTGGGAACATCTGCTTACTCTTCCTTTCGACTTTGGATTTTGACTTAACTTTTTGACTTTGTGACCTCCCCAGTTGACAAACGGGCGTCCGTGTCACCAAGCACTCTTCATTCTCCAGGAAGGAGGCCCGGTATCTGTTCTCTAAGTTCACTTTTTGTTAGTGAGTAGGAGGTCCCCTAAGGCCATGTCAGTCCTACAGCTGCTGGATTCTGCTGCATCCCAGGACTCCTAAGAGAGGGAACATCTGTTAGCCTGGCATGAGCAGAACTGCACAGATAACTCCTCAGAAACTTCCTGAAAAAAATCTGAAGGCACAGCCATTCTCTGGGACAGAAGGGAAAGGGCGCTCCTTTAGAGCTCCACAAGATAGCCCTAGCACCTAGTGGTGTGCCCAAGGCAGTTCATCTGGCATTTCTGTAGGTTAGTGAATGGGTCTCATCCAGCATATCAAACATCCACTCTACCCCAAATAGAATTAGCAGGGATCTCAGTGGTAACATCTATAATTTCGGTTATAGGAACTCAACAAAGACTCAAGCCCATGAATGTACCAGCACTCACCTGGACCACAGGTCATTAGTCAGATTAGCAAGCAAAGCTTGGGGTTCTGTGGGGGAAGGTCATAGATGGACTGCGATGCCAACATACATGTACTGGTAATCCTTGTGCCTTGGTGAGCATCTGAACTGGAGTCTGGTCAGTGTTAATAATAGTCACTGCATTTACCAAGCACTTACTGTATACCACCCATAAAGGCCAGGACGCACACGCGCGCACACACACACACACACACACACACACACACACAGCCTCTCACTCTATCATTACTAAGTGAGGATGTAAATATTATTATCCTTCATCATATAAAGCAAGAAATTGCTTGTCAGATATCACCCAAATCATTGGTGTTGACACTGCGGCTGGCCAGTCAGACATAGGAGACAGGAAGGGAGGCAGAGGAGTCTTGGTGTGTTGAAAGCGGAGGCACTTTCATCTACTTCACATTTTTCCTTGAGTTCCTAGCATTCTTACAGAAATCCCCCAATGGATAATATTTACTGTACCTTATGTGGGCTTCTGTGTATCTAGAAGGCTGATACAAATTTCACAGCCAGGGTAGAGCAATTATCATAGCCAGTTCTCCACTATCAATGCGTGTTTGTGTGTCTGAGATATTCATAAGCTCATGAGCAGACCCTATCCTGACAGCCTGCTAAGTGACTCCCCTTTACGATGCATGCTCCCACTTTGAAGCCAGACAGAATGAGGCCAAGCATTTACCTGCCCTGAAAATGAGTGAGAGGAGAATGGTAGCTAACTAAGGTACTTGAGCTCAGTCATGTTTGCCAAGACAGAACCAAATACAAGGAAAATAAAACAACATTCACCGACATGATAATGATAGGCAGGGATTTAAAAAAAAAATCCTGAAATACATACTTTGTTTTGGCTTCAGACATGCTGTTGATAGCAGCTGTTACCAGTGTACAGTGTGTTTATTGTTGAGTAATTATGTTTGGCTTTCATATTGGCAAAGCTATTATTTGCACCCTTAGGAGCAGCGGACATCTTGTGCGCACAAATGAATTAATGTGACAATGGTTTTCGACTCTGGAAATGGTGACTTATTAATCAGTAGTGTTGTTAAATAAATATTCACGTATTCATCCCGGGTCCTATCACTAATGGCTTTCTGTAGCTACAAATTTCCCAAGATCATGCAACCCAAAGGACTAAACAGAAAAAGAGAGATGAGTTAGGGTCATCTCCCTTGTGATGATTTTGAAACCTATCCAAAAGCAAGGAAGTGTTTCTGATTTAAAACAGCCAGAATGGTCAGAGCCAGACATTAGAAACTCCCCTGACAGCATGGCAAGGGGGAAGAGTCCTGCACTGTATCCTGTCCCTAAAAGACTAACTCAAAATGATATTTCTCAATCTGGACTCCTCAGTATACACATACACAGATCTTTCATTTCCCTTGTACTTCCTAAGTACCTGGTGGGCTCGTAGTCAATACTATTGGTTGGCTGTTTCATTGTTACGCACTATTTCCTGTACACCAGGCAGCACGCAGTTCACTAAATCACCTGCTAAATTGGCTAAATGGAAAGGCAGACAGAAAACCTAAGTTAGGTGAAGGATGATGAATATTTTCAAGGAATAGGAAGGTATAATAATGAAGAAAAAGGTCTTTTGCAAAGGTCTTGCAGATGTGCATTCAGACTGGTTATCTTCAGAAAAATGGCAAGACTGGCAAAAGCAAAGACAAGCCAGCTGAGATGGAGAATGAGAAAAGGGATGAGAAATGAAAGGATTCCACTTCTTTATTTTCTGCATTCCTGGCCTGGTTCTGCAAGTGCTCTAACTACTTTGGTTGTGCCCCAGAACTTTAGTTTGCATTTTGTCTTTTGAGAAAGCCTCTTCCTACCTCTTCCAAGCAGGCCTTGAATCCAAGGTCATTCTATCTCAGTCTCCCAAGTAGCTGGGATTACATACACATGTATGCCACCACACCCAACTAAGAATTCTACTTGTTTTGCTAATAATGCTTTAGAAATAATTTTTGTGCCTTCATTCCTTTGTTGTATGTGCATTTTTCACTACCTTCAAATAATGTCATCAAATTATGAATCCATCAAGGGATTAATCTACTCATGAAGCCGAAAGCCCTCATGCTCTAATTGTCTCTGTAAATAGCATTCCAGACATCCCCAAGGTTTTCTTCACTAGTCTTTTAGGTGCTTCTCAGTACAATCAAACTGACAATTACTATTCACCATCAGAGCCCAAGGTGAAAAATCTGTTCATATCTGTACATTTCATAAATGTAGAAACTCTGGGGTCAAATCACCACCCTAAGCACAAATAAGCCAACGCTGGTCCTCAGAAAAGCATAAATAGTGTCTTGTCTCTCAGAAGCTATAGCTGAGTTAAGTGAGATAATTCTGAGGCCATAGGCAGTGGTTTTTCTGGCAAATGTAGAACCTAACGTTGTAGCTAGCCATGCATGCTCTGCATATACCAGTGATGGGGTCTGGTGGGAATACAAGTGAGAATGCACTGGGTGCAAAGAACCAAGACCCGAATCTAATCAGGTCTTTGCAGTCACAGGCCTGAAGTCAGAGGTCAGAAACTTCTGATGAGCTTTGCAAGCTAAGAGTAATTTTTGCATGTCAATAAAGTTCTTAAAACAATGGCAAAAACTAAAGCAAAAATATGCAACGGGGAGCCCGGGAGTTTGGCCTAGTGGTAGAGTGCTTGCCTAGCATGCACGAAGACCCAAGTTCGATTCCTCGGTACCACATGCATAGAAAAAAGCTGGAAGTGGTGCTGAGGCTCAAGTGGTAGAGCTCTAGCCTTGAGAAAGTCCAAGGACAGGGCTCAGGACCTGAGCTCAAGCCCAGGACTGGCAAAAAAAAAAAAAAATTAAAAAATATGCAACAAGGGAACATGTGGTTTGCAAAGTCAGAGATATCAGGATAGGAAAATAGCTGATTTCTATTTTAAAGGACTCTCACCAGATTTAGAAAGAATCCAGAACTTACCGTTTCTTAGAAGTAGCATTAGACAGATACATAGGCACATTACGTACACACACACACACACACACACACACACACGCATACACACACACACACATACACACCATTTACACACAAGTATAACAAAACAGGATCAGCCACACAATTTGGAGGATACACTAACATTAAAAGGCTACTTACTATTTATATGAAATTCAAATGTAATTAGGCAGCTAGCTATAATTTATCAGGAAATCTTATTTACAGAACATAAAAGCATGCTTCAGCAAGATTATGGGCTCTGGAATCTGATTCCCAGCCTAGCCATTTATCTACCTAAGGGGAAAGTTGGCTGCGGAATGGGCCTGGTAGCATCCCGTAGGGTACTGAGAATAGTATGAGACACATAGTAAGCTTGCTAGGGGTATCAGCTACTGACAGTCTATCTTCTCTCTCTAGGATACCCTTCTTACCTCAACTTCCTGCTGCTTTACCCTCACACATTTGCCTCTAAGCCATCTCCTGGCCTCTCCTAGACTCTGCTTTAAAGTCTTTGTACACACAACATCCTCAGCCTAGAACATTCTCCTTCCCACTGTCCAGGGAAGCTCCCCCTAAGTGTGTGTGTGTGTGTGTGTGTGTGTGTGTGTGTGTGTGTGTGTGCGCGTGTGTGTGTGTGTGTGTGTGTGTGTGTGTGCGGGACTCTGGCCATCTGCCTTCCCATGTCATGGTAGCTTATGCCCCTTCTTGATGCTGAGTATTTATGTTATTTGTACATTTTCTGCTTTCTGTGGCATGTCGGGTCTCTGGGAGCAGCCTCTTTCTGGCCTTGTTGATGTTATCCTTCTGAGCACAATGACTGACACTTGTTTGAAGAATATATGAATGCTTGGATGATCTGCATGACTTTGCTAGTATACCTGGCTGAGACTTAAAAAGGTGATTATAAAGACACCAATATGTGTGCCCAGAGGACCTACTAGGTACTTGGAATGGAGTGCTGAACAAATAGGTCTCTTATCAGTTTTAGTTCACAGTTCAGGTGGGAAGGCAGCAGGAACACGTATGACAAAGTACAAAATCTAGAGGGTCAACAAGAGATCTAGAAGCCTTGAAAGCACTTAACTAGGAGAATAAAGAAGGTTTTGTGAGATCAAACTATGAAGCAAGACCAAAGTTCAGCAAAGTAAGAAAGGAGAAGAAAAGTACTACAGTTTGCTGAAATTACATATGCATATGTCTGGAGGTCGAATAGACAGAAAAGTCAAAGAACAGAGAAGACGCCAGGAATCTTAAGGGGATGAGACTCAGGTCATGGTTCCCAGAAACTTATCGCTCCTGCAAAGGGTTCATACTTGCTTTTTTAATGTTCTGGCTTGATGTTTATGCTGGAACTACTGAGGTAGATCTGAACTAACAGCAGTGTCCCGGCATGTACTTATCAAAAATTGTGTTTCTTATTTTTAACTCATTTTAAGCACTGATGGAAAAGGATGAACTGACAGGCCTGAGAGCTGATCAAAGGGATTGGCGTCGTGATATAGATGCTATGAGGTGCCACTATCCCCTTTGTTGTGGAGATATGACAGAAGCAGAAGCACAAGCCGTCAGTCTTGTGTATGTTTCCACTTATAACTGTATGAATATGGGAAAGTTCACAACTTTTCCTGTGTCTCAGTTTCCCCACATACAGAATGGAGAAGTGAACATTAAGATGTGCTTCTAAATAAAGCAATTAAATGAGAAAGGCATGCTCCTTTTGTCAAGGAAATTACCTAGAAATGTTGGGGCCCTCAGTCCAAATTCCTCCTTTCTCTAATCGAGTCTTCTACTAGATAGGTTACCATTCTAAAGGGAAGAAAGATTTCTGATCAACATTTTCTAACGGGTGTCCTTGAAGATCCTAATTATGTATGCAAGGAGTCTGGGGAAATAGTGCTATGGTAAAATAGGCCCATGGAAATACTTTCTCCAGAATTGCAGAGTTCCTTCTCAACGCAGGAATTTTTTTCTTTCTTGCCACATAGCCAAAGACATGTAAGGGGGTTTGACACTGAAATTTCCTGGAAACGTCACTTGATGACACTACCTAGGTCCTCCTACAGAGCCACTTACTTGCAGGGACCAGGAGCCCTTGAGTACATGCTGAGATGCCATGGCCTAAGAAGGGCGGGCCCACTGAGGGAGCCATAGCTAGGAAACAGTGATATGAGTGTCTAGTTCCCGGAAATTAACTGACTCTTGAAAACTGCCAGGGGGGTTACTCATTGACTCGCTTTACCAAAATCAGTTCTCTTACACGTTCTTTACACATTCTTAGAGATCGTGTAAAAGAAAATAAGGGAAATGCAAACAGAAGAAATAACCTCTTCCATCTATCTCCATGTGCACGGTGGCACCCTGCATTCCCTGAGAATGCACAGATTCCTTACTACCTTTCTCAAGTGTATTTAGGAGCTGTCAGAAGCCTGGAAATGCATCTGAAATTGTACTTCTTGCTCACAAATAATGATAACAACTAGTAAAGTACAACTACTACTATGTATAGGTTAGTTAAAAAAAATTATTCAGAAAAAGAGATCTTCATTCCCAGATCTTTGAAATTTCTTCATGATAGATGAAGTAACTGAGTCAGAGAGTGAATGACATCATGCCTAAAAATCACAGAGAGCAGACGGAGGCTGCTCCCAGGGGTTTATAGAATGTGCGGTGGGGTTATGGAACGTGTCCTGTCCTCCTCCAATTCTCTGCTGCAAGAAGCTACAGCGAGGGAAGGAAGCATGTTGTATTCTGCATTGTGCATCCTGCTGAACCTGCTTACACTCGCCCTTAGGTAGCCTGGATTTGTTGACCTGAATATTGTATCTGATAAATTTATTCCTATATGAGGGCTGGCAACAGCCACACAGGAATAAGGTACAAAAACAGAGCATTTCATTGGAAGTCAGAAATTGGGGTCTCTAATCCAGCTCAGTCATTTATTAGTCCTTTGACTTTGGACTACTTAGCTTTCCTCCCTTCTCCCTCTCCCCCTGTCTCCCCCATCTCCCTCTCTTTCTCCCTCTCTTATTGTTTTTGCTTTGGTTTCATTACTCACTTGTCTGTAATGGGAAAGAACAGGTCTTAACCCCCCTTACAGAGAGGCTATGGCATGACAACATGCAAAACAGTTGGAAAATATTTGCAGTGATTCCAGTGATTCAATCAAACTCAGGCTGCTGAGCCTGAGTTATTCATTCCAAGGCAAAAGTTTCTGCTTCTTTGTGCATGTGTAGCACCCTTTTCATGGCCTGGAATTGTCAAAAAGTGACCAGAAGAACTTTTTTTCTGGAGTCTGTCAAGGGCATCCAGTTATGGTTTAGTTGAGCTTAAACCTTGGGAAGTTGCAGAACGAAATTGGAAATTACTCTGGGTAATGGAAAGCCAAATTGGGCCTTAGAGCAGGTAGCAGGGTGACTTATTTTTAATGTTTCCAACACGAAAGAACACAATTGATTTTTTTTTTCCTTCTTAATCCCTCCAACTCCCTAGCTTTTATTGTTTCCAAAATAAGATAAACCAAGCAGGTGTTATTTCAGCTCTGTAAACAATCTTTATTTTTCTGGCTGATAGGAATAGAAATGGAGATGGAGACCAGGCTTACCAGAGAGGGGAAGCTGGGCAATCAAGGAAATCATTGATCTGAACCTGGCTGGTTCCGATCACCTTTGCAAATGCTCACAGTGGCTGGGCTTCCCGTGCTTTCCCTGCCCCATAACTCTCCCTCAGGTCTCTGTCGATATTGCTCATGAAAGAACAGAGCCTCTGGCAGAGAAACCTTCCAGTTACTCTGGTGCCGTGCACAGATCAAATCACACTTGTTATTTTTTAAGATTAGTGGCAGCTCCTAAAATGACTTTACTTTCTCAATCCAGGCAAATAATTGTCAAATGACTTTATTTTAATGCTTCAGTGCGGGGGGACTATTGGAGGGGTTTTTGTTGGGTTGCACATTCGGACGTACTTGACCTGTTCTTTCCTTCCTCTGTGCCTCTGCCACCGGCAGAAACATGTTTGTTTCAAAGGCCTTTTTCTGAGACAGCAGACAATCAGCAGGAAGTAGACAGAAAGAGAATGTGCCTAGAGAAGGACACAGGCACTTGATCCTAGGCTGAGTCAGAAGCTTGGTTTCGGACACACCCAGCCCAGCCCCACTCTGGTCTCAAAGGCTTGGGGGAGCAGGACTTGTATAACACGGAGGGTAAACCTTTTGGTACTTTCTCCCTCCTGGCAAACATCTAACAAGTTGCTGTTGTTGCTGCACTCTTAAGAATCCATCCAAAGAAGCCTCCGAGCCTCCTGCCAGTCCTGAGTCTTGGGGTCTCACTTTTGAGATGTACCATATCACCTGATGAAACTAGCTCAGATAACTACCACCACCTCCTCTTCCTCCCTCCTCCTCCTCCCTACTCTTAGTCCTTCCTCTTTCCTCCTTCCTTCTCCTCTCTTCCTACTTTTTACCTTGAGGGATACTCTACAATGTTGGTGCAAAAATGAGGAGAGCAGCTCAGGGTAGAGAGGACAGAGAATGTCTTTGGAGGCAGACAGATCCTAATCACAGGTGATAGTATAGTGGGGTCCAGACATTGGCGGGCCATGAGCCCACTTAGGATACAACTGAGGTGTTAAAAATTTATTGAGCAAGGGAAGCACTGGCATGCCAGGACTATACCCCAAGGTTGGGAATCTCAGAGTACAACCTCAAGTAACAACAAGCGAGGGGTTTTTCTACCCCAAACTGGAGTGTGGGAATCTCATGCATTAGAGTCTTTCCAATTCTCCTATACTATGTCAGCAAAACAAAACACAGAAGCAGAATACAGAACCAAAATATATGGTTGTCAGCAGGAATGTAGGTGCCAAGGTCAGGTCTCAGAATTGGCTGCCCACAAACTATATCCAGAACGTGATTTTTCTTCAGGGCTGTCACAAGTCTGTCTAGAGGTTGTTTTCCATGACATTCCAGCATCGTCATTAGTCTTGCATTGGCTCTCAAGCAGTGTCATGGCTTCTGTCATGCTGAGTGCCTCATTTCATCAGCTATGTGTTACTACATTACCTTTGGAGCCTCTGTTTCCTCCTGATCATTAATATATAATATGCTATAGGTTAATAATTAATATGTTATATATTATATGTATATATACATATATATCACTTGTATCCCCAAAATAGTAATGAATATCATCATCATTGTTATCTTACCATGACTATTAATCATTTTACTAAGGTTTATGTACATTTTTTCTTTTTTTTTTTTCTTTTTGCCAGTCCTGGGCTTGAGCTCAGGGCCTGAGCACTGTCCTTGGACTTTCTCAAGGCTAGAGCTCTACCACTTGAGCCTCAGCACCACTTCCGGCTTTTTTCTATGTATGTGGTACTGAGGAATTGAACCCGGGTCTTCATGCATGCTAGCCAAGCACTTTAACCACTAGGCCAAACTCCCAGCCCCTTATGTACATTTTTTTCAAACAGCAAAGATAAGCATTTGCAATTGACCAAGGGAAAGGAATACTGTGGCTGGAAACTGTTTCCACATAAACCTAGAAGGTGAGGACACAGTGGGATAACTTGCTCTGACTCACGGAAGGCGGTCACTGCCTTGGAATTATCACCCAAGAGTGGGAAGCTGGTCCTCCAAGAGACCCCAACCCAATGATTGGTTTCTTAGATTTCATCATTATTCAGTCATTCCGAGCAGTGGGAGGTAAGAGGAGCAGCAAACACGATCACGAGTTAGGAATAAGCTGCGATTCCTGTGTTCAATAAGCACGTGACTCAGCACCTTCAACACCACAGAAACCACAGGCCAGGTTCATTTAAATTAAAACGACAACAACAACAAAAAAACGACTCCCAGACTTCTGCTTCAAGTACAGCCAGTGGGCTATGTGTCCTGATGGGGCAGCTGTTCTCATCCCTGAAATTCTCCTCCAGGTTAGTTCTTCCTGGCAGGGATCCCCCACTTCTTCTGGCTAAAATTTCCTCTGAGATATTGACAGGAATGTGATTTAAGTCTGAGCTGCCTTCAGGAATTCACCGTTCTTCTGATTACTAAAATTTCTACCCTGAAACAAGAGGACTAATTTCACCTCTCTTTTTTTTGTGGAATCTAGGTAAGAATCCAGTTAACTAACAAGTGCCTGACAGTTTCCTTGGGCAAAAGCTTCTTGGCTTGGGCTGATCAATGATTGAGCTCACAAGGTTGAAGGGTTTGGGCGCCCTGGAGAAAATCACGAGACTTTCTTTGGGACTAGGACGGAGGATACAATCTCAACCTTTGTAGGAGCTTTCTTCTTAGGTTCAGGACTGAGGACTCCCTAAGGCAGGCACCAGTAGTTCAGCCTGTAATCCTGTAATCTCACAAGGCTGAGATCTGAGGACCACAGATTGAAGCCAGCCCATGTGGGAAGGCTGTAACACTCTTATCTCCAATTAGTGACCAAAAAATTGGAAGTGAAGCTGTTGTCTCAAGTGGTAGAGCACTAGCCATGAGCAAGAAAAGGTCAAGAACAATGCTTGGGCTCTGAGTTCAAGCCCTAGGACTGCACACAACCCACCCTCCCCACCCCTACATACAAGCAATTAGTATCTTGGGCATTCTTGGCTCATTCCTGTTATACTAGCTATCAGGAGGCTGAGATCTTAGGATCCACATTTGAAGCTATCTGGGACAGAAAAATCTGTGAGACTATCTCCAATTAACCACCAAAAAATCGGAAGTAGAGCTGTGGTTCAAAGTGCTAGAGTGCTAGCCTTGAGCAAAAGATGTTCAGGCACAACACCCAGGTTTTGAATTCCAGCCCCAGGCCTAGGCCTATACACACCAAAAATGGCACAGCCTGTCTGGGACCTCTGGGCTCAGGCTTATTTGGGGAGTAGTCCTTGTCCTAGAATCCTGAAACTATTTATTTAACTTTGCTATTTATTCAACATTAAGACGGCCTTTTCTTTAAAGAAAGACCCCAAGGAGCTATTTTTAAACGAAGGCCAGCAGCCCCATACCAAGGCATATCATAATGAGAGTAGGATGAAAGGCTTCCCTGGTAATTTCAAAATGATGCTTTTTCATCAGTGAAATTCAAAAGCTTGGAGCATACAAGAAGCTGCAGGTTTGTGTGTTAACATACTGGGATCCTAAGTCTGGGCCAGAAGGTTCTCGGTCTCATCAGAAAAAGCACTGAAGGATGGACACAGAGGAGACTGTGGTAACAAGTTAATTAAAGCAAAGCAAAGTGAAAGCACACTCTTCAGAGGAGAGAATGGGCAGGCTCAAAATGAATGGTAGCCCCTCGGGCTTAAGATTTCAGGGTTTTGTTGGAGTCTACAGACATGAAGATGGTCATTCTTGAAAGTGGGTTATATATCACCAATTCTGCCCACGTATTAGAACTTTTTGGTTTTAGACGGTCAGGCTAGAACTTTCGTGATATCTTTTTTTTTTTTTTTTGGTCAGTTGTGGGACTTGAATCCAGGGCCTGGGCACTATCCCTGAGCTCTTCAGCTCAAGGCTGGCACTCTAGTCACTTTCAGCCACAGAGCCACTTACAAGGTAAGAGTGTCACAGACTTTTCATGCTGGGGCTGGCTTTGAATTGTGATCCTCAGATCTCAACCTCCTGGGTAGCTTATAGACATGAGCCACTGGTGCCTGTGTCATATCACAATCAATGGAGATTTTACCTAGCCACAATGCTTAGGGTATGTTAACTAGCCTCAAGGTGGCACACCTGCTGTTATAGCTGCCTAGACTTTTCATTCTCTATGGGCTGTTGTAGGTCAACAAGACAGGAGCAGTCTGTTCATTAGTTGCCCAGCATGTGGTTTCTTGTCAACCTCCTACCTATCATCCCCCACAATCAAAACTGATGAGCCCCTATGTCACCTCCAGGTGATTTTGCTGTGCCTTAAATGTTGAGGGTACCAAAGTGGACATGAGGAGTGGATCCCAGGTTAGTTTTATGCTTCCTTTTAGCAGGCTAGGGGGCACACCACAACAACTTTCTCCATGCCAAGAACTCTTTCTGTACCATCCACCTAGTAGTTGTGCCGAATTACTAGGAAAGCAAGGTTTATTAACTATGCAGATACTCTGTCCTCCTTTCAGGTGTGATGTGCCAGACCTTTGAATTTGGAGGTCAGGAACTATGCCTGTTCACATGCTTCCAGAAACTGCTCTACAACCAGTAAATTTTGAGAGCAATCCATTATTCCAAGTGCCCTTTGACCAGTAGCAGTTTATCATGTGATATAAGTGAGGAATACCATCCCCACTCCAAATTTAATTAGAATCTGTATTTCCTACCCAATCCTTGATGGTCTACATGCACATTCACATTTGGGAAGCTTTGCCTTGGACCATATACCTGAAGCATCTGCTGAGTGTGGGCAGCTGAGTCATAGTTTAGTCAACACAGATGTAAGTGGAAAGTGTCATTCTAGGATAGACCAAGGGCCCTTGAAAAGAATCCCTTGGGCCCTGTCTCAGACATCTTGGAGGCTGCTTAGGTTGTAGTCAATAGGAGAGACATGGGAGAACATTAGAGCACTGTTCACAGCCAAGTGTAAGATCAAAGGCATCATGGGAATCTCTCATGGTGGGCCTAGCATATATTTTTAAGAAAGGAAGTCCATGTGAATTTCCTACCAGAATGCTTTCTGTCTTTCCAGAGGCGATAAGTAGTCTTATCATTTCCTGCTGATCACTTATCCCAGAGAGACTGAAATTTAGGATTCTTGTGATTTATTTTCCCTATAGTTAGTTTGTGTAGGTTTCTTGGAAGGTCCACCAGTAGTCCTGTGAGTTGAAGATAATTCCTCTTTTCTCCTGTTTTATATTTCTCGGAAGAAAATGATTGGGCTGAATGGTCTCCCATCTTCTTTCTATTGATGAGAATGCTTCGTAATATTTGTTGGATAGTTATACTGCTAGGTAGCTTTTCCTGGGTATCAATTAAAACAGAGAAAACAATGCCCCACCCCCATTTTCTACCCTTGGTAGTAGAAAAGGATATCATTGGCATGAGGTATCTTTAAAACATCTCTGCTATTTCTTTGCCTGACCATTGAGCCTAATTCCTTCTTAAATGTGAGCTTGCCTGGTGACTGGTGTGTAACTGCAGGATGCAGTCGAAGTGACATGAGTAGTTTCTGAGGCTATGTTGGAAAAGGTAAGAGGGTTCTCTTTTGATATGTCCCCACTGGAATCCTATCACTATGCTGTGAAAAAGCCAGCAGCTACATGGAAATGCCACGTATAGCTGCTCTGATGACAATCTTAGGTAAAGTCTTAGCCATGAGCCAGCATCATGCACCAGCCATGGGAATAAATGAATCTTTGGTCATAACTCCTCTTCTCTGAATGTCCCAACCGAGAACCATGGAACAGAGATTAACAATCCCTGATTAAGCTGCAGATTTGTATGCAAAGAAGTAATGTGGTCATATGGCCACCTAATCTTTGACAAGGGAGCCAAAAAAGTAGAATGGAAGAAAGACAGCCTCTTCAACAAGTTGTGCTGGCAGAACTGGTTAAGCACCTGCAGAAAACTAAAGCTGGATCCTTCTTTGTCACCTTGCACTAGAATTAACTCCAAATGGATCAAAGACCTGGAGGTAAAAGCTGACACACTGAAAACTCTACAGGAAGGAATAGGAGATACACTAGGCCTCCTTGGCACAGGTCGAAACTTTCTTAATAAAGACCAAGAATCACAACAAATCAGAGAAAGGCTGGATAAGTGGGATTGCATTAAACTGCAGAGCTTTTGTATGGCAAAGGACATAGCTAGTAAACTAATCAGGAAGCCTACAGAGTGGGAGAAGATCTTCACCAACCAAACAACGGACAAAGGCCTCATATCTAAAATATATCAACAACTCAAAAAATTGAATCACTCCAAAACTAACCTCCAAAGTAACAACCACCCCATTAAAAAATGGGCCAAAGACTTAAAGAGAGTCTTCTCTGAAGAAGAAACAAAAATGGCCTATAGACACATGAAGAAATGCTCAACATCTCTGGTCATAAAAGAAATGCAAATCAAAACAACTCTAAGATTCCACCTCACTCCAGCTAGAATGGCCAAGATCAGGAAAACGAATGACAACAGATGCTGGAGGGGATGTGGCCAGGAGGGATCACTACTACACTGTTGGTGGGAGTGCAAACTCGTTCAACCACTATGGAAAGCAGTGTGGCAGTGCCTCAAAAGGCTAAACATAGAACTCCCCTTTGACCCAGCAATTCCACTACTTGGCATTTACCCAACGACCCAGAAACTAGGACATACTAAACCCACTAGCACAACCATGTTCATTGCAGCACTATTCACCATAGCAAAGATATGGAACCAACCTAGATGTCCCTCAGTTGATGAGTGGATCAACAAGTTGTGGTATTTGTACACAATGGAATTCTATGCTGCTGTCAGAAAGAATGACATCGCCCCATTTGTTAGGAAATGGAAAGACTTAGAAAAAATCATATTAAGTGAAGTAAGCCAGACTCAAAGGAACTTAGGCTCAACGGTTTCCCTCATTCGTCATAATCAGTAGAAACCTTGGGCTCTACTAGCAGAGATTTGCAATAGAGCAAAATCTTGATACATAAGGACATATAATGTGAAGCTAATTGAAAGGACCTCCAGGATAGTGAAACAAAAGCCATATAATGAATGATTGTTGTCCTTAATGTACTATGTTGTCTCTCATCTCCTTTGCTGTCCCTTGGTTATCTCATATTGTTATAGTATCTCACTTTGTTATCTGATATATTGAACTTATTTGTATTTGGATATTTGAAATTTGATAGGGAAGGGGGGAAAACCAAGACGGGTGGGGGGGTGTGGGGGGGGGAGGGAAACGGGTACCAAAACATGTGAAAGGGTATCAATGTATGTGAATTAATGCACCTTCTATCTGGCAAATATCATGTAACCCTTTTACTAATTACAATAAAAAAAAAAGAAGTAATGTGGTCATTCTTTAAATCCCAGATATTGGGGGGTAGTTTGCTGCTTAATAACAATAAGAGGGATAGCATATTTATTTGTCTTGGCCTAATCCTTATCATTATTATCTCTTCCATCACCTCAGGCTCAGATTAGCAAATATTTAAGGAGGGACTCTGTACTGTAGTGGACTCTTATTCCTGTACCAACATCCTACAAAATATTGGGAAAGTAGATCTTCCTTCACGGGTCTCCATTGCCTCCTGCATGCTGCATTTGGGTTAGATACTCGGAAGAATCTACAGTCATAAATGAAACTAATATATGAATAGAAAAGCTACATATTAGCTTTAGGTATTTTTCACAGTAAGCCCAAGTTTTGCATGTGGTAATATAGAAATCCAATGCTCGCTGATAGCCTCCTTCAAGAATTTTCAATTAAAGAAGACATGGTCTAAGCACTTTTGATTTGAGAGGAAGATTTTAAATATCTAGAGACCTCTGGGTGAACCATGAAATGGGCTTGGCTGGAGACTCTCAGGCCTGTCCTGATCCAATTGTCTTGTAATTCTCATGGAGTGCTTATTATAACCTGTGGCCTGAAGAGGCCAGCAGCGCTGGGAGCCCATCTAACACCTGCAGTTCTAAAGTCTGAACAGATGTCCCTAAAGGGTGCTATATATATCATAATTTCAGATTCTTCTGAAGAGGGATTTAAAATCAATTTAGGGGTCATGTTCAGGGACTTTGTCAAAACCATAGGATCCAAGACAAGCAGAAATTGCTCCTCAGGGTTTTGCTAATGACAAATGAAAAGTGATCAGACTGTTCTACAAATCTGTGTTCTATACCCCTTCTGCTGAGGAGCTGGCTTTACTTTAGAAATCTGTTGTGACTCTCCTGAAATTTTGTACCACTTAGGTGAGTCTCACTCTTGAGTAGACAATTAAGTATCCTGGGGTAGACTCTTTGTTGAATAAGAACCAGCCTGAAAGCTTTACTTTTCAAACCTACTTCCTAAGTGAAGTACCACATGTATAAAATAAAACAGGAGAGACTTTTTTTTTTCTTCATTAAATCTCACTTCTTAGGCAGCATTGGAAAGAAAAAGATTAAAGATCATCTTGGCTTTAAAGATCTCAGCTAGCTTACAGAATATCAATATGGAAAAATATTGTTTTTCCACCCCTTCCTCTCTACCCATGGACAGACAAGTTATGAAGCTAAGTGTCAGGAAAAAGTGAGTACTAAGAGCCCAACAAGAATACAACTTGTTTTTCTTCATCTGTTTAGGGCTACTGAGATTGAATTAGAACCCTGGGACGTTGGGTTTCCCTTCCTTCTATGGCCTGTAACTTGGCAATTGTACTGGTTGGACAAGACGTTGCTTAAGGACAAGAAGAATTTGTGGCTATGCATCGTGAACTGAAGGGTAGGCCACACCTTCTTCATCCCCCACCACTTGCAGCTGTCACATTGGTGAGAACCACACTAGTGTGTGGGGAAAACTCTTGTTCTAGGCAGCTTTTCCTGTCTTAGAGCAAAGGAAAGAGGTTGGCATTCCAACTGAGATTGCATAACCCAAGGCATCCCTGCTTACCCATCTAGAATGAAGGAACGATGGTTTGATGGTTTGATGTGCTGGAGTTCGCCTGGCATCCCATGGTGCCAAATGTGCTTACTGACTTCTACTGGTGAGAGCCCTGCAGTAATAGCTTGGCATTCGATGTGGAGGATTTAACCTATGGTACAGATGAGAGTAAAAACCAAAGCTAGTAGGAGCCCTGGAAATCAATCCCTTTTTATTACAAATACAGAGACTTAGATCCACAGCCATGAAATGAATTGCCTATCGCCTCTAACACTTATGGATTGTCTGACTCTTCTCCGGTTCTGATCTCAGTCTAGGTCATGCAGACTGGAAAAAATCAGGTCCTTGACCATAGGAATGACCAGACAAGAGCTGATTACCATTAGACCATACTTCCTGTAGGAAAGACAATTCAGTATCTTCCCTACAGATAACTGTCAATGGTAGCCACCCTACAATTAAAGACAGCGTCTTCCATAATGAGCCAGTGTTTTCACTGAACAGAATCAAAGGTTAGCAGTCCATTTGCAGCCACTGTGCTACTTGACATGGGAGGCAGATGACAGGTTTTATTACCAAAAATATTGAGCTTTTTAATGTTAATGGATGACTCAAACCTTCTCAGTACCAGTACGTGGGAAAGGGGGGGGGGGTGTTGATTCTGCCTTTTCACTGCCTGTCCTGTCTCAACCTAGCTCCTCCCAAATTCCTCCTGGACCCCAGTCATATAACTGGTAGGTTATGGCAGACTGTAGTCTCTTTGTTAACTACAGCTGGAATTTTCCATCAGAGTCTATCTTTATGGTAACTTCAGTGTGCTCCAGAGACCTTTTGGAGATGATTGGGGATAAAGAGACTTGCCTTGGAGGAGCCAGCATGAATGATTGACTAAGCCTAAAAGTGCAATTGCACTTGCTCTCTGTCAACTTCCCATTGACAGCTGACTGTCACTGGGAGAGACATGGCCTGGGGAGCATTAGCAACCAAGCAGTTTAATTCAGAAAACTCAGAATGGTTCTGATCTTTTTCCAAATTCTTCTTTCTCCAAAGATTAACTTCAGTATCCAGATGATAGAAATTTTTATTTGTTATTTTTTTAAAACATAGACTTTATTTATTCTTTTTAGAACAGTTGTAAATTCATGGAGGAAACAGCACAGAAGGTATAGAATATTTTTTGTATATCTGTAGCTTTCACCCTAGGGCATGTGCAGCCTTTCCAACTAACAAATCCTTCACCAGTGTGATACACTTGTTAAAATGGATGTGTCTACAGTGATAAATCATTAGCACACAAAGTCTGTAGTTTACATTAGGGTTCATTTTGGGTGTACATTTTGTGGGTTTAGGAAATTTGATAGCAATGTGCATCTGGATTCTACAGTTTTTTTCTCTGCCCCCAAATTTCTCTTGTTTCACTCATTCACCTACTCTTGGTTACACGTTGCCTTTTCATTGACTTCGCAGTCTTTCCTTTTCTTGAAAATCATATAGTATGTAGTCTTTTCAGTGACTTCTTTCCCTTATTAATATGTTTCCACTTCCTCCCTGTCTTCACAGGGCTGGGTGGGTTATTTCATTTTGGCATTGGGTCACATTCCATTCTTGAATATACTATATGAAGATAGAAAATTTAAAACTTAAATATGTTATATAATATGTCTATACTCTTTGGCACACAATATTGACATTATTCATTACCATGTAGAACCTAATACTTTATTATTATTATTATTATTTGCTAGTCCTGGGCTTGAGTTCAATGCCTGAGCACTGTCCTTGGACTTTCTTAAGGCTAGAGCTCTACCACTTGAGCCACACACCACTTCTGGCTTTTTCTGTGTGTGTGGTACCAAGGAATCCAACCCACGTCTTCATGCATGCTAGGCAAGCATTCTACCACTAGGCCAAGTACGCGATCCCTAATTTTAAGTTTTTAATTTTTATATTTTAATTGCATTTTATTGTCAGGATAATCTATAGAGGGGTTACAATTACCTTTTTCAGATAGAGGGTACATTACTTCTCGAATCTAATTTTTATTTTTAATATACTCATTTCGGTACCCCAGTGAAGTAGCAAGCTCTGTCATAACCAAAAGTAGGGGAACACGAGGTAAGTAATGGAATCTTTCTATCTGTGTCTTTGTCTTCTTTCTGTCTCTGTCCTTAGGTCTGTCTTTTGACTTCCCTCAGTTAATCTGTTAGACTGTCATTCCATTTCTTCCCATTTCAGTCCTCCTCCTCTTATCTTTCCTTTCTTTTTCCTTTTATTATTCAGTAAATATCTGCTTCTCCAGTATATAGAAAGCATTACTTTTTTGTTAGTTTATGCAATCTAAATGGTCAAGTAAACTGGCTCTGCATAGTTGGGTATTGAACATTTCTCAATGTCAAAATGAGAGACTTAAAACAAGAGACCCGAATCTGACCTTACATCAAAACACAATATGTATGGTACAGACATTCAGTAGATGTTTATTGAATTGAATGCAGTAAAAATGATAGAAGTGACATTACTACTACATTGCATGTAGTGGAAGGTATTAGGTTTTATTTCCTTTTTCTTTTTTTTAACATTTTTATCTGCATTCCTTGTTGTATATACCTGGTGCCTGGCATACATGATATGCAACCCTCATAGAAACATGATATTAATCATCAGCTAAGGAGCAAAAGCATGGGCTGGCCTACAATTATTTGATTCTAATGAGAGAGAGAGAGAGTGAATACGCATGAAAATGGCCATTGATATGTGCTGGTACTCACAATATGCATCTCATAAAATCTTATAACAATCATGTGAGGCAATATTTTCATCCCCATTAAGTTTTGTAACAGATAAGAAAAATATGGCTTAAATCTGTTAATCTCCCTCATACAGTTAGTGAGCAGGGGATAACAATGGAAATCCGGATTTATCAAAATGTATGAATCACATAGCTGTGTTTTTACCACTTGCTTTTGTACCTCCTTGCAATTGGATATCACAGAAATCATTGTTTTGCTAGTTTTAGTTTGGATTGCCAATAGTGAAGAACCTTGTATGGTCTGAGACAGGCTCCATTTTGAGTCTCATGAAACTTTAGGCATAGTTCTTCAATAAACAGGTAAGCCAAGTAACTCATGGTATTCTACTGTTTTAGCTTTCAGTTGAGGCCGTTCTTCAATGCGCTAAATCTCTCCAGAGATTTAGTATGACTCCCATCTATACTTCCTGTTTGAAATTTGAAATTTCTGTTCTTCATTTGTCACTCCTCTTCCACATTGAAAAACCTCTAAAATGTCCATACCACATGCTTTAGAATTCTCTTGGTCTTAAAAACCTGAAAATATCTTCTAAATATAAGCAGGTATTGATTCATGAGCAATTTTTATCACTATCCTGGAGTTCTAGAGTGACAACAAAGTAGTAGACGGCTGTGTACATTATAGAATTTGCTCAGTGGGCTCATAAACCAAATTGTGCTATCAAGACATAAATGTAGAAGGCTATTTTATGAGGAAAGAGTAATGATACATAAAATATGAGCATGATTCATTTGCAAAAAATGCATGCAAATTTGTAACGTGTCATTTACTTTTCAACAAAATCTATTTGGTTGTTCTCTTTCTAGAGACAAAGTCTAAGCTCTATGAGGGTCAGGTCACTATAGTGTGACACTCAGTTTCATGTAAGTAGATTCAGAACCTAGTTCCACTGCAGATACAGAACCACCAAAGCCATTTTTAGTCTTGTTGTTGCTGTTTATGTCTCTTAATGTAAGGAGCTAGGTTTCTTAGGCACTCCTTTGCTCTTTCCCCAATCTTGTGCCTTTATTTCTTCATTGTCATTTTAGTTGTTATTCTCATCAGAGTCTTTCTCTTCACTCTAGGACTAACTCCCAAATCATTGCTCATTCTCCTTGCAGATATACTGCAGTGTTCAAGAAAGCCATCCCTGAGTGTTTCCTCATGATAGATACTTGGGAAAATAAAACAGTCACTATCATAGCAAGGATGAAAGAGCTAGTGGCTCCCCATAGACTCTCTTTTTGGGGGAAAATCACGTTCTCGGCAGATGTCTCTACCACCTGCTTGTTGTGCTCTGGATTTCCTGGTTTGTTAGTTATTTTTCTAAAGCAATATGAGGACAAAATGCAATGTTATCAATTGTGCATTGCCTACTTGGAACTCACAGGAGTTACTGTTGCCATACTCTGGAGGTTTGGTTTCTAATTGTGTCACCTAGGACTAGAATTCACGTCTCAGCTGCCAGGCTGCAACACTAGATAGACAGCTTAGGGCAATCAGGCATCCAGATTCTAGTTTTGTTTTTACACAAAATGTGAGGAACGCCATCACATCAGCACCCCCTGAAATACCCAAAACTTATTCTATAATTCATGGAGGAAACTTTTTTACATTTGTTCTTCCAAAGTATTTCCCATTTCTCAGAGTATAAGAAAAAAATACAGATGCACAAAATCACACTACACAAAATATCTACCTTTAACACTTCATGTTCTAATCTATATTCCATGCATTTAGTTATAGCTATCATCTATGCATGTTTTCATTAAATTAGGATGACAGTATTTATGACCTGCCTGTTTTTGCAGGCACTAGTGCTTTTGCACTAATTCATTCTTGCATCATTTTACTGGAGAGTATAGTATTTTAAGGGCAATGGTTTGGTTTAGCATCTACTTTCCCACATCTAATTCTTTCTAATCTTTGGTTGCAAGGAGTCTGGGAAGCACCATTGTTGAAGCCAAATCTTTGCATGCATTCCTCGTTATTTTCCTGGGGTGATTCTAGAATCCAAACCAGCAATTCAGCTGACAAAATCTTTTTTTTAAGATTTTAGTTACATAAATAATTGGCACTTTGGAAACCTTAATGAGTATTGAATGTTATCCTGTGTATTGCTTAGATTCTTTCAAGTCTTCACTTTTTTGTGGTAGTCTCTCTTCAAATTTAATAAGTATATCTCTTGCATGTTTTGTTATTGTTTATAAAGTATATTGTCACTGAAAAATAACCAAATAAGGTACAACACTCATTCTACAAATCCTTGCAAAAGTTCATACTGTGTAAGACACAGTAAGTAGGCACTCTCCTAGCTGGAGGGTAATGAGAATAGGAACTCAAGAGAGCCTAAGTCATAATCATTGTCTTCTTTTATTTACTTAATACAAGAAAGTATTGCCCCATTAATAACCAATTTAAAGTTTTATTCTTTTGTTCAACACATTCCCTTGTTTCTATTTCTTTATATACTAAAGTATAAGTTACTTTGTCAAATTTTAAAATACATTGCCAAAATGGAAATTAAGATAATTTGGCAGGAATACAACTGACATTTTTTTTCATCCTGCCTTTAAAAAATGACACATGCTTATTTTGGTAAATTAGAAAAATTCAGAAAATATAAGGAAGAAAATAAATGACTCATAACCAGACCATTCAAAGACAATTACTGCTAATTGGCGTATTTCCTTCCAGGCATTTGCTTTGTATATTTTTCACATAACGGATCGTACTACATATGCAATTTCCCAAGAATATAATGTAAACATTTCACTATGTTATCAAACACTTGTTGCAAACACTATCTAATGGTTCTGTAATATTCTGTATTACATCATGAAAATGAATTAAGTACATAGAATTTGATGATTGATAGTGAAAGCTCTAGAGTAGGAACACACAGGCTCTTATGCAAATGCTGCTAATACTAATTACTTATTTGTTTTGTGACTCAGTTTCTCACATGCAAAATGGGGATGAATGTAAGGGCTCCTTGAGAAATGCATGAGATACTTGATGTAAAGTTTAATTGTACTTCTTGAAAGGCTGTTTGTGTTGCTACCATTTTCTTAATCATTCTACTTATCTCTAGATTTTATTTTCAACTGGAAAACATTTGCTATTTTAAAATAACTGATGACTTGCTTCATTTTAAAGTACATTTTTCTTGGAGAATCCAAGTCACAGGGTGAGTAATCTTAAGACTTCATCTATTGCCAAAACTACTTATTTATCCTTACTTACAGTAAGTACATTGTAGTATTGTCATTTTAAATGAGGAAATAGCTATGAACACCACAGAAATACCTAGGAGACTGTCTACTTCTCTTCTCTCTGCCTTATCCATATATCAGTTGAAAATAAAATCTAGAAATAAGTAGAACAATTAAGAAGACAATAGTAGCACTAATAGCCTTTCATTGAGCAGTACAATTAAACTTTACTTCAAGTATCTCAGATGTTCCTTATGGAGCCCTTATATTCATCCCCACTTAGCATAGAAGAAACTGAGTCACAAAAATGTTAAGTGGCTTACTATTATAAGCCAACCCTAAGCAGCATTAGCACTAAAACCTGTGCAGTCTCACTCCAGAGCTTTGAAATACTTTCCTCTCTTAGGTCTGTTAGGTACAAAATTAGGTTACATGTATTTATTTGCTTGTTTGGTGGTTGTGGAGCTTGACATAATGAGGGTTTAAATACCTCTTCTATTACATTGTGATAAATAAGATTAGCTGTATTATAGGAATTAATTATGGTAAACATTCATTGGTAACTATCACTATGTTGTTATTAAAAATAATTTAGTCTGGTCATTTCTTATTTCTACTGAACTAGTTTTATCTCCCAGTAGTCAATGTATGTTTCCATAGGCCCTCATGCCATATGGCTAATTATCTATTTTAGAATTTTGCTGGAGAGCATTGTTAAATGTGTAAGTCTGTGGTCCCTGAAATCCATCTTCTTTCCTCAATTAAAAAATCTGAACACATTTGTTAATCTTTCTGGTAAAACTTGAGATCTTCAGGGCTGCTGTAGAGTTTCTAGTGGGTTATGAAAACAGTCTGCGGCATCTTTTGTCTCGGCTTGAATGTGGGTGAGGGATGGTGAATATAAAAAGCATGAGATTACTTCATTGTTGAGTCAATGAATCCTGGTTACATCTCCAGGCTGTGACCTGAACCTCATGTTGGCTCTGTCTCAGTGCTTGTTCTCCAACTCACTTCATTCAGTCAATAGGTTATTTTTTTTTTCATTCCTGAGTTCTCATCTTGGTAACCTGACACTTATCCTATACAGGAGACCAGAATGACAATAAGTTTGGCATTATCCAGCTTTATAAGTATTTCCACTTCAACTCAGGCCATTTACTATTGGTTTTTCTGATACTGGCCAATGGTGTGCCAGGATCTGCAGGTCAGGGTTCAATAGATTCAACTGCTCATTCGGTAATAGTTTCTCTCCCCCTTGTAGTCACTGTCTACATAGTCCCCTGTCACTTTCAGGGAAATGAAGACCTGAAAAATAAATTCACTAAATGGAGGGGATCAGGCTCAGTAACATAAAGGGTGCATGTTTTCTCTGATATGTAGAAGCCACATCTAAATTAAAAAATACATATGAAAACATGTTCATGTCATATATATATACACACACATACACATTAACTAAATCATATTTAAAGTATAATATATGCAGTGGAAGATTCAAGTGGTATAACTACATTCAACTGACTTAGAGTTTAACAAAATGAATTCCAGGAAGTTGAATATTAATACTCAATGTACATATGTGAAAATGGAAGTAGGTAACTTGAGGGTGGGTAGGGTTTGGAGAAATGAGAAAGAATAGTGGAAAGATGATACTGATGGTATGTTAAATTGAAACTCCTTTGCACTATGTAAAACTATGTCTGTAATCCTACCCAAGAGGCTGAGTGGTTCGAAGCCAGACCAGGCAAAAAAGTCCATGAGATTTATCTCCAATTAAGTAGCAAAAACCTGGAAGTGAAGCTGTAGCTCAAGAGGAAGAGCTCTACCCTGTGTATAAAAGCTCAGGAACAGTGCCCAGGCCCTGAGTTCAAGCCACAGGACTGGCACAAAAAGAAAACAAAGCTAACAAAACAAAACAAGAGCCAGGAGCCAGTGGTGACACCTGTCATCCTAGTAACTCAAGAGGCTGAAATCTGAGGATTGCAGGTCAAAGCCAGCCTGGGCAGAAAAGGCTCACCAATTCACCACCAAAAGTCTAACTGTGTCTCAAGTGGTCCAGTGTGAGCCTGAGCAAAAAAAAAACCCTCAGGGACAGTGCTCAGGCCCTGTTCCTTCCTTCAAGCCACAGGACTGCCTCCCTTCTGCCCCCTCCCCAACACAAACAGAAGAAAAAATAAAAGAAAACCTTACATCTGTGAGGATGTGTTTGTGTCTCAGTGTCTGTGGAGTAAATATTTTCTTCATAGGGATCACATGACTCCTCCTTAACAATCTTAAAATTCAGACTTAGTTTAATGGGTAAGCTCAAATTTTATTCAATATTTTATTTACAATAATAAAAACAAACTGATATTGACTAAACATTTATGCTAGGTGTTTTGCTAAATGTTATATAAGCACTTTTCTTTAATGGCACTGGGGCTTGAACTCAGGTCCTTTGGCTTACTAGGCTAACACTCTACCTCTTGAACCACTCCTCTAATCTTTATTAACACTCTTGAATCACATCTTGAAAATAAGCAAATGATTGGTTCTATTGTTCCTATGGCATGAGGAAAATAAAGCTCAGAGAAGTTACGTATTGCTTGCTGTGGTAATCTAGGTATGGATAAGTGGCGGAGCTGTGAGTGGAGCTCAGACAACCTGGTGGATGAGCTCAGGATCTCAGCAAGGTTAGATATGGTGCCACCTGGACTTCCCAGCTGGCCTCCTTTCCCCTTCATCTAGTTTACAATTCTCTTTGTAAATCTTATATTTCTCACCACATATCCCTAGCTGGAAGAGACCCTGATTCTCACTCTGCTGGGGAGATAGTAGATTTTCTCCTACAGATCTGGCCTGTACTTGTTTTGTGACTTTAGCAGATCTATCCTTCAATGACATCCTTGTACCACAAGATTCTCACAGACTAATTGTACGACTTTCTGTTTGGTGTTAGAATCTCCTGTTTGCTCTGGAAGTAAGACTTGGCTTCTTTCTTGCTCCTCCTAGCAGCCCATATCAGATTCTAGAGCTTCTCTACTGGCTTTATATCTCATTTACTTATGTTCATTTTTGAAATCCAGGAGGAACTCAAATCTTTATTGTTAGGGTCTCTCTTATTGTTCTGGATTAGTGTCCATTAAAAAAATATGGTGAACTGGATACTAATGGCCTATGGTTGTAATCCTAGCTATAACTGTAGTTTGAATTTGCTCTGGGCAAAAAGAGCTCATGAGACCTTTTATCAAATCATAATTGAACACAGTGGTACATACCTGTTACCTAAAGCTGCATGGAGGCTGAGTTTGGAAGGATTGTGGTATCAAGTCAGAAAAGTCCTTAAGATTCAACCTCTATCACAGTCACCCAGGGGCTATGCTGGGTCAGGCACCATGCGCCTGTGCTCCCAGCAATGACAGAATGCCTAGACGTAGGCAGATCAAACCTCAGGTACACACCTGGGTGCAAAGTAAGTGTCTCCTAAAACTTGTCAGTTCAAAACAGGACTAGATTTGTGGCTTAACAAGCACAAGGTCTTGTGCTCAAACCCCAGTACAAACAAACAGTAGAGGTAGAAGTTCATGGAATCATAATGTTAGGCCAACACAGAAAAAAATACAAGTTAGACAGAGTCTATCATAAACAATAATCCAGAAGGTGACAGTATGTACCTCTTTATTCTGGCTACAGGGAAGGAAGAATTGAGGTTCAAGACAACTACATGATCGTATCATAAAGAAAAATAACTCAAGTATAAAGGGCTGAAGGTATGGCTATAGTGGTAAAGTACTTATCTAACAAGCAGGAGGCATTCAGTTCAAATTCTACTGCCACTGTCCCCACCACCAAAGCTCCCATACTATAGGTATTTTATAAATAACATAAACTTATTTTTCACACTTCTGGAAGTCAAAAGTAGAAGACAAAAGCTTCAGCTGATTCAGTCTCTGGTGAAAGACCATTTTTAGATAGAATGGTAACATCTCACCAAATCTTTGTATTTGGTAGAAATTATAAGAAAACTCCCTTAAACCACCCTTTATAAAGACACAAACATCACTCAAATGCCTATCTTCTCAAAACCCTACTCCTAATACCAACATATGGATAGAAATTAGGTTTCAACATGTATTTTGGGGTAACACTGAGTTCATAGTATACTATGAGAATATAGAGAAGCCACATTTTGAGAGCTTGAATCTTAGAGTCTTTATTACAAGACTAGTGATTGCATGGTGGACTCCTGTCTCCAAGACCAGTAGCCAGAAAATATACTTGACACAGGGAACAGGCTAGAGAGGAAAGAAAGAACAAAAACAATACTAAGAAGCTAATTCAGCTCCAATGGAGAGGTGAATCGGGATGCCATCTAATTGGAGAGTGGCCAGGAGAAAGGACGGACAGGACACAGGAGAAAGGATGGACACATGTGGCATGGCATAATGGCCGCTAGGCTGGTCCAGGCCTAAATAGGCTCAGGTCAGAGGGCAGGGTCACAGGAAGCTACCAGTCCCAGGTACTGGACTGACAGGTTTGGTAACCTATCAGCCAAGTGCCTACCTCTGTCTAAAGGGGTGGGCTGGGGGTGGCTTCACCTTCCCCCAGCATGAAGACAAGATGCCAGAGCCTACCATTTAGCATATGGCCAATATGGCACCAACCAGACCTGACCTCCTTACTTCAGTAGCAGTCCCTGACAATCTATAATCCTTTATATCTTTCTCAATCTCTGTCCCTCAAGCATGAGTTAAATGTATCCTAGGTATACTTACAGCTCCTGTTGTTCAGGCAGGAATAGTCTTTATGTCTACATTGTGGACAGTAAGGTCTAGAAGTCTTGGAGAAGTGACTGGGAGAAGGAATTCTCCCCTTCCTCTGTCTGTTTTACCACTAGTCTCCACATGTAGCTGGAAGAAGAGCTTTTTATGAATTTGATTTTTCATTTCTCTTTCATACTCATACTATAGCAAATTGTTGGTAGTGGCAGATTTAATAGTCACAGATTTTACTATTTGCAAGCGATTCCAAATTACATGATATGTAATAAATTGTCACTTTGCTGAGATAGGAATTTGAAAATGTCACACTATTAGGCTTGGGTGTGGTTATGAGTCACTTAGCTGAGAAGTGATTTCTTCTTTTCTGTCTATTGTGGTAATGTGTTTTCTGGAAGTAATGATGTGCTACAACAGTATTCATGAATGTGAACATCCCAGAATTCTTTGGATACATCTGGCAAAAAAAATATCAAAGTTTATCCTGTGAGTGCTAGGCCTGGAGCAAAGAAAAGCATCCCTTTCTTCCCTCCCCCTGGTGAGAATAAACAATTAGCAGGAAAATGATTTCACTTTCATATGACGCCTTTGTAGATCATGGACAGAAATCTCTCTAGAAATCAGGAGAGTCTTTTACTTTCTATAACAGGAAACAGAAGTAGGAGTGTTCAGTACTGAATGGTGTAATCCTAGCTAACTCTGGAGACACAGATCTGACGATCAAGATTCCATGATAACCTGAACAGGAAAGTCTGTGAGACTCTTATCTCCAACTAATCACAGAAAAGATGTTAAAAAGCTGGCCCCCAGTGGTTCATGCCTGTCGTTCTAGTTACTCAGAAGGCTGAAATCTGAGGATGGTAGTTTAATGCCATCCTTGGCAGGAAAGACCTGAGACTCTTATATCCAACGAACTACTCAGAAAAGTCAGAAGTAACACTGTGGCTCATGTGGTAGAGCACTAGCCTTGAGAAAAAAGAAAGCCAGAAACAATGCCCAGGCTCAGGGTTAAAACCCGAGGACTGGAAACAACCACAAAAAAAACCAGAAATGGAAATGTGGCTCAAGTAGTAGAGTACCAGACTTGAGTGAAAAAACCTTAGGGACAGCCCTGAGTTCAAGCCCCAGTGCTGGCACAAAAATTATATTAAATAATGTAATCCAGACCCATAAAAACAAAGATTGCATTGTTTTTCTCATTTGTGATAGCTAGAATATGCTTATAAATCTATACGTATTATAATTCTAGCTACTCAGGAGGCTGAGATCTGAGGGTCGTGGTTGAAAGCCATCCCGGGCACCAAAGAACATAAGACTCTGCTCTCCAATGAACCACTAGCAAATGGGAAGTGGGGCTGGGGCTCAAGGGGTAGGGCGGTAGCCTAGAGCTGAGAAGCTCAGAGATAACGACCAGGCCCAGGGGTAGGGTGGCCTTGAGCTGAAGAGCTCAGGGACAGCGCCCAGGCCCAGAATTCAAGCCCCTTGACCCTCAAAAAGAAATCTTTAAGTAAACATATTTGGGTATATGCAAGCAGTTACAAATAAATTAAGCCAAATATAAGACTGTATACAGAGCTCAAATAGTATAATTCTTTAGAAAGACTAGGTTAAAGCCCAGTAAAATATATACCAGGAAATGGGTAGTTGCAGGAGTGGGCTGGGGCTAAGGGTTCAAGGAGAGATGAATGAAGGGGAAAGAGAGTAGAATGCAGTCAAGAATTCATTCGATATACCACAAAATTAAGAAAAACAAAAGAAGAGATGAGTCAAAGAGAAGTAAAAATGTTGAAGGGGTGACAAAAATCAAGATTCTTTGTATACATAAACTGTTTTGTTATGTAGCAAATGAAAATTCAATACATAGCCTGAAAAATTTTAAAAAGGTGTGGAAAAGGAGCAGGTTGGGAGGGGTGGGTGAGAAGACTGAAAGGTGATCTTGAATGGGGCACACTGGATCATAAACTGCTTTGTTGAATGACAAGTCCTTTGCCCAACTACAAAAATAACAATAACAAAAGTATTTTAATTGTTCTTTTTCAAAAAGATGGTTTAAATAGCCCATGGTTCATTCATTTGCCTGCTCCAAACACTTTTCCTGCTTAGCCCTCACTGCCTCTCTTGGGCTGAGTTGATATTGTCCTGATGAAAATGGAAATCTTTGGTTTGCATTTGGTGATATTAAGGTATTTGAGGAAATATTTTCATTTTCATCCAGAACTTTAATATTGCATAGACACTGGCTGAAAATGACCTACCTATATCTAATCTTTTATTCAGCAAGCTAGGTTTCGTTTCTTTTATACCTGGTGCCAGCAGCCCCTCATGCCTGCTGCTGCCCAGAATTTCCAATGACAGAAAAGACCTGGGAAGTCATAAGGAGATAGAGTGCCACTTGCACAAAAAGAGTCCATTATCTTGGAAGCCACTCCTGGAGTCTTTGCCAAAAGCAATTTCTCCAAGTTTATGCGCAGCCCTTTGATGGTTCTTCCTGCCACTGTGATTGAAAAGGGAGAGGAAAGGAGCCCAGGCACCTGGGTTACAAAGGTCATCAGTTATGAGGAGCTTCCTAACCCTGATGAGACTTCTGCTAAGATGTGCGGATGATGACAGATGAGACTTGGTGTGGCAGTTAACTCAGTCATTTGTAATCATTACATTGGGCCCATTCGCTACCATCTGAAATTATTTCTGAATTTCCCAGAATAGAGGAAAGAGACACCTTTCACCCTTCTTTCTTCAGTGAAGACTGGCTGAAGTTAGAAATACTTGATGGGAACTTTTTAAGGTCTGTCAAATCCCACTTGCAGATCTTTGTTCATCTGGCCATCTGCTTCTTGAGTGGGCGGTGGGTATGGTCCGCTTGTGCCCTTTCCTTGGTTTTTACTGTCTGCAGAATCAGGCTCAGGACTGTTTGGTGGCCTGCATCTCTGTTGCTGTTTGGAGATGTCACTGGGGCAAGATGCAGGGTAATGGTGTGCTCTGCTACTTCTCCCTATTTGATTGCAGCCACGTCCACTTGGTCTACAGCTTCCATTTCTCAACACTGTGTGAGGTCATTTGTGGGCCTCCACTGGCAACATGTGTACAGAGACTCTGAACTATTGAGCTTCTTGACACTCTGGTAGGGGTCAGCCAAAAAGCAGTGGCTGAAGTTCTCAAGCTAAGCATCTCTAACTGTGGACTTCTGTCTTTCTGTCTCCTCTAGGGGGCCACATACAGTTGTTATTTTCTATACAAATATTATTTTCTGACTATCAGAAACTGAGATAAATCCAGTATGCACTGACTTTCCCATTCTGATTTTTGTTCATTTCCTCTGTACACTGGAACTTTATTTTTCTTCTAAGCCATCATGAGTAATGAAAGGTTTTGAAGCATGCAATATGTCATTGGCCATAGAGACAAGACTCTGTCTCTAGGGTCCTGTCATTGGCTGCGTCTTTGAGAGTGAGATGGAGTGCCACATTTTTTTTTTCAGTACTGGATATTGTCTCAGGGCTTCATGTGTGTAAGCCCTGTGCTTAGTAGCCATTGTGCTTTCCCTGTAGCTGAGAGTTCTACTGTTTAACCCCTCCCAAGTCATAAAATCAATGATTATGTCTGCCATTCAGGTAAAGCATTGTGTAGCGCCCTATGCGATGTTTGTTTCTTAGGATCTTGCACCTCACATCTATCAGAGCTTAAAGTTTAGACTCTTTGGCCCACCATGCAGAAGATGTTACACTGTAGTTATCTTCTTTCTCCTCCTGCTGGCCTATCCTGCATTTCCAGCTCACATGGTTGCCGAATCCACAGGAACTCCTTCCTGCTAAAGTCTGGCCTTTGCTCTCTCTTTGCCTGGACTGCCTCCATTGTAGGTCTTTACCTGGGGCCAAAGGCATGTCTGGTTTCCATGGTTGTAGCTTCTGTGCACCAGGGACAGAGCTGGTATTAGTCCCCTGGATGGTCCCAGAGGATCACTTCTCCCTTAGGCCTGTAGACAGGTCTCACAAGTGGAGAGGATCTCTCCCAGTCTGCTCTTCTCCTTACAAGCTTACTAGCCAAATGCTATATTGTCAAAGGAGTGCAAACCAAGTCACAGAACCAGATACCCTAAAAGGTTAACACACATATTCCTCTGGATGCTGGAAGCATGCATGATATTTATTTTCCTCTGTAAACCTTTCTGATTTTTTTCTATAGTGAAACTCAAAGAGTATTTTAAATTATATTTCTAAAAGATGCACTCAAGATGTGCTACTCGAAGGAAAATAACTGCTCCCGACATTCCTTCACACTTGCTAGTTCCAAATTACCGCCTCTGCTTTCAGAGGCGGGCATTGTGGGGGGAAGGAAGCCAGGAGCAAGGGAGGAGACAGCAATGTGGGCCATTGAATTTCTGCTTTTCATACAGTGCTCTGGCAGCTAATTCCAGTGTGTTCATCTGTGTGGTGGCTGCGTGACTTTCATGTTTTCCCTAGATATTTTATGGCATATACATATACTGTGAATAACCTCTCAGCAAACTCCAAACAATGAAAAATAGCTAAGAATTTCATTTTTATCACATTATTTTTCTTTCCTTTGCTATTTTAGCTCCATTCCTAATGTCAGTCTCTTTGATTCACTCTTTTCCTTCTCTTTCCTCTTCATTTTCTTTCTGTTGCCCCTTTCCTTTGCCTCTGTCTCTCACGTGCACACGTGTGTGTGTGTGTGTGTGTGTGTGTGTGTGTGTGTGTGTGTGTACTGGAGCTTTAATTTAGTGCCTGGGCACTGTCCTGTCCCTTAGGTTTTTTTGCCTCAAGGGTAGCACTCTACTATTTAAGTCACATCTCCATCTCTGGCAATTTGCTGGTTCGCTGGAGATAACCGTCTCACAGACTCTGGCTTCAAACTGGCAATTCTCAGATCTCAGCCTCCTGAGTAGCTAGAACCATGGGTGTGACCTACCAGTACCTAGCTCTTCATCTAACCTTGGGAGGAAAATACACTGTGCTGGCCATACCGAGAGGAATATAAATCCCAAGTTATTAGGACCTACAGGACTGCAAGAACAGTTCCAGGGGCCATTTCTAATCTTTACTTTTCCTGGAGGAAATTCAGATTTTGGTCTAAAGAGAAAGACTGGTGTCTGGGGTCTGGATTCCAAGCCTGCTTTGTGCAGGAAGTTCAGCCAACAGGCAAACAGGTGGCTAAAAGGACAGACCAGTACTGCCAAGCAGGAAGCTGGTCTATGTGGCAGTTCTAGGTCACTTCCTAAATGAACTGATGAAAGCTGTCATTCTCAGAGGTTGCTATCAGCACCTGTAATCTGGTCTCTTTCTTTATTCCCACATCTCTGTTTCAAGGACAAACAGTGCCCTGTCTTAGGAAATGTGTGCTGGATGGCTGCATTTGGTTATTCCACTCATCAGGGTTCCTCTGAAATACCTCAGCTGCCTAGGTGTGGAATCAAGAAGCAGGTGTGATAGATGAGAGCTGCCCACCAGTTAGAGCATTGTAATCTGAAGCTCTAAATGAATGGTGGTTGACTCTGCTCACTGATGTAGCCCAACTCCCAGGGACAGAGGTAGTCACCTAGGAGATACTCAGAAAGAAGTAATAGAGCTAATTAATATTAGCTTCATTCATTCTTTTTGGTTCCAGAATCTCAGGCACATATTTGACCTTCCTGAGTCTCAGTTTCCTCACTAGAAATGGAAATAATAATTCCCCCACTCAGAAAATTGTGAGATTTGTATGCGACAGTGACTGTAAAACACCCAGTATGGGCCACAAAACACATGTTGCTTCTTTATTGTTTTATTTTTCTTTCTTTGGTCTTGTTTTGTTTTGCTGTCCTCCTGAAATCATTGCATATAGCAATGAGAATCCATGTCTCATATCTTCTTCCCTTCCTACCTTCTTTACTATCCTCTTCCAATGTTCTGGTGAGGCCTAGGACATAGAAACAGATCCAAATTCTGGTGGGTTTTTGTGGGTGTTTTTGCTAATGTGATGACCTTGGATAAGCTTCCTCGTATGTGTGATGAGCAGACATGAATAAATAATCCTAACTTTCCTATCAACTCCCTCTGATTCTTTGTACAGGGGTCAAAGGTAACTATAGTAACTACTGCTGCTTATGGTACAAGATGAATGGAAGCAAAAGGTGATGAAGCATCAAAGGAGGGAAAAGCAAATTAGTCTGCTAGCCAATCTGTTTTAATATGAGTGGAGTTTATTTTAGTAATCCAGGTGAAGAATGGTTTAAAATGTATCATCATGACAATACCCCTTAGTAGAAGCACAAGGATTTGCTATGTACCTTTGTTCCAAAGAGCCTGAGGGCTCTGTATGTACTGTCTCATTAATTCTCTGAGTGTCTGTAAAGTTGGATGGGAAACTATGATGAGTTCTGTTTTATATGCAGAGAAACAAACCTGCAGAAAGGTTAAGTAGCTTTCTCAAGGTCATGTAGAGCATCATTTTTCCCAAGAACACAAGTCTCCATTTCACACACTAGCTTGTTAGATGCTGTGCTGGAAACGAGTCTAGCCATGGGAAAAGAGAGAGGTTTTGTACTAAGTGGTGTGACATGTGGAGCTGTGGCTTTTTAGGATAGACATTTTTGTTTTGGTTTGCTTTGCTTTGAGAAGAGTGACAAGAGAGACCAAAAGAGCTGGAAGTTAGTAGGAAGTGTTCTTTCCATTCCTCTTCCTTTACTCACCCTAAGACTCCTTCCCCTAAACTAGCTAAAGCCCCATTTCAGAAGGCCTACACCAGTGGTAGTTTACAGAAACTGCTTGCTAAGCTAACTATCTTGACTTAAAGGTGTACATTTTTGGGTCACCTTCCTGGCTGATCTGAAGGGCTCTGTTATTTTAGTTAGAAGAATCAAGCATCAGTATTCTAATTAATCTCATTCTGCTGTCTTTAGTTCAATATCCTTATTCTCTAGGGAATCAGCTTTAACTCTAGGGTGTGTGTGTGTGTGTGTGTGTGTGTGTGTGTGTGTGTGTGTGTGTAATAGTGGCATTCCATACAGAAAAAGTCTTATGTTCATTCTCAATGCTCATTGGCTTTATGACCTTGAGTAGGACAACTGGACTTTCTGAGCTTCAATCTCTTCTTCCATAAGAGCCTAACTAACCAAGTCATTGCATGGGTGATAAAAATGGATGGCTCTGTGTGGTCTTAGTGGGCGGTAAGTCATGGTGAACGTGCAAGTGGTCAGTATTCACTCTTCCATGTCAGAGTATGCCTCATCTTGCCCTCCACGAGGCACTTGTTGCATTTTCTCAGTGGCCACTGTGGTAACTGTCACTTCCCAATTTGAACTATCAGGTCAAGAGAAGAGTCAATTGTCCTTGAATAGTTTACAGCCACTCCTTCAACATCCCCTGACACTGCCCAGCTCACAGTGGGTGATTATTCCTACAAGGACCTCCTTGCTCCCAAAGAAAAAGATCTTTTTGTTGATGGACTTGGTTTTCCAGGCTGCCCCATCTTTGTGTCGCTTTCAGTACATTAATTATTTAGTGCCTGGTAAAGCTCTCTGAGATCACAAGATGAAAGGCCTAGTGGCAGTTCAAAGTCTTTCTTTTGATTATTATTCTGGTCAACATATTTTGGGAGAGGAAATAGGTTTGAGATCACAGTGGAGTGAATTTCACAAGGAATAGCATATAGGCAAGCCACAGAAATGGGCCAGAACAGGTAGTGCTATGGCCCTTATAATGGAAACACCTAAACCTTGCAAGTATATGGATGGAGACGTATTAAAAAAATCAGGAGAGAGAGAGAGAGAGAGAGAGAGAGAGAGAGAGAGAGAGAGAGAGAGAGAGAGAGAGAGAGAGAGAGAGAGAGAGAGAGAGAGAGAGAAAGAGAGAGACAATTATAGAAAGGCAGCCAGTCCCTCCTGATGGAGACTGCAAGGTCAGTGGATAAGCACACTTGGAGCATAGATTCCAGACAGGAGAAGACACTGTGAGTCAGAAACAGCTTGCTTGGGACACACAGACCATCTGTAGATAGTTTGGAATATAGTAGCCTGGGTGTTCCCAAAGAGAAATATAAATTCTGGGCATCTCATGCCACATGGACTTCACTAACTGACTTTGGCCTTGAGCTGTGTAACTTACTCATGGCCTTATATAGACATGGCATCTCAGCTGAAGAAATACCTTTGTCCCGTGAGATGGCCTTGCTTCTGTCCTACATAAGCCCAAGCAGCAGTTTTTGTGTTTTGGTTTTGGTTTTGTTTTACAATATTTTCTAAATCTGTGATCATTATAAAAAAAATACTAAGCTGGATGCCAGTGGCTCAGTAATCCTAGCTAGTCAGGAGCCTGAGTTCTAAGGCTCTCAATTATAGGCCAGCCTAGTCACAAAGCCTGTGTGACTCATGTCCAATTAACCCACCCAAAAGCCAGAAGTAGCACTGTGGTTCAAAGTAGTAGACTGCTAGCCTTGAGCTAAAGTGCTGAAGGACAGAGCCCAGTCCCAGAGTTCAAGCCTCATGACCAATCTTAAAAAGTAAAATATCAGCATAAGCAAAAAGATACATGCTTTAGCTATTTCTGGGCAACTTCTTCGCGGCTCTTTATGGTGTGTCCTAGTTTGCCCTTCATGTAGCCAGATCCTGAAGTCATGGACTATGCTCACAATTTCTTTTGTATTGCATTAGGTTTCTTTAATGCTGTTCCTTGAGAAAGGGGGTGCCTGCTGTCACTGGCTAACAGATGTGCTTTACCATTGAATAAACTCTGCAGTTTATGCATTAGTCCTCTTGGGGATTGGGGAGAAGGCAAGAAATGCATGTTGAAACCATGGTTTTCAACAGTACAAGAGACTATTTCATGAGAGACTAATTTTTACTTCAAGACTGAAGCTACCCAGCAAAAGCACACATGTTTCTGGGAGTGAGGGCTTAGAGAAAGGTGAAATGGAATGGGGGCTATTTAATTCCAGTCAAATTCCACCCCTGACACTAATAACTCCTCTCTGAATGAGCCAGCTGGAAGAAAATGTGAAAGCAGATTATGGAGCACTAAACATGTAGGAAGCAAAGGGGACCTTAGCAAACAGCAAGCCAACCCCCTCATTTTCTAGCCTAGAGTGGATGTGAACAGGTCCATGTCTTTAGGACAGAGAGTACTTTTTTTTTTCTGTTCTCTGAAATCACATTCCTTTTTTTTTTTAAGACTAAATCAACTGCCTATTGCAACTTTACCATCACTGCTAATGCTTGAAGTCATTTAAATTCACCAAAACTGTTCATTCAGTTGAACAGGTGTGGGCTCAGCTCAGTGAATACCCAAACCATTTCCCTTAGTCTGCAAGTCCCCAGAAAGGGCCTGCCCTGTGCTCCTTGCTGGGTTGTGCTTGCTTACCACTGTTTGACATCTGGATGACTGTGTATTTGGTGACATGAAGCTTTGCTTTGTGTGACACAAAATCATTGTAAAATAATGCATTATTAAGTGTGTTTTTAAATAAGGGATGAAAAGCTAGCAGGTTGTCATTGATTGCTTTATTGTTGGAAGGAAAATAAATAAGTAAAATGTACACAAAAGAAGGTGGGCGCAGTTCCAAGGTATGTTGAGCATAGACACATTTGTTACATTTTATTGATGTAGGTTTGTAAAACATGGCTGATACTGAATCCAAAGTACAGGTGGAAGGGAATCAATGTATGTGAATTAATGCACCTTCTATCTGGAAAATATAATGTAACCCTTCTATTAATTACAATAAAAATATACGAAAAAAATTTTTAAAAATTAAAAAAGTTAAATTAAAAAATGCCAACATATGCACAACTCTTTATTACTCATACAGATAGAAATATGATATATCTCTCTTGTATTATGCAATGTGACTCCAGAGTGAATGGACATACCTACATGTAAACAAAAAGACTGGATGCTAGATGTTAGAGGCTCACATCTGTATTTCTAGCTGGAGTGTTGTGGTTTGAAGTCAGCCCAGGAAGAAAAATCTATGAGTATTTATTGCTGACTAGGCAGCAAAATGTTGGACTAGAAATATGGCTCAAGTGGTTAAGCTCCATCCATGAGCAAGAAAGCTGAGCAAGAGTATATAATGCTGATAGTTCAAGCCCTGATACTGGCATACACACACACACAAAAACAAATAAATAAAATGGAGATAAACCAGTAGTCTGAAGGTAAGATAGAGGACAGTTGGAAAAGTCAGTAATTAGTGAACAATAAACAGATATCTCATTGGGAACTCTTTTGATTAATGGCATTGCATATGTTGACATAAAATACCTTGGATTCTGGTGACTGAGTGTGGTGGCTCACATCTGGAATCCTAGCTACCTGGGAGGCTGAGATCTGAGGATCTCAATCTGAAGCCAGCCCCAACAAGATAGTTCATGAGAGTCTTATTTCTGGTTAACCACCAGAAAACTGAAAGTAGACCTGTGGCTCAAAGTGATAGAGTGCTAGTCTTGAGCAAAGAAGCTCAGGGACAGGGCCCAAGCCCTGAATTCTAATATAGCTGTAAAGGCCTACAGTTTTAAGAATGGTATATATGATATTTAAGTACTTTATCACCTACTCACACATTACATTATCTGCCCCAAGAATTATTACTGTATTCTTGCTCTTACCATTATTTTTGAGAAAATTGACATTTTTTTCGTGTTTAGCTTAAAGTTAGATAGCTACTAAGTTCTGGACTTCCAAACTTTCTCCATACCCTCATTTAATTTATTTAACAAATATTTACTGTGTGCTTAGTATGTGTCAAGCATAAGGGAATAATGGTAAGAATGGCAGGGGAGACCGTAGGGCCATGTAACTAGAAGGTGGATATACATTATATCTCAACACAAGAAATAATAAATGCAGCACAAGGAGAGAGTGATTTACCATAATCTTTGGTATAGGATGAACAGGGAAATCCTGCAGAGGAGGTGACACATGGTCAGATACTGAGTAAAGTGGAGAAAACTATCAAATGCTCCTGAGCCTGGCCCTGGTGGCTCACACCTATAATCCTAACTACTCAGGAGGGTGAGATTTGAGGATGGTGGTTTAAAGCCAACCCAGTGAGGAAAGTCTGTGAGATTCTTATCTCCAACTAACCATCAGAAAATGGGAACTGGTGTCATGGTTCCTAGTGGTAGAATGCTAGCGCTGAATACGAAAGCTCAGGGACAGTGTCCAATCTATGAGTTTAAGCCCCATGATTGACAAAAATAAAAGGCTACAAGGGTGGGGGTATTAGGCAAGTTTGAAGAATACCAAGGAGACCTGTGAGTTTAAGCTTCACAAACAAGGGAAAAATAGCTGTAAATGAGATGGAACATGAGACCAGATCATTCAGGGCCTTTAAAGTCTAGACAAAAACCCTTCAGGACAAACACCTATCTAACTGATAAGGGGAGGAGATTGAGGGGAAGCCAGCCCGCGGCTTAAGGCAGTTGTCAAGATGAGGAGTGCTTTAGGGGAAAGAGGAGAAGGGATAAAATTCAAGTAGGGCCATCATCAATTCATTTGTTAATGAATTGTCATGAGAAGTGAAGAAGGGAAAGGGAGTTTTGTATACATTTGTGAACTAAGGGTTAGGTGAAGGCTACTCAGTGCTTTGCTTTATTTCCATGTTACATCTGAGGTACTTACTAGGCAATGGAATGACACTGAATGGGCATCAGACACACACTCTGTTTCTCCAGGGAGAGATTCAGTCTTGATGATATCAGTGGAAACTATGAAACTGAATGAGACCATCTTGGATGTGAATTTAGATGGAAGAGAGGTCCCATTTCTCTATTTTAAAATGATTTCCAGATAATCAAGCAAAGACCCCAGAGTTCTTTGGAAAAGAACCCTGAGCTTATTTGTATGTCCAGCAAAGAGAAATTAACTGGGTAGCTGGGGAAAAAGTCAGAATTTTTCAGCCTTAGGAGGCAAGTAGAATAGCTGTTCTGCTAAGTCAGAATTGAACGAATGCATATGTCTATGTTAGCTTGGTGAAAGCAAGTCCCCTTCTCCTCCATTAGCCAAGCCTTTCATTTGGTGCAATGAGGGCCTAATCACTTGAAATTTGTAGTCATTGATCACAGTTACCTGCCTAGTACCAATGTGATGTAATACGACATATTCAGCCATGGAATTTCCCAGGCCACTGCTGCTGGAAAGCGGAACAGTCTTCTCCTGTATAATCATTTCATTTGTCAACGTATTAATTGAATTGCTTATTCTTTTGCTGTTTAATTTTTTGAGCTCTTTGTGTATTGTAGATACTAATCATTTATCCATTGAAAATCTGGTAAAGATATTCTCCTATTCTGTAGGTTTGTCTCTTGGGTCTGTTTGTTTTTTGAGAAGCAATCAAGAAAACAGTCACAAATGCTGGTGAGGATATGGAGAGAAAGGAACCCTACTGATGGGACTTAATATTAGTGCAACAGCTATGGTGATCGGTATGGAGATTCTCCCAAAAAGTAAAAATAGACCTACCTGAGTAAATCAATATAATGCAAAGAAACCTGCGCGCTCCTGGTCATTGCAGCTCGGTTCACGATAGCTGAGGTGGAGTAGACAAAGGTGCCCAACAACCAATGAATGAGTAAAGAAAATATAGTATACATGTGTATCTGTGCATAGATAACTGATAATAGATAGACCATGGACTATTACTGAGCCACAAAGTAAAAGGACACTTTTTTGCAGGAAAATGGGAAAAAATAAAACTGAGATCATCAGGTTGAGCGAGATAAACCAAGCTCAAAGAGCCAAAATGTGCATGTTTGTGGAATATTAAGCTGAGATAATGACAATTGTAAAAATAATATTTATATATGCATGTAATACACACATATATAATATACACATATATAATATGCATATATATGTATACAATAAAATAGCAAATCCACTAAACTTTATCTGAAAAGGAAGGGGAACAAGTAGTGTTCAAAGAACACTGTGCCAAGGTATGGGAGTGTCATAATGAAATCCCTTATATTACAAATGCTTATTCAAAAATAGAAATAAAGTCAAATTTAGGAAACGATCGGAGTGACAAAAAAGAGAAAGAATGTGGAGACCAAGGATGTCTTTACTATTTTTTAGTTCAAAATTCTATACATGATTATAGATTATTTTATTTAAAATTTATTGTAAAGTTGATGTAGAGAGGGGTTACTGTTATATAAGTAAGATATGAGTGCATTTCTTTTTGAACAGTGTTATCTCCTCTCTCTCATTTTCTCCCACTCCCCCAACTAAAAGGGCCGCCTTTCATCTTTCTCTGTCTCTGTCTCTGTCTCTCTCTCTGTCTCTCTCTGAAAGATGGTAATGTTTTCTGCAGCTAAGACCAACTTAACAGAGATGGTAAATGCTTCAGGTGATGGGAAACAATGACACTGGCTGATTCTTCAAGAAAGGGGATGGATTAGCACCTGAGGGAGCAGCTGGCAGTCAGGACTGAGAAGTATAGACAGCATCTCCTTTACAATAGAAGTGAAGGCTCACTGCACAGTACCCATTCCTGCCTGCAGATGGATTTGCTTTTCCAGTAAGAAACAAGCTCATTGTTTGCTGAAATGCAAAGGATTGAGGAGGAATTGGTGATTTAGGGAGCAGAAGAAATAGCTGTGTTGGAAAGATGACGAATAAATTGAGTCAGCTAGGATCACAGTAGGATTCTACAGGTCTTCTTGAGGTTTCTAGTTGTGAATTTAAAGTGAGACTTGTCAGCTTCGTGGTGTATTCCTCCTCCCTTTCAGCTGCTTTAGGACACTTTTCAGGGAAAAGAGGCAAAAGAATTGGGCTAGTATCTGATGATAAGATGAAGCCTGAAATGGTGGGAGATGATATACTAATGAAGAACAGTGTTATGATCTCTGAGTCTTTGTTTACCTCAGCACTCCACAAAGCTAGGAAAGTACACAGAAAACCACCAGAAAGCAACCTCAAATCATCACACCAGTAGTCAATCAAAGATGCCCTCTGTGTAGGTGCCCTCTGTGTAGGTGCGCTCTGTGTAGGTGTGCTTGCATCCTTATTTCTCCTCCAGCAGTGTGTACACTGCACTTGGGCTCTACTTTTCATCCACTATGGATGCCAGTAATCTTAAATCACACCTTTACCCCATAAATCTATCTGTGCTGGCGAGGCCCATTTCGCTCAGGGACTCACATTTTTGGAGTGGAAAGATATACCTTTCTCTTGATTAAATGGATTGCTTCTAATGCCATGGTTTCTCTCTCTGTTTTTAATTTTTTGGTCAAATCTAGTGCTCTGTCACTTGAGCCATATCTCCACTTCTGGCCTATTTCTGGTTATTTGGAAATAAGTATCTCTCAGATTGCCCTTTTCAGGATGTCTTCACTCATCCTCCTGTGTAGCTAGGATTGAAGGCGTGAGCCAGCACCTGGCTGGGATAGCTTCTCTTTATGCTAGGAACCCCTTCCCCAAAACCAGGTTTAAGGATGGAGAAGGATGGAAACATTGAAAAACGGACAGTTTCTTCATCGTGCATTTATCTGAAACAGAATTATTTCCATCTACATATTGTAAATGTATATATCTTCTATGAACTTCGATTAACTCTCACTTGTATCACAATGTCTCCAGTTTTGGCAAATAACCTCATTCATGGAGGCTGTTGTTTCTTGGTATTCATCATTTCTGATGTGAAAGTGCAACATTTTGTCTAGTTTCTCACTGGCTACCCTAGCCTCATGGATCTAATCAGTCTCTCTACCTCTTCTGGGGGCCATTTTGAGGTTCCTAATAAGTTCACAATTTTAGAAGTTCCTCTAAGGACAGAATAAAGCTTCCTGCTTTATCTTCAGTATTCAACTCTGTAGATAACCTAGAAATTTGTTGGCATATATAATACTTTAAGCTCTATCTGTAGGAGTGGCCTACACTCCCTTGCTGTGTCAGGATTCAGCCCTCTAACACTTTTCTTTTGAAAGATTTCAGAAAATTTCCTCCCCTAAATGTGGTATGTACAACTCATTCAGATAAAAAGTCACCTTCTATTCTATGCCCACTCATGGAGTCATGAGTGCTTCCTGAAGCTGAGTCCCATTCGTTTAATCTTCCACATCCAGGAAGAAGTAAATACCATTCCCAAATAGAAAGGTTATGAAAAATGACATCATTTGGAAATGGAGAAGTTGAGCGAAGGCGTATTATTCTGTTGCTTTGAAAATTACTTAAAATTCGAGTTAAGCTGATGACTCAGATAGAAAGATGCCAATTTCTATCCACACAGGAGTAGTGGAAGGAGTTTGGCTGTCGTGGGCTTTCCAGACCCGTCTTACGATGGATCATGGTGACCTCTGGGCCTGAGGGTCCTTGCAGGCATTGCAGATAGAAGTTGTTCTCAGGAACCCTGGTGGAGTAGTGGAAGGATCTGGACATTAGCACTAGGCCAAGCTGGTCTGTTGAATCTCTGGCTTTCTGACTTCTGTTCTATGTGGCCCTCATTAAGGTATCTCAATACATTTCTTTGGCTTGGTTTGGTGCCAGCACTGTTTGAACTCGGGGCTTCATGTTTTCACCTCCAGTTTTTACTTAAGGAGGGCTTCTACCCCTTGAACCAAATATCTACTTTCAATATTTTGCTGGGTGATTGGCAATTAGAGTCTCCCTGACTTTGGTGCCTGAGCTGGCTTCAAGCATCAATCCTCAGATCTCAGCCTCTTGAGTAACTGGAATTACAGGCAGAAGCCACAGAACTTGGGTGGTATCTCAACACTTTAAGTCTCAGTTTTATCATTTGTAAAATGAGAACAAATAATTGTACTTCCTCACAAGGTGGATTCAAAAGGAAATGAAATCGTACACTTAATTACTTAGCATAGTGCCTCTTTCATATGTGTTTGATACACAATCTTTTCCTATGTGGTTGTATTTGAGGTTGTTTTGTTTTATATGTTGCTTTGAGACAACCTTTCTGTGTGCACCAAGTTCCTCCTGCCTCTGCCTCCAGAGTGTGACTGCAAGGATTATAGTAGAATGCCATCGTATCAGACCATATTACTACTTTTTGAGCCTACTATGCTTACCCACACCCCCTAAAAATTTGTGTAGCTTTTGGATTCCCTTTCTGAGCCATCATGGTCCATCTGTCAAGAAGAGTTGATGTGAAAGTGAAATGAGATGATTATATTTTTTTGTCAGTCATGGGGCTTGAACTCTGGGCCTGGGCACTTGTCCCTGAGCTCTTCAGCTCAAGGCTGGTGCATATGACTTTGAGTCACAGTGCCACTTTCGGTTTTTTGGTGTTTGGTTGGAGATAAGAATCTTATGGACTTTTATGCCCAACCTGGCTCTGAACTTGGATCCTCAGATCTCAGCCTCCTGAGTAGCTAGGATTATAGGCATGAGCTACTGGCACCCTGCTTATGAGGTGGCTTCTGTTCACATCTCCCCCTAACATTGCATCTGAGACCTGGTGGTACAATTTCTCTGAGTCATTTTGTCCATCTACAGAAAGATGATCTGGTACTTTGTGAGTCAGTTATGATCTCTATAGATCAGATAACTCTTTTCTAGGTATTCAGGAACTACCACTTCCATGGAAGGAAAGAGACTTTAGTTATAGGGTCACACTCTCCTGTGGTCAGCTTTACCAAATGTAGCTACTATAGAAACAGCAGAAGGATCAAGGAGCAACAGGTTACTACAGACATCTAGGCAAGAGATTTTCTTGTTGTGCATGAAGGTGAGGGGTTGATCAAAGGAAGTACAGGTGAAAATTTAGGTGCCTGAATTGCTGGTGTTATGGGATATGCAGATGAAACTGAAAGACAGGCTGAGAAAGTATTTCTGCTGTTCCTGTTTTTCTTCTTTCTCTTCTTCCTGATCTTCATGAGGTCCCTATAGCTGGACTAGCAAGTCAGCTTACTCGTGGGAGAACATGGCCTCTTGATAGTAGGCCACTCTGGGTCCCAGTCTAGATGCTATCATTGACCCATTCAGTCTCACCTGTAAAACAGAGACACTGCTGCCTGTCTTTGAGAATCGTTGGGAACATGGTGTGACGTGATGTGGGCAGAGAGGCCAGCATGCTACCTGCATCGTGAAAAGCTGAGACACATTCAGGTTCCCTTTGTCCCTCTTTCTCTCTTTCACATTGCTTCCTATGAATCCACTGAACAGAACTAATTTTCAAATCCTTCCCTTTTTTAACAGCAAAAGCTGGGCCTGTCATAAAACATTAGCAAGTAGTGATTGAGTTTGGGGATTTTCTGAGAACTGTGTAAGGGCAGGCAGCGTGTGCTCATTTGATTTGTAGGTATATTGAAATGACTTTTCAACCACAAACTCACTTGAGGTACTGTTAAAGAAGGGCCTAATGCTGCTTGGATCTTTTTTCTCAACCCTTCTTTTCTTTCATGCACATCAGGAACATTAATCCTCTGTGGATCCTTGGCCTCTTGGATGTGAGAAAACCCATAACCTAGCTTTTTTTTTTCATCCTGAAAATAACATAATTGTCAAGTACTCATAACTTTTGAGTGCAATTTCAACCCTCTCATTGATAAGGCAATAACCCAAGCCAACAACATTAGGCTAAGTTATAAGTCTAAAGTGCAAAAATGGAAGCATTATTTGGATGAAGATGAATTGAAACTCTCCTTAAAGTTGTATATATTCGTACAAGGCAGAATAGACTGATTAGAATTGCTAGACAAAGCCAAAGTTTTCTTCATTCTAGTTCATATTCCAAAGATCCTTGGCATAGACTTGGTCACAGTATTCACACTTCTTTCCTTTTCTTTGTGAGAACTGGGGCTTGCACTTAGGGCCTTAGCTTTCCTTTAGTTTTTATACTCAAGGCTGAGGCACTTTCAGTTGAGCCACACCTCCACTTGCAGCTTTTTGTTGGTTAGTTTTTTTTTTTTGGTACCAATCCTGGAGCTTGAACTCAGGGCCTCAGCACCATCCCTGAGCTTCTTTTGCTCAAGGCTAGTACTCTACCACTTGAACCACAGTGCCACTTCCAGCTTTTTTTAAAAAAAATCTTTTTTCTTTCTGCCAGCCCTGGGGCTTGAACTCAGGGCCTGAATGCTTTCCTTGGGCTTTCTCAAGGGTATAGTTCTACTACTTGAGCCACAGCATCATTTCCAATTTTTTTTCTATATATGTGGTACCGAGGAATTGAACCCAAGTCTTCATGCATGCTAGGCAAGCACTCTACCACTACACCAAACTCCCAACCCTACTTGCAGATTTTTCTGTGTAGGTGGTACTGAAGAGTCAAGCCCAGGGCTTTATGCATACTGAGCAAGCACTGTACCACTAACTCACATTCCCAGCCCTGGTTAATTGTTGATAAGAGTGTCCTAAATTTATCTGCTAAAGCTGGCTTCAATCCGTTTTCCTCAAATCTCTGCCTCCTCAATGAACCAGACAGGGGTGACCTGTATCCCACTAATATTCAGACTTGTTAGATCTGGCTCTCCTTGGTAGAAAATGTATATCACAATCATGAAGTCAACTTATTTTTACTAAATTCTCAGTTATTTATTCCACAGCTTTTTGACGGAAGTCATAAAGGAACTTTTCTCCATGACTGAAATTGATATCTATGAGACCTCATCCTGAGGTTGGGAGAGACTGGGGAAAAATAGAGAAAAGGGGACATTGATCAAGATGCACTGTATTCACAAACTGACACATTGAATTGAAAACCCTCTGTACAAGTACTTAAGGATAATAAGACATTTTTAGTTTTAAATTTAAAGGGAAGAATGCAAGTTCTCTCATATGTGGAAGCTAGAACTGATTTATAAATGCACAAGTAAATACATACAGGGTTGTATGCATGTGCACACATTAACTCAAGTATGGTGTTTGCAGTGGAGAATTCAAATCGTGTAATTCTTCAGGAAAACAAAGCTATAGTCTAACAAAACAAATACCAGGAAACTGACACTTGAAAGGTCTGAGGGAGAAACCAAGGGACCGGGAGTAGATGAACGAAGAAAGGAAGGGGCAGAGGGAGAATGAGGTTACAATACTCAATGTCTGTCCTAGAAAATTAAAAGGAGAGGTTGGATTTGGGAGGGAAGGAGAAAATGTTAAAAAGGGTGTGTGCACCCATCATGATGCATTATATTTGTGAACTGATTTTGTTGAATGGTGACTCCTTTGTACAACTACTTAAAGATAATGAAAACATAATTTAAAATAAATATGGCTTTAAAAATTGCAAGAAACAAAAACAAGAAGACAAGACTCAGTCTAAAAACCTGAATTATTTGTTTCTTGTCCAGGTCACAGGCCCTTAGAATCATCAACAAACCTGCCTTCTCCTTGGCCTAATAATTTTGTGTGGAATCTGACCTGGACAATGAAAGATTCCTTCCCTTTCCTGTCCCATCGCAGTCGATATGGTGAGTACACTTTCGATATTTACTTGTGATGCACTGTTGCTACTTCATAATGAAGGAAGCTTATGCATTTCAGTTTGTAATGAATGGTGTCCTAGGGATTCCTCTATACGTAATGGAAGTATTGCTGTGCTTCCCATCTACTACTAGAGCATCGAAGCTAAGCCATTCCAGCTGTATTTTGTGTAGTGGAGACAGCCAAGTGCTTTGCTACAGCCATATCTGATCCCCAGCCTTGACAATGCCTGGAATTCCGGCACACTCTTCTTAGCTATGACATGAAGGCCTATTTACATTGTAACTTTAAATTCCCTATTATGCTCTCTAACATGGGGATTTTTTTTTTTTATGAAGACTAACAAGTCTTCCAAAGCCCCTCTCCTCCACTAATTGCCCTACTTTGGGAGTAGTTTCTTAATAGTTTGTCAAACATGGTGTCTGATATTGTCTCGTTCATTTGATTCTGCCACAGGCTCAGAAGTAGGGGGAGCAAGTGTCATTCTCTTGTTTGCGGAGGTGGACAGTGAGATAGTAGACTCTCACAGATGGGCTGTCCAGATAGGATTCTGCTAAGTTCACCTTCTGGAGAAGAACTGATGGCAATTTTAGAGGAACACTTTCCTACTACTGAGCTTTTCAAGAGTGGGCTTCATGAAGACAGGTGCTATGTGCACGTTCCCCTCTTTATCTCCTCACTTGTAAGGCACTCCTAAAACTTGTGTCTGATGAACCATATAGAAGGCCTCCAGCGATAGAATTCTCTCATCAGGCTGACTTAATTACGTATTTATGAACCTAGCAGAGCACCAAGTTCTAGATGCCCTTGTGGGCATATTTACCTATTCCTGCTATTCAATCTCTGCCCTAGGGTCTGATCTATTTAAAATGCAACTATCAGAGATGTTCTACTCACCATAGAAAAGCTCCAGTCTGAAGCTTGCTATCCCTCATCTATAACACAGCTAATTTTGGTTCACATTAATGGTACCTTTCATTTCAGACAAAAAAAAATGCACCAGAAACCAAAGGATATTTTAGGATTATACTCTGTGCTGGGATGTTTTTTCTTAACTCTTAAGCCTTCCCAGAGGGAGAGAAGGATCAGTGGTTGTCAGAAGATGCCAGATAAGAATTACTCCTTGATTTTATGTAAGCCAGACACTGAGTGTCATTTTACGATAAGGCCAAGTATCTATAAATAATTGAAATCTGGTCCTTTGTATCACAAATGCTTTGTAACCAGATTTGTAAGACAACCAACTTGCAGATAACATTTTGAGTTCGCTCTCAAAGTCATTTAGTCTCTCTACAGGATAACTTTTTATAAAAGGTAGAATGTCCATAAAAGTAGTTCTACCTCTTACATGCCACAGAGCATGCTAGACCTGTTCCCTATGGAGTATCTTGAGAGAAGTTACAGATTAAAAGGAGAAAACCACAGGGGTTTACTAAGTCCCTACTTAGCCTGCTGCTGTGCTTGGTAAATCTACTTCATCTCTCTAAGCCTTACCTTCCTTATCTGAAAAAACAAGGATGAAGTGCCAGGCTACTTTGGCTAAAGAGAGATGATGTTTTGTTGCTGTCGTTATTGGTCATGGGGCTTTAACTCGGGGCCTGGGTGATGCCCTTATATTTTTTCTTCAAGGGTAGTGTTCTACTACTTTGAGCCACAGTACCACTTCTGATTTTCTGGTGGTTAATTGGAGATAAGAGTCTCATAGACTTTGCTTGCCTGGGCTGGCTGTGAACCACAGTCTTCAGCCCTCAGTCTCCTGAGTAGCTAGGATTACAGGAGTGAGCCACCAGTGCCCAGCTTAAGAGAAAAGATTTGATATTTTCAAGATCTTCTTCTTGTGGCCTACGACTTCATCATCTTCCTTCTTGGTAGAGAAAACCAGAACCATTGGTCAATTATTGCCCAAATACAGGTCAGGAGTGTCAAAGTTAGCATTGATTCATGGGAATGAAGATCTGATTCTTGATTGCTGACACCCTCACTGAGTAGAGAGAGTGTCCAGATCCTTTTGGTCTTCCCATCATATTTAATTTGATTAAGAGTTGTGGTGAAACCATCACTGCCACCACCATCTCTAGGTTCATTCAAAGATGAGTAACATTTGGTTCTGTGATCTCTTAGAGTTCACAGGCCAGACAACGAGATCTCAATCCAACTAGGTAGGCCCATTATCATAAGAAGTGGAGATGTGTGTGCATGTGTGTGGGACTGTGATCTCAAAGCGTAGGCATTGGGACTTTATCCTGAAATCCACTACAGAGTTAAAACCAGCACTCCCATCCCCTTCTGGGTGTTTATGGGGGATAAGTTTACAATGTCTATGAACTGAAGAGGCCAGCAGGCTCATGGGTAATAAATCTGTACCTTTCTACTGCCAAGTAAGACATTTTAAGAAATGTTAACAACTACATTAATTTTAAGGCCTCAGACTTGGGCAGAGAAATTTGATTGGAAAATTGTTGCCTGAAGCGATAGTCCTTCAAACAGAGAGATGCCACCCAGATTTGGCAGGTTCGAGGTAGAACGTGGTGCTTGTCTGCCTGTCTTCACCTGTGTGCTAATGAGGAAGGCGGGACAGTGTGAGCAGCAACCCAGCCACAAGTGTCATGATAGACAGACTGGTCTTCTCTCAGGCAAGCTGTCCATCTTGAATCGAGAGGGGATATTTTGCTAGTGTTTTATTAGAAGAGACAAGGTGGAGAAAGGCTAATAAGATTTACTCACCCCCAGCCTGTAATTATCTGCTTGAGGAAAAAGTTTGACCTACCTTTTTGAAGGCTCCCCATATTTCTTCTAATTTATGTCAGGGACTTTTTATGTTGTGTGAAATATATTCTCTTCAGTGGCATTGGGGATCAGATTCCAGCTCTTTGTTGCCTGTGTCTTGAGAGTCCACTAATTTTATCATCAGGATTCAAAGAGCTAAATGTTCCTCCTTTAGGGCTTTGTAAAGGGGGAAGACATCTAAAGAAATACTTTTTGTTTTGTTTTGTTTTGTTTTTTTCCTTTTATCATCAGCACTGATGTCTTTAGGCTTCAGTCTCAAAGGATTAGGCTTTAACTACCCACCCAGATACAAATCTGTTCCACTGGGTAACCTTAGAAGCCCGGAGACAGGCTACAAGGGGTCAGGAAAACCAGTTTTGATCACTTTTGAGCCATGGCGTCATTGGTATTCTCCCCAATTTAATCTTCTATTTGCCCAACTTAGGTACGAAGACAATCAGATCAACATTTTAAGTACAACCACAAAAATTTCTGCCTCAGATAAGCGGGAAAAGGGAGATTTGCTTTTTTTATTTTTTTAAAGTATCCTCCTTTGCAAACCCCTATTCTGCATTCTTTGTGCACTTAAATTCTATTACAAAATTGCAATGATGGCAATTCTTTTATATTCCATGTTTACAAAAATGTCAATTGGAGAATAAAAGGAGTTTATGAACGGGCCTCAAGCTCCAGAGCAAGTGCAGATGCTCTGACCCTCAGCTGAACACTTTTATCACATTGCAAAATTATTTCATTTAAAAAATTTTTTATTGTCAGGATAATGTAGAGAGGTGTTTCGGTTACATTTGTCAGGTACTACTTTTCACATTACTTTTCACATATTGATACCCCTTCATGCAAAATTATTCCAAAAGATGAATTTGCTTGTCCAGAGAACATTCCTCCTCAGTACATGAGCTAGAGTTCAGACTGAGTGATCAGCCTGCCTGATAGTTGCTGTGGGATAAAGCCTTGATGTTCCAAAATGGAGGCCATTCTAGGCAGCCTAGGAAATGTATGTCTTCCTTAACATGGGAGTTGGATACTGCGGGTCATTTCATATACTTTCCCATCTCTTTTCTCTTCCCATGAGGCTGTCTTGTGAGTTGAATTATGTCTCTCTGAAAGGTATGGTCAGGACCTATGAGTGAGTTAGTTTTTACAAATGCAATCAAAATAAGTAACATAGGCCCTGGTCCCAGGCAACTGGCATGTTTATAAGAAGGGAAAATAGAGACACAGGCAAACTTACTAGGTGACCATAGAACAGAGGATCGGACTATACAAACACTAAGGCATGAGACAGATCCACCTCCAGAGTGTGAGAGGTAGTGTGGCTCTGACCACACCTTGCTCTTCATGTATGACCTCCAGAACTTTGAGAGAATGTGTTTCTATTATTTTAACCCACCCAGTTTGTTATCCTTTGTTATAAAAGCCCTAAGATACCTCATTCAAACTATTGTCTCTCTAATCCTCGAATGTCCAGAACATGCACTCCTGCAAAACAAAATAATCCTCCCCACATCGAAGCATAACCAAGCCATTGGTGGGCACTGAACAAAAGTTCTACTAAAACTATACCTACTTTCTAGTCCATGGAGACTCATCCAATTTTGGGGCTGGTGCTTTTGGAAAGAAAAATTTAAAATTTTAATTACCTTTCCTGCTATTGGTACTCCCTCCCCCATCCTGCTAATGTATCAATTTCTTTGATTGAAAAACCTGGGTAAATTAAATATCTCTTTCTCTCAAAGAAAAATCAACCTAACATAGAATGAAAACTGGAAAACAAACGGTCCTTTAACCTCCCTGTGGGATATGTTTCATAGCTCTGGCAGGAAGTGAGTTTGACCACATTTTGAAATTACATATTTAATGGGCCTGGCTATGACCAGCTATTCTGGTCCCTCTGGAGCCCAGAGTCCATACAAAGCAGTTCTCAGCCTCCCTTGTGGTTGTCAGGACTACGAGTTGCCTTACCAAGTTCTCTGCCCCTAACAGGCCAAGTCTTTTGTATTCTCTTCCAAGCCCTATTCCACTGAGCTCAGAAATCAAATTCTTTTCCTAGCTCATGCATCTGATTATATCTGACAGAGAAGGAAAGAGGCATCTCTTGGTCCCAGGCACAGGGACCACCTGTCACCTCAAGAGCCATTCACCTGCTGGGAACTAATGAACTCAATCCATGGAAATTCAATTAAAAAAAAAACCAGTTGGCTTACAAGAAATGTGTAAAAATGTTCCTCTTGGTCAGATATCATTAAAATGAAGATGCATTCAATAACAATGACCAGTTTTGCCTCTGTTAATAGTAAGTTGAATGAGGAGAGGCAGAAAAGAAAAAGGCTAGAGTCAAAAGGATAAAAGAACGCATTACTCCGACAATAAAAAATTTAAAAAATAATTTAAAAAAGAATCAGAGAATGTTAAACAACTGACAGAATGATGAGAAAGCAAATTGGAAACCAATTTAAAAAATTGTCACAGAGGCCTGGAGCATAGCTGTAATCCTAGCTACTCAGGAGGCTGAGATCTGAAAATTGCCATTTTAAGCCATTTAGGGCAGGAAAGGCCTGAAGACTGTCTCCAACAAACTGCTCAAAAAATGCCAGAAGTGGTACTGTGGGTCAAATAGTAGAGCACTAGCTTTGAGCAAAAGAAGTTTAGGGACAGTGCCCACACCGTCCTGAGTCTAAATCCCAAGGTCTGCAGACGCGCGCGCATGCACACACACACACACACACACACACACACCAATAATCAAGTCATTCTGGACAAAGGGGATGTGTGTACAAGGGCAGGTGCAGGACCTGGTCAACTTTTGTAATACAAAGTATGCAGAACCTGGGAGGGAAAAGAAGAAATTATGCAAGGGAATCAGTAGCTTTGGGTGTACATTCAGAAGAAAAGACAGGAAGGATTCTGGATAGAGTACTCTTTGAAAGCTTATTCAAGAGATCCAGCTTGAGTACTTGAGTAGATGGAGTTGCTCTTAACCATCACAGAGAAGAAAATATACATTTAGCTAGGAGAGGTGGAACCAAAATATGTAGAGGGGGAAGAGCAGGTGATGAGATTCCTATTGAACACATGAGGAGAGGTGGGGGGCAGTCAGCATCAAGACTGACACAAGTTGGTCACTGAGATGTGAAAACCCAGAGATTTGTGATATCTCATGAAAGACAGTGAATCAGGAAGGAAATCATAACCATCACAGGTGAAGGAATGAGAAAGAAAAGAGAAGTAGAAGATTGTAGAGGTACAAGAGAAAGGGAATAAAGAATTTTCATAAGATGGAATCATCCACTATTGGTTCTGAAGCTGTCTAGAGTTAAAACAGAACAAAGATGGTAATGGGTCTTTTATTCCCTTGCTAAATATCTCCTTTCTTCCATATTTCCTGCTTTCTTATTCTACTCTGTCCATACTTCATGTGTTTTTCATTTCCTTAAACCCATCTTCCTCAAGCCTACCTACTCAGGCTGCAAAAATCCCTCAAGGTGCTTTCTATATCATAGAGGTCTTTCTGAGTGCCTAGCATACCCTCATCATTCTCTCTGAAATTCTTGGATTCCACTAGGATGGTGTTATCCCCTTTTGAAATCAGGGAAGAGTCTAAATAGCATTATGTCCTGAGCATCCAAATTCTCCAAGAATCCCCATCCTCAAGAAACCAGGATATTTCTTGCTGCTTCTTTTCAACTAAATCAATTTCCTAGTCTGTAGTTGTAGTTGATATCCAGAGATAAACTAAATCACCCAATAAAGCGATCATGTATGAGTCAACTTTGCCCAAATCAAAGGCAGAGAAGATGCTGAATATCTCTTTCATATATCTACCTGTTGCCCGTCCATTCACTCATTTAATATCTATGGTTTGAAAGGCTCTTTGCTCCTAAGTTGCACATTATAGGCCTACGATGGACCCAAAACTCCCATCAGGAAACTGCTTCATAAATATTGTGTGTGGTTGTGTTGGATTTGGGTAATTACCTCCACATTCCACCCTACAGAGAAATTCTTTCTGGGTCTGAAAAACATTGAGACTGGCTAGGAAGCTTTGCTCCATTTTCCTCAGGTTTTCTGAGTCTTATAACCAATACCTACTAGTAAAGTCCATTCCATTTTTGTAAAGAAATGACTGTGAGATTCTCTTTGGATCCTGATGTCATCATGGTAAGCCTTAGCCAGACAAGCCAGGAAGATTGGTGCTCACTGTATCCTCCTTATTGTCACAGAGTATGTTGATATAAGTGTGTCCTCAACACTCCGCTTCTCCCACATTCCACTGTTCCTGTATCCCAGGTCTCTTCTGAGACTATGAGCATATAGAGGTCAAGGAACTCATATATTGTTCTCTTTTTGCCTTCACAGTACTTACCCTAGAGTAGTGAGCCCGTTACATTCTCAATAAATACTCACTAGATTATAATATTTGCCAAACAAGCCAGGGGCAAACTAAGCCTCAGTTCCCAACCTAGAGCTTTCTATGGGACTCTATGTTTTAGTGAAGATTAAGGAAGGAGACACTGCCATCAGCTTCCTTATTTTGAAGTCACATATTAGTTAGCTTTTAGGAAAGGAAAATGTCTCTACAAGGAGGAGAGCTCCTAGATTTGGCTTAACTTTGGTTTAGAATTCAAAACTGATTTAAAAAAAAAACTTTAGACAGGCTTATTTTTTATGTCTCTCATTGCAGCCTAAGGAAGCATATTCGGCAGGCATGAGTGAGCTGAGGAATTTGTGTTTTGACAACTTTGGGACATCTGAGATATTACACACAGAGCATTCTAACCTACCTAGAAAGACAAGTGTCTAAAACATATGCAGATGAACAACTGACCAAGGATGAAAAAAATGGGAGGAAGTCCTGTTAAGATGAAATATTTTGTCGAGAATAACCTCAGATGCAAAACTAAATGTCAGATGAAACCTCAGATTAACAGAACTGTAGCCAAACTCCACTGGGGTAGATGACTAGAATCAATTGGTTTGTGAAAAATCCATAGACACTGTAATTTGTCAGGAGCCCTGTCTGTCTGGTCAAATAATTTCATAGTCCAAATGGGTAAATCCTGAGATGCCAGAGTTGGAGAATACTGGGCCCCAAGACTACTGGCAAAGTAGAGCTTCAGATCTCTTCCCTCTGCTTGACAGAACTCACTCCTTGCTTCTTTGTAACAGCAGTGTAAATGATGGTTCATACTCCTTTGAATGCCTGAATCCACAGTGGTCCTTCAGCTCATCTCTTGTTTTACCTGTCCCATTATCTGAATATCTTGAGTCTATGTTAGCAGAATAGAGCCATGTAGGACTGACTGCTTCAGTTCAGGCCCAGTACCTTTTTGGTGGGCATGAGCACATTTCCAGGATCAGGTGTAGTCTGGAAATCATCAGAAGCTACATTCTGGTGATTGCTGAACTAGGGACTGCATTTGGAAGCCATAGATCCTAGTTCACTTCCACCTTGCCTATTGAATCCTCCTCTGTAATACCCACATTAACAGCCTTGCAGTGTCTACCTGAAGGCAAAGCACAGATTGAGGACAAAAAGAAACTCACCTGAGCCCTCGACTCTGCTTCTTGTGAATTTTATTACTTTGAACCACTTCCTTACCCTACTTGGTTTTGTTGTTCATCATGATTCCCAATGACAGCTTTGTGGTGAGAACTGTGAGGACACAACTGAATGCTTCCACAACAAAGGACTCTATCAGTGGTGTCGAAAGTGGAATAAGACCTACCTGTTACAGTGAGAACCAACAGCCTGGTTTCTGGTGTCAAGGACGTATTTTGTGAGATGCATTTTACTTAAACCTCATTTAAACTCCTGATTTTGCCCCATAGAACCTGAAAGCATTTTTATCTTTAGCCACAATACTGTCTGCATGGCCTAGCTTCAAAATACACACAATTATATTAAGTGATATTACTTCTTGCCTGCCTCAAATCTTACTTTTTTTGCTCCCTTCCTGCCATGTGTGATTTTTTTGTATCATTTTTATAGTACTAGGATTGAACCAGGGCCTCACAACCTGTTAGACCTGTGCTATATCACTGATCCACATTCCCAGGCATCAAATAAATCTTATTTCTTCCTCTAATCTCAGTAAACTTCCTAGCCGAACTATTAGCATCTGTTAAAATCTTTTCACTCTTCAAGATGCAGTCCAGAAGCTTCCTTCTTGGATTTTCTTGTATTCTTACTGGGTCTCCCTGCTCTAAGATCTTGTTAAACATGGGTAAGCCCCTCATCTCCAATTGGGCTGGGAGTCCTCAGTGGGCAGAGCCCATGATTATGAAGTCTGGTGTGTATAGTTCAGGGTTGCTAAAGATAGAAAGCTCATGCTTCTTTGCAAAGCACAGCAGATCCTTTTTCTTTAGAGACAAGAGGATGAGCAGGGAGGACCATTTTATATAGTCTATGACTCCAAGGGCCATCAGCCGTCCCCTGTTGTCATGGTGCCACCTAGCTCAGGGATCTTTTCCAGTGTTCTGGTTCAGGTCTCTCTTGTAGAAAGATCCCCCTTTAAAGAGATTTAACATTTGGCTTGTGGAACAAGCTACAGAGATTTTCACCGTGTCCTCTGGAGACAGTTTTGCCTTACTAGACACACACACACACACACACACACACACACACACACACACACACACACACGCACGCACACAGAGTGAATGTTTTTTCTGGAAAACTCCAAGGAGAGCACTGGACTGAGAGTCCTAATTGGGTTCTGGTTTCAGCTCTCTCAGTTCTCCAGACACAAGGCATGTCACTTTGGTGAAGTCAATTCACCCTCCTGACCTTAGTTTTCCCCTTTTACAAAAGGACGAGGCTGGGCTAGCTAACTGCAGAATGCCTGCAGTCCTTATTGCTTTCATTATTCTGTTCTGAGGTTCAGAGCAGAATTGCACTTTTCTGTCTATAACACAGGCCTGTGTTATAAGAGAAGTGAGAACAAAGCTTTCTGTGCCCATCTTCCGCCACTATAAGCATCCATGCACATATACCTCCTGCTTCCGAGCCTGTGTTTGTGTAATTGATTGATTGAAGGAGACTTGGCCCTTCTTCACCGTAGCTTGATTATAAGTGAGTGAAACAGATGTCTTGTATTGGGTGATTGGTTCCCACATGTATTACAGGGAGCAGAATGATGGGCAGGAAATAAATGATTTCAAATTCTGGGGACCCATGACAAATGAATAGTGGTTGGGGGTGGGAGTGGACAGAGACCAGGTCTGGTACTTAGTGTTATGAAGTGAATGACCAGATGTTGTTAGCAGCTGGTGGATTAATAACAAAGGTGACTTGTGGGCTAAGTGCTCCTATAGGAGATTATCCTGAGAAGGAGAATAGCAACTCTAAATCATCCAGGCTGAATTGGAAGTAAAGACTCCTGGGTTCTTGCTAATCAGCTGGATAGAGCCAAGGTAGAGAACTTGTTTTGATCACTTGTCCAAATGAGGCAATTAGTCTTAGCATGACATACACAGGAAGAGAGCTGAATATCTTTCTTTTCCCTTACCATTTCTGCCTTTTCAGATTGAGGACATTGAGTCTATAAAGAAGAACTGACTTTCATAAAGTTATATCAAAGGGCCTAAGTTAGAATCTAGATCATCTCGCTTGAGGTCTTACAAAGGGAAAGTAGACTAGAATGTCCCAAAGGATAGAGTGAAGAGGATGCAAATATTCACCACTTTTGCTTTGAGCCCTTTGCCTGGGAGCCTTCAAAGTTGAAACCCACCTCTTAATGCCACTTCTCCTGTTTCTGATCTGTGTCTACTTGAAGAATAATAGCATCGATAGCCAATATCCAATATGGCTAAGCTGTGTGTGTACATCACATCAGCTTCCTTGGTGCTCATGGTGTGCTATTGAATTTCATCTTTCTCATGACAATTCCTTCAGATAGCCTCTGTACAAATCCTTGTGTTGGCAGTGACACATTCTTCTAATTACATGTATATTGCTCCCCAGACATTTTGGTATCACATCAATAGCTCCCAGAGATGTTGACTAAACAAACACAGGGAAAGAAGAAAGGGAGTACCCGTTCTAGTCAGCATCTCTTTAGATTCTTCAGGGTTGTTCAGGCCAGTGATAAATCTAAGGCAAAACAATCCAGTAATAGATGCAATGTGTCTACATTACAGAACTAAGGTAATAAGAACATCCACACCTGTGTAGTTTGGGAAGCAGTCCATATTTACTAACTTAGGTAAGCACCAGTGCAGATACCATTCTTGTTGTCTTCATCATTAGTAAAATTCTCCCTGATTTATTTATGAAGGAACCAAGATTTAGTGGATAAATGAATTGCCCCAAAGCATAAGGCTAATTGGCCTAGAGTTACGAGGCTGTACAAAAATTCTTGAGTAATTTTCCCCCTTCATTTCCAGTTCAATGTTTACTCTCTCTACCCCATTTTGTTTTGCCAGACCTTTTGGCCTGTGGCTAGACCTCTTCTCTAAAAGAAAGCCACTAGTACCCATCAAAAAGCAGTTTATTGGCAGAATGGTATATCTAGGATGAGAGAACCACAGAACTATCTCAGAGAAGTTGAGCCATTTGGTCATTGGGAGATGGCTGAAAGCAAGCCATACATATTCTTAAAGTTTATTCAATAAAAAAATCAGTCTTTATCTCAGAAAATTTTCCTAACCATCTAAATTATTGTTTTGTTTCTTTACAACTTCCGATGATGATGATGATGATGATGATGATGATGATGATGATGATGATAACAACAGCAATGAAGATAATGGAAACAGGGTCAAGAATTGGATTTTAGTTACAATTCTGCAGTCTAATTATTGTACATCCTTTGATAGGCCCTTCTATTCTCTTTACTCACCATTTCTGCATTGTAGATAGTCTCCAAGGTCCTTTTATTCTAAAAGACTGCAATTGTGCAGTTTTGACAGCTCTTAAGAACAGAAGATACTGACTTGTGCCTCAGGAACGATGTCTGGTGGAGGGCGTTCCCTTTAGGTAAAGGATCTATTACAGGGTTTTTGCTTTGTTTTGATTTTGTGAACTCTGTTTTCTCAGGCTCTATTTTACAAATGATAGCTTCAAATACAGATGCTTCTAAAGGCCAACTGTGAGTGAATTGCCACATACGACTGACACTTCGTGTGTTTTTTTTGATTGAAGATACAAAGCAGACTTGTCAGAAATACATTGGCATTTATATATGCTATGAATCAAACCAGACTCCCTGGATGTGTGGGGAAGTGGAGGCTGAGGAAGTGAGAGCCGAGGGTTCAGTCTGGCACTGTTCTGGTGTTCCCTGGAGAGGTGGCATTTTAAAACCTTCAAAACTAGGATAAAGGCCTGCTACAATGTATATGGAAACTCTGACCAGTGACATGGCCTGGGGTAGTAAGTCCTTGTCCTTACCTAGGTCTTTTTTCTGCCCAATGGGAGAAATAAATGACCTCAAATGTCACTGTTTCTGACTGCAAATATGACTTAAAAACAACTAGCCTTACTAGGATATAAGAAGAAAACAGAGAAAAGCTTGCCTGTCATCACCCCTTCAAAATGACAGCTAGACAGTCCCACATGAGGGCAGTTTCTCATGACAGATAGGAATCTGGGTTAAGATCTGGCATGGCTTTGAAAACTTTGAATCAGCCAATGTGTTCTGGGTGTTTCTCCATTTGGAGCCCATGAACCTTGAGTTCTTTCAGCAGTTCTGGGAAGTTAGATCTATCACCGTGGTGACCCAAGGCCCACACTGCACAGCTGACAGGTGGCTGAAGTGGAGTCAGATCTCAAGTCCTGTGCTCTACTCCTATGAAGCAATCATCCTGCTATTAAGGTCATTTAATGAATGGGACATATGGGCAAAGGCATAGAAGAGAAGACTGTAGAACTGATAGAGACTGTAGACACTGCCACTACCCCATAAAAAGGCATCAGGCCCAATGTCAGGCTGCCTACACCCCAGCAGTCAAACATAAAATCAGGACAACTAGAAAGAGATAAGCAATCTTACCAGGAAAATAACTCAGCTAAATTAAACAAGTGTGTTGCCGGATCATAAGCTAGTTGCCATACCGATAACTTTATATTTGGATTCAGATCTGAGAATCCAGATGAGTGAAGTCTTTTCTGAGTCCTTTCTGAATAACAGATCCATAGTGACAGCTGGGAAGAACTGCCCAGACCACTTCACTTCTCCCATTGGAATTCCAAACCAAACTCAACCATCACAGGGTATCCAGAAGATACAAGGAAACCTAGATGGGAACTGTGAATCCCGGGTCTTACTGCATGTGTAGCCTTCCATCCCTAAGCTGTGCATCCACCGAAAATAACAGCACTTGGGTCTTGGCAGAGGGAATCTGAATCTGTATCCTGAGTCTGACTCGGGAAAAAGTGTTGCCAGGATCTTCTAAAACAGTAAAGGGACATAATAGTTGTAGGGTTGGCTGTGTCAGCCCAGAGGACTTTTACAGTGCCTGTGACCTCCAGAAAAGGAAGTCAGTGAAGGGAATGGGTACTCCTGTACTTCCAGGTTTCACATGCAGAATACCAGCAATAGAGGGGGAAGCAGACTGCCTGACTCCTTGAAGATTCTGTATGCAGGATAGGATCCTGCACTGCCCTACCAAAGACCTCTCTTTGTAGCTTTTCATACTTTCTCCATGGTCAGTCATTTCCAGAAGGTTCCATTAGCTTATCTTTCTTCCACGAAGAAAATGACAAGAAAGTCTGTATCAGTGAAGCTGTGAAAAGTGTCTTTCCCTTTCTTTTATATTCTTTGATCTAAAAAAATTCTTTAAGTGGTTGTACAAAGGAGTTTCCATGTAACAAAGCAGTTTGTGAACACAATACATCTTGATCAATGTCACCCTTTCAATATTCTCACCAATCTTTTATATTTTTCAACTGACACGTCATAATTGTCTCTTTCTCATTGCTGTTCTTTTAACAGTCAGATTTTTTTGCAAATTGAACATGGATAATATTCACATTGAAATGTGGATTCTTCCTAAGGTGATAGTCACTGCAAAATAGTCCTTTGTCTGGGAAATATAGATCCATCTCCTGAAGGTAGTGGGAAAGCCTTTGCATCAGTGAAAATTGTGCAGACTTTAGGTCAAATGATAACCAAAATATATTTTATAACTTTCTTCTACATGTTCTTTTTACTTACTCTTTGACCATGGGTTGAGATCTGAAGTTATGGAGATTGGTCAGGAACTCTTTGTCTTTAGGTATCATGCAGCCCTGGGCTTCATTCTAACTGCTTCAAGGTAGTCTCTTCATCTTTGGCAAGTAAAGTCAATCTTCTAAGCTTCACTTTCCTTGTCTCCAGTGTGTGTGTGGGGGGGGGGGTAGTTATCACCCACTTCTCTGTGTCGCTCTGCAGATTAGATATGATGATATAGGAAATGAACCTAGCATAGTCTTTGGCTATTTGCCAGAGGGGCTGAATGAATGTGATTTTCATCCTCTCCCCTCAGTGTCAACCTGCCTCTGCCACTGGGCTGCATTAGCTGAGCATATCTGAAGACCCTGATCCCTTGAATCCTGTCCATGAAATAGGCTTACAGACCTTCACTCCTCAAATCAGACAATGACAAAGGCAAAGAATTCCACAATCATTCCAGGTCTAGCACCTCGACAAAGGCTAAAGGAAGAGAGGAATTATCCTGATGTAGTTAGAATATGTACGTGTGAAGTGTTAGATATGATTGCCCCAAAAGCACCAAGGGTAGCTTGGAAGGAAAAACAAAAATAACAAACAAAACAAAACAACAAAAACAATAACCAAAAAATCCCTCAACCCTGTTTTATAATAAATCCGAATGAGGAAAAGCTCAATTCAACTTCACTCCAAATATGCAGTAATGTTAACTACGTTTCCTTCTGAAAGCAGCTTTCACAGCTGTATTCTCTGAGTCAGAATTTAAAATCACATGATGACAGAGCATGTGGATAACTTGGTTCATTAGACAGAGTCTGGGGCAAACACAGCTAATTATCATGATTATCAAACTCCACAGTTTACAGATCCCAGAATGGATGCTGCTCTGTGCTGGAATTGTTTATTAGGTTGTCTGTTTGTCTAATATGCACACAGAACATATTTGGGAGGGAGTGAGTGATTTGCCACAACATACTTCTGTCCTCGATAGAAATGGGATATCATTAGCTGGAGAGGAACAATCAACGTAGAAGACGGTCACAGCAGTCAGCATTCTCACAAGGACATCAAGAGTTGTCAGTGGTGGGTCAGGGAGGTGGTAGCCTCTGATGGCTTCTCGATCTTCTCATTTAAGCATTTGGCAATGTGGATGGTTTTGGCTTTCCCCAGAGGAGCCATGGGTAACAGTCATTACTTTCCTACTCAGGGCCATTTTATTGTTACAAACTTTAGACCAAGTTAGGCTATTGAAAGTAGGCACCTAGCAAACCAATCTTGAAGATTAATGTAGCCTATGATTCCTGGGTACCAATTGTGAAGTCTCAGCTCAGCCCCACAGATAGGTGGGAAATTTTTAAAGACAATAAAATTCATAGGCAGCAAGCAGCATGTCAATCCAGAGGGTAAGATCTACCTCATTGCAGCTCGCCATTATAAAGGTGAATTTTCTGAATCATGAAAGGCCAAGTGGTATTAACCTTAGGACCAGAAAGGGCAGCTCCTGAAGAGAAGTTGGGAACATAAACAGGTTCAGTGAAAAAGAAACAATTGATTAGAAATCAACTGATTTCTGGGGGTGCTTGTAGCTCACACCTATAATCTTAGCTACTGTCTAGGATTATACACCTAGTTGGGGTGCTGAGATCTGAGGACTATGGCTTGAAGCAACCCAGGCAGGAAATCTTGTGATATTCTTAGCTCCAATTAGCCATTAAAAAGCAAGACATGAAGATGTGCTCAAATGATGGGAGCACCAGCGTGGAGCAAAAACAATAATTGACAGTGCCTAGGCCTGAGTTCAAGCCTTAGTACTGGCAAGTAGAAGAAGAAAGAGGAAGAGGAGTGGGGGAAGAAGATAAAGAGGAGAAAGTGGAGGCAAAGGAATGGGAGAGGGAGAGAAGGAGGAGAGGTGGGAGGGGAAGGGGAGATCCCTAAGAGATTAAGTGACTCACTGAAAGTCACTAGGATATTAGCAGTGGATCTGGAGTTCAGGGTTCACTGGATGTATATTTCTACTCATCTAGCTTATCATCCATTTGTCTTATAGAGGAACAGAATTATATATGTGGAGTAACTAGCTCAGTCTGGATCCAAACCAAATTTTCCCTATTTCCGGTTCAATGTTCTATTCTTTATATCACATTGTCTTTTTTCTCATAGCCCTAGGGCTAAGCAGAGCAGATGAAGTAAAAGAGGTGGTGGGATGAATTACAATTTGGCACATCCTCTCTTCATGCTTCCTCTCGCTGTGAGAACCTCCCACAGGCCAAGTTCTTCAGCTACTTCGGACAACAGAGCATGAGCAAAGAGGGGAAAGAGAAGCTAAGCATCTGTCCTGTGTACCCTGTAAGAGGGGAAACATGGAATAATTGAGACCCCAAAATTCCTGGAATATGGACTCTTCACTGTGTGTCCTTCCCTCTCACTTCCAGGGGAGAGTCAAACCGGCTCCACTGCCTTTGTAGCTTTGGCCTTCTCTGCTGGTGTGGAGGCTGAGGGTTGGTTTGTAGAATGGTTTTGGCTCTGTCTCTTGTCTGTCAGGCAGGGCAGGGCATATAGGATTTGCCCTGGAACACGGAGGGTCATAGAGACAATAATACTATTACAATAGTGTGAGAAGGAAAATCTCATGCTGGTCAGAGAAGGAAATTGAGGACCAGAGAGGTTAACTTGCTTGCCTCAATTTGCAGCGGGTAAATGTCAGAGGCAGACAGAGGTTGAGACCTAATTGGTTGCTCAAGCAAGTTCTGTTCACTATCTCTGAGACCTTCTTCTGCCACTAAAGAGCCTCAAGCATGAGAGCTGCTCAGTGTCCTCCTGCTTAACTCTTTTTTTTTTTAACCCAGGAAGTACATGTTTTTGTTACTTAGAATGTCTTTCACCAGCATGGAGTCTGGCTACCTGCGGAATGAGCACCTGTCCTCCTCTGGGGCAGAACACAAATTATTAATGAGATGGCTGATGGCCAGTCTTCTGGACTGGAGGGGTTGAGCTTGGGAAGCAGTTTGTATCACTCACTGTTGGTTATCTTTGCAGGTCTGGAGTGCAGCTTTGACTTCCCCTGTGAGCTGGAATATTCTCCTCCGCTGCACAGTCTTGGAAACCAGAGCTGGTCTTGGCGCCGTGTGCCCTCTGAGGAAGCCTCCAGCATGGACTTGTTGGATGGACCTGAGACAGAACGTTCCAAGGAGATGCCCAGAGGTAAGGCTTGAGGCTACTGGAAAGGGTCATGGATGGGCCAGCTGGAATGACCATTTTATTTGAAGTGAATCTTTTCCCACATTGCTCCATCATGTCACTCCTTGCAATCTACCTTAAAAAAAAAAACAAACTTTTTGACAGTCATGGGACTTGAACTCAGGGCCTGGGTACTGAACTCTTTTGTTCAAGGTGCTCTATCACCTTTAACCACAGATCCACTACTGTTTTTTTTTTGATGTTTAATTGGAGATAAGAGTTTCATGGACTTTCCTGTCTGGACTGGCTTCGAACTGAGTAGCTAGCATTGCAGGAGTGAGCCATTGGGCACCTGGCAGAATTTACTTTTAATATGTGTTTCTCTAGCACTTCTTGATCGGTCCAATCTTTTACTATTTTACCAAATAACAGAAATAAGATTTTTTCAACTCTCTTCCATTCAGATTTCCCAAGGTAAGATGGGTGTTGATAAGTGTATCCATTTGCAATGGGCTTGCCAGAAAACATACCTGGAACCCAGCTGAATCTGAATTTTAGGTGAACAGCACATGATTTTTTTTTTTAGTATAAGCATGTCACATACAACAGTCAGAGCACACGTATTTAAAAAATAATTGTAGTGAAAAATTCAAATATGAGTGGGTGGCCTACATTTTTATTGGCAATCTTAATTTGGAAGGTACTGTAGAACTGGGTTAAATATTTGTTTCAAAGCCATTCATGAATATTCAAGCCACATGCTTATTTTGCATGGTGTTTCCAGTGGTTCTGAGCTGTTTGTGAACATTTCCTTCTGAGTTTTCAGGGCCTGAACAGGCTAGACTCTGTATAAGTAGTGATACTTGTTACATATTTATAACTTTTAGAGAAAGATATGGAAGCATTAAGCTCCAATCCAGCCTTCAGGTCTCTCCAAGCCAAACCTTAGGGGGCTCAACGTGAACTTAGAAAACTCGACTGACCCCATGCTGACAGCATGAGTTGCTAGCCTTTATGAAGAAGTTATAACTGAATGGTGATAAGCTTACTGGACATTCATTCTGAGTAGGACTTTAAAAAATTTTCAAGGCTCCCCTCTCATTTCTCCTTGAAGTTGTCTCATTGAATGAGATTTGTCTGGGAAGAAGGAGAGATTAGAGAGCTAGGCCCCAGCAAAAAAACGTGACTGGCTCGAGATCCCAGTGTCTGTGCCTCTGGATCCAGCCATGGCTTCCTACCATCATGTGTTGGAGATGAAGGTAGGATCTACCAAGTCACATTCCTTTCTCTGCAGTAACACCAACGGCCAGAGCTGCTCAATGGCCGTCTTCTGGAGGGTGATTTCTTGGGCGCGTGCAATTAGAAAGTTTTACAGAGAAGCTGATGGAGGTGGCACAGAAGGAATGAATGCTCTTAGTCTGAGGATGCATCAGCCTTGAACTGTGAGGCACTCTGCCTGTGGGTTTGACTGGGTAGAGTAGAGATAAGAGTCCTATAGACTTTCCCCCAACCTCTTCTGCTTTTATGACTCTCTTGAGGTAGCCTAATGCTGATTTATGTTTCGAGCTGTTTTCACATATGTGAGTGAATGTGTGTGTGTGTGTGTATGTGTATGTTTACATGTGTGTGCATAGAAAGAAGAGCATGAATATATACATATGTATATATGTATGCATATTGCACCTGCTTGTACTTTCCCATTTGTGATGTCACTGCTTCTCACAACATAGACAAACATCCTCACCAACAACTAGTGTTATCAGACTGTCATTTTTTGGGGGGTCGGGATAATGTATAGAGGGGTTACAGTTACATTCACCAGGTAGTGGGTGCATTACTTCTCACCTATTGATACCCCTTCTCATGTTTTTGTCCCCATTTCCCTCCCCCACCCCCTCCCAATCATCCTGTTTTCCCCCTTTCCCTTTCCTATTTCAAATAAACAAATAAACTTGTATACAATATGCCAGGTAACAAAGTCAGATACAGTAATAATATGAGATTACCTAAAGGGCAACAAAAAAGTACATTAAGAACAACAATCATATAAGATAAAGTTCCTGTTTCCACATCCTAGAGATCCTTTTATTTAGTTTCATTCTATATGACCTTATTTATAGGCTTTGTGCTATTGTAATCCTCTGCTAGGAAAGTCCTAGATGTATACTAATTATTACATATGAGATAAACCATTGAGCCTGTGTTCCTTTGGGTCTGATTTACTTTACTTAATATGATTTTTCCAAGTATTTCCATTTCCTTACAAATGGGGTGATGTCATTCTTTCTGTTGACAGCATAGAATTCCATTGTGTATAAGTACCACATCTTATTGATCCAATCATCTACTGAGGGGCATCTGTGTTGGTTCCATGTCTTTGCTGTGGTAAATAGTGCTGCAATGAACATCATTGTGCTAGTGGCTTTAGTGTGTCCTTATTTCTCAGACTGTCATTTTTGTCCATCTGGTGAGTGAAATACAGTAGTACATTGCCATTTCTATTCCCATGGGATTATTTGTTGTTTTATTTTTAAATTTAATTTATTTAATTTCTTTTTGGTCAGGCCTGGGGCTTGAACTCAGGGTCTGGGCATTGTCCTTGGATATTGTTTTGGTCAAGGCTAATACCCTGCCTTCATGCGTGCTAGGCAAACACTCTACTGCTAGGCTATGCTCCTGACCCTAGGTTTTTTGGGGTTTTTTTTTGGGGGGGGGTGTTTATTTGTTTTTAAATGTGAAGTTTCTTAGGTGATTCTGAGGCTGCTAATACTATGGACCTGAACTACCATTTAGATTTTCCTCTTATTCATCGACACTTAGCATTAACTGGATTGTATCATTTAACGTCTAGAAACATGTACTTTGATTCATTGCAAATAAAAAAAATATTATCTACAGTGTGGTGTTGACTTCGGTTGAGTGAGATCAAAAGCGCCAGGGCCAAGTATGGTGCCTCAGGTATTTCATCACAGTTATTCAGGGGATAGAGGTGGAAGGGTCATGGTTCATGGCTAAACTGAGAAAAAATGAGACCCTATTTCTTTCCTTGTTTTCTTCTTTTTTTTTTTTTTTCTGTCAGTCATGGGCTTGAACTCTGGGCTCAGGCATTGTATCTGAGCTCTTCGGCTCGAGGCTACCGCCTTACTCCTTAAGCTACAGCCCCACTTTTTCCTAGACCTTATTTCAAAAAGCAAACTCAGTATAGTGGCTGAGGCTTATAATCCCAGCTACTCAGGAAGGGAGTGAGAGGATCATCAACCATGGCTGGGTGAGTTCAAAGTACGACAGAGTAATGAAAAAAAATCAGAACTGGTCTGATAGTATGGTGTAACATTTGCCTAAGAAAAACAAAACAAACCCTCATAGTCCTGAGTTCAAATCCCAGTACTGCCATAAAAAGAGAGACTTTGTGAAGTAGAACAGTGTAAGTTTAGAAAGCGGGCGCTCTTTAAATCTTTTACAGAGTTTTGATAAATTGTGTACTGCCACTCTCTGACCTGCCTCTTGTTCTTTACCTTTTCCCTCGTGACCTCGGGTGCAAGCATGGTACACTGAGTGCTGCAGGGAAGCAAAGCAAGAGCTGCAAAGGGAAGGGGAGGGAAAAGAAATCTTCATCCGTCAGTGTTCCCTAGTATAGAAACATTGAGCCTTTGTGTCATTATGAAGCTTCCTCTTAAGGCTCAGGGTAGGTACTGAATGCAGAAACTCTCCTATTAGATGAGGCAGTCAAGGTTGGAATAGCCAATTTTTAAGTCCATGGCGTCGACGTCCACCTCCCTGGAAAGCTACTACTTACCTTGTGTGATAATGTCAGCATCCCAAGGTTGCTGCGGTGGTGAGAAAAGCTACTCAGGGTGGCTGTGCTTGCCCATGTGCTTTAGTGAGCAATCGTATCCCGACATAACACAAGGGAATTGCTCCCTGGCCAGAAACTTACATTTATTTTTATGAAACCTCAGGAAGACATCTCTATTCAGATAGCATTAACCAGAAACAAGACTCAACCATCACCAGCCTCCTTGCCATGACAGTGACATGCACAAGACATCCATTCATGGGTTTCTCATCAATTCCCTTCATCAGTACGTAGTCAGGGTTTTCCTTTTTGAAACAAGCCTATCGGTCTGTACTTCAAGGAGAGAAACTAGCAGGTCAGATCGGCCCAGGAAGGATGGAGGGGCCCATGTTCGACTTCTAACTCTCTCATCTTTACAGCCTCAGTTTCTCTCTCATAGCCAGGAAGAGTACTTGTAGTAGAGGCCCAGGAAAGTTTCAGGGTAGTCGAGCTACTGGTTTGTTTTTTTAACCGAATATTTATTGGTATAGATGGTATTTAGACTCTAATGTAATATTTCTTGTCAGGCAATAAAGAAGGGCCAGGAACAAGGCAGAAAGATAATACCAATCATAGATAATGAACTGTAAGAGTATAAATTTTGAATGATTTTAATTTATGGCCCCAGTGACTGGGAATAATAAGGGACATACAATTGAGTGCAGCAAGATAATAAAAAGTGATCATTTTGATGGAATACAATATGATAAATTAATAAAATCTTGAGGAATCATCAGGTTGAGGTACTCTGTGACTTTTAAAGAAGTGCCAGGGGCATAGTTGAGGTCTACTCTACTTCCCATGTTATAGAATTTAGTCAGGTGAGTATGTTTTTTTCTTCTTCCTGTAAGGAAAAGATTTTGACATCTAGCACCAGCTCTAGCTTAAAAATGGAAAATGCATTCCCTCCTCCTCCTGAAAGTTCCCTCCTCACTCCCTCCATCCTCTAATAAGAAGAGTGAGTTTAGACTCAGTGGACTTTAGACTCCTTCTCAGGGCTCTGATTCTCAAGTTTTGTGTGGTTTGTTTTGTACTGGGTAGAGAGCCCGCATGGAGCAAGGCTATAAGGATTCTTCTTGTCATCAAGACAAGAAGTAGTTAAATTTTCAAAAGCCCACAGATGATTCTATACATTTCACAGCCTAACTCTAGACTGGAGTTACATAATTCCAGAATGGGATTATAAAGCCTATTCATCCACTCCTGGTATACACTTGTGTTTTAACAAAAATTTTATACAAACTGGGTGACATTAAAAACAAACAAACCAGAAATATCTTTTCTCCAAATTCTGGAGGTTAACAGTCTGAAATCAAGGTGTCTTCAGGCTTCAGTAGGTACTTCTAGAAGCTGTGAAGTAGCCTTAATTCTATCTATCTCTTAGCTTCTACTGGTTGCTAGAAGTCTTTGGTGTTCCTTGACTTACAGATGTATCATTCCTGTCTCTGCCATGATCTTTTCATGGCCTTCTCCTTCTGTCTTTGTTTCAAATCTGTCTCATAATGGAAGATGTGTCATTGGATTAAGGACCGCCATAAACCCAGCATGATTTTTATCCCAGGATCTTCAGTTCATCTCACTATACTTTTACAGGTACTGCATGTTAGAATTAAGATGTAACCTTGGTGGCCACTCTTCACCTTATGGCACTTTGATTTTCCTCCCTTTCTGTTGTGTTGGCATGTGGATGCTATGGATATCTCCTTTCACATGTGGCCTGAGTTCTCAGACACTCAATAAGCCCCGTGAGGCAAGCTCAGAGGAGCCTAGGTTAATAGCAGTATTTCTTATCCATCTATCATTCCATTCCACAACCTCAAGGAATGGAAATATATTCTCTAGAGTCATGAGTACCTCTCCAGTAGACTTCATTCTAGGAGTAGCAGGAGCCTGGGCTGCCTTTTCAGATCCAACTGCTCCTTGGATGCAGAAGTTCTCTGAGGATGCAGCTCTGTCTGTTAGCTACAAAGGTGAACTGGGTGGTTGTGTTGACTCTGAATTTCATGCTCTAGATTTTCACTCATTAGGATACTGATAGACTACTAAAGTGATTGATGAACATTTGCCAAGCACCTCCTCTTCTAGCCAATGAAGGTCCAGATTAGCCACCCATTTCTCCCTTCAGGCTTCACTTGCTGAATGACTGGGAACTCATCAATTAGCCTCTCTGGTCAATGGTTCCTACATAGGAATGGATTGACAATTCTCTACGGAGGAAGAGGATGTGGTGCCTGCAGGAAAGAGGGCAGGCTGTGAGTAAATTAGAGATAGGGATGGAAAGTGAGACTGTGAGCTTCGTTCTGAGGGCACTGGCCTTGTCCATTTCCACTGCATCCATTCCTACCCCAAGTGTATCATTTACAACCCCCAGGGCTGAGTGGTCACTCTTGAGGCCACCTGGTTAACAGAGTCAATAACTGCACATTTTACTTCTCCTCTATGAACAGCCTTTAACAAAGACCTCAGAGTTTAGAAAGATATTGAAACTGGGAGAGCAGTTAGAAGAGATGAGCCAGCCAGAATAGAAGAAAATATAGACACACACACACACACACACACACACACACACACACACACACACACACATCATAGGAGGCCTGGACAGAAGAAAGTTTGTTTCTTATCTCTTGTTTCAAACATCAAACTGAACATGCCAAGAAAGTACAGACTCCAATTCCTTCAAGCTCCTTTCCTTATTTCTCTCTCTACTTACAATCAAGCTTCTCCCGCCTTAAAGCAGTGGTCTCCAAACTTTATTTCCCATCAGCAAAATATTTTTGAATATGTACTGTGCATATGCATCACTGGCATGCATGTAACTGTATAAAAAATTTAATCTCTTAATTTTTCGTGGTAGCATTGGGATTTTGAATTCAGGGCCTTGTGCTTACTAAGCTAATGCCCTCATTTGAGCCATGCCTCTAGTCCTTTTGTGCTTTATTTTTCAGATAGGGTCTTGTGCTTTTGTCTTGACTGGCCTTGGATTGAAATCCCCCTCTCTGCACCTCCATGTGGATATCATTCTTGCTTTTTAAGATGAAAAGAAATATAATTATGGCAACACTTTGGAAACCACTGTAAGACATTTGTCCTCTATAGATGGAATCAAATTTCCTGGCTCACTAAAGCATCCTACTTTGGCCCAAGGGTAACTGATGTCCCTGTCCCTTCTCTAATCTTCTAAAGCATGTTTCTCTGTGCCCACTCACTTCCTATAATCTAGGCTGTGCTGGTCAGGGGCTCTTCCCCTTGCCTCGCAGACAAGTCTCTCACGTTTCATGGATCTTTAGTCTCTCTTTTTAGTTGGTCTTTTTACAGCATCAACATGGTTTAGGGAGGAAAGAAATAGCCTCTGGGCTGAATGCACCCACTATAATCACTGTCTAAAGTTAAAAGATCTTTCTCTAAGGAAGCTCTTGCTTTCATTTCAACCAACATAACTAAGGCACCGGTAGCAAGTAAGTTTTCCTACTGGAAATCTAAAATTTGTAGGGATGTTATTATTTATGATGATGAAAAACTAGAGATTCTGATTTACATTTCCAACCCTCAGGAATTGGCTAAAGCAATTATGGTATAGCTAAAATTTGCCACTTCACATTTATACTATATAACAGTATTTAATAATATATCAACATGTCCAAGGCCTATTTTAGGTTTAAAAAGCAGGTTAGACAGCGAATATAGAGGAAATTCTTCCATAAATAAAAAATAATGTATATATAAGGGGAAAAGTCCATAAAGAATATGGTAATATAGCAGAAAAATTCTAATGACTAAGTTACTGGTCATTTTCATTTGTTCTATATGTTTTTGATATGTTTTGAATTTTTAGGCCTATGAACACATGCATTATTATTTATTTTTTGCTATTTATTTATTATTAATTTATTTATTGTTATTATCTTTAAGTAGTTGTATGTGGGAGTTGCCATTTAATAAAGTGCTTTCTGAATACAGTACATCTTGATCATGCATATATTAATTTTATTATATGATAAAACATTTTTCACATATTGGATCAATATTTTATTAAATTGTGTTAGACTTAGGGGTAAAAATGGTAATTGCTTTGTTTCAACAATCCCAAATACCAATGATACTGGCTGGGGTATAGTAGGCAGATAGCTGATATAGATATAGGTATAGGTATAGAAAGAGCTTTGTTAATAGACTGGATATTTTCTTTCTTGCCTCTGTAGCATAAAAAGCATTAGCAAGTAGAATCAGCTAATAAATTTAGCTTTCCTACCCTCTACGAGGCTTGTCTTTGAAGGAACAAGGAAGCTATAGATTCAGAAATCTGCCTAGGAACTCGGTGTAGCTTTAAGCAGAAGTGGCACAGATTACAATCCTTTCCCTGCACAAGTACCAGAAGGGCTGCAGGCAGCCATCATTTTCATTTGAGCACAACTCCTCATCAGTGTAAGGTCACTGGGGATATACATAGGCTCTTCCCTGCCTCTCTCCTGGAAGGTCATGTGTTGTCCTGGTTTCATTTGCAGAAATGTGTCCCTTATTTCCTGGCAATGAGGTCCTTGGAGCTTAGATCCTGATGCTTGAGTAATCATTAACAAACTGATCTGTGAGTCATGCTAATATGATTCAGGCACCAATTGCATAGCTAGAGCTGGGGCTCCAGAGGGGAATGTCTTCAAAAGCAGGCATGCTTGGGTCAGGAGTGTGACCTAGTGGTAGAGTGTTCACCTAGCATGCATGAAGCCCTGAGTTGGGTTCAGTTCTCCACTACCACATGCACAGAAAAAGCCAGATGTGGTGCTGTGGTTCAAGTGGCAGAGTGCTAGCCTTGAGCAAAAAGTGTCCAAGAGCAATGCTCAGGCCCTAAGCCCTGATTTCAAGCCCCAGGACTGGCAAAAAGAAAAGAAGAATAGGTGCTCTAGCCTCAGGAATGGGGAGTTCTGGTGAATATTTGCTCATCCCCTTTCAGGCCTAGCCCTTCTCATGTTGTCTCCTTTTGCCTTTTCAAAGGAGCATCTTTGTGGGAAGAAAAGAATGAAAGCTATCTGGTGGACACTGTGCCCTTTCTTAACAGAACTGCACAGCCCCCCCCAGCAGAGAACAACAGATATGTGGAGTGAAGAAAGGAGGACAGGAGTTACAGGGGAAAGGAGCCTGGAACCGGATGTCAGGTCTAGCATTGGGAACATTATTTTACCTTTGTGACAATAAGGAAATGCCAGTAAGTAGTTTCCTGCCCCCATAGAAGATGGAGATTAGGCCTTCCCAGGACAAATGATGATCAGATAACTAGCATACAATCTCACCAGCTAAGGAGACATAGCCAACCACCCTTCAGCTTTGGACACACTCTTTAGAGTCTGAGGAGCCTTGTGTGTCAGACAACCTTTGAATCACAGCACTGAGATAGGAGCATTGCCTCCAGAAACCCATGTGATCCTGTAGTGAGAGAACAGAACTCCTGGCTCATTAGAGGAGTAGACTTTCAGCTTCTAGACTATAACATCATAAACTTGGACCAAACCACTAATTTTCTAGTAAATGGTTACAACATCAATAGGAAATGAATATGGTTAGTTTTGACAAAGTTGTGAGGAAAAACAATTTGTGACTAGGGTCAGAGCTTATCCAGGGTGGTAGTTTAGAAGAAGATATTCTCTGGGAGCTGATTGTGCCTTGAAAAGAGCTGACTTAGTTACTGTAGAAGGTGTCCAGGAAAATACTGCTGAAGCACATTCTGCCTGCCCTTTCCACTTCAAACAGAATAAAGCTCTCTAAGGACTAGAAACAGAACAGAATTATCCCCTGGGAGCAGATAGGAAGCTAGAAATAAGATGTATCTGAGAGTAAGAAAGACCCAAAGCATCTCCAGAAAGGGGCATAAAGAAGGTGTATCTTCAAAATGGCAGGGCAGGAGAGATGATCCTACTTAACCCATGCCAACAAGATGAAGAAAGTTATGACAACTGTCCAGGACACAGGCCAGATTGAAGGAGACAGTGGAACCAGCCACTCAGGATTTGAAGTGAGTTGCTGACTGACTCAGAAACTAGCTACAAACTACCAAATGCCTTTCTATTCACAACCATGTTAAAGTCTTACAGCACAGCAAGATGTATTGATGTCCGTAGTTTAATAGACTGGTAAAGTGAGGCCAAGTAATAAGCTGGCCCATTCCTACAGAAAACTCACTCTCATTAAGTGTGGAGGGCATGCTTTCTCAACATGCATTTGTTGAGTATCCCTTTTTTTCCTAATTGATTTTCTGATAGTACATTCTGGCATGTAAGTCATGTAATGCCTCTCTCTGGTCTATGACACCACTAAATTAGGGTCCTCTGTGGTGTTTATGCACAGCCATGTCTGTGGAGTTTTGGTAAATCCCCTGTCACCTGTGGGCCTCGTAAGTGGGGGGGGGGTTGTACCTCAAACAGCCACAGCATAACGGTAAGCATCCAGGCCCCAACTGATGCTGTCAGATGGGAAAGTAGAATCATTCAATGTACCCAGCAAGATTAGTTACAGCCTCACTGTCTCATTAGAAATGGAAGTTTTAAGAGGCAGGAGTCATAGACCAGTTCCATAACTGCTGAATTTTGTGGGTGGGAGCAGATAATCTATAAAAGTATACAGAGCTGTCTTCTTTATTTTCCTACTTCCCCTTATTATGAAGCCTTTAGCAATGTTATCTGGAGTTGTTTTTTTTTAGCCTCACTGATTTCTAGATATCCAATAGTTCAGATAAGACACATCTTAAAGAAATATGGGCTCTTTTTAAGAAAATTCATGAACCAGTCGGAATTTATGCCTGAAGAGATGTGAAGGAAATTTGGGACCTTGCAGGAAAGAATAAAGTAGAATTCTTGTGGATGGGAATGTCTACAGTGTAATTTTACTTAGAGTACTAAGATAACCTTTACCCATTCAAGATGGAGAGGGTTGGTTCTAAGTTAGAGAGAGATCTGAGGGTCATTTTACCTCTTTGGCTCTCTTTCCTGAGTTATTACAACAATCAGTCAAAATAATGCACAAGACCCGAAACTATAAGCAGAGTAATGGATGAATACCACAGCCGGCCTGGTAAGTCATTCTTGCCTCTGCAGTTGAAAACAAGGGCTGTTTCTCGGCGATCCCACAACAACGGAGGCTTATTTGCTCTCCGTATCCAGGTATCGTATAACCAAGAGTTTTAAAGATTCAACAACCAATCAACGTGACAAAGAATTTGCTAAGGATGAGCCTACTTACCAGGCGCCTATGCTCACGAAAAGAATTGAACTGGGCTTCAAAAAATACACAGAGGTTCTGACCTCTGAGTCCACATCTTCTCACAGAGAGATTGCTGAGCATTTTTAACTGGGAAGGTGAAGGTGGTCTTTTGGGTTATTCTTAGCTATCCCATTATAATCTATATTGATTCTTCCTGTTTCTTGCTTTATTATTCTTAGCATTGACTGGCAGTCATGCTTAATCAAAACACATTTGTTGGCTATCAGTTCCTTCCTAATTGATTTTCATGGGAGCGGTTATTATTTGCTAGATGCTAGTTTCACTTGTTAATGGAATCAGTTTATATGTGATGTGGAAGCTTTTCATGTCTGTGTGTGTATTTTTTTTTTACACTGACCTGCCCTTGTGTTCTTTTTAAACAACTTCCTTTGCTCTGTATGGTCAGTGTTCTCTGCGTCTGGGAGATGATAGAAGAGAGATTTGAAACATTCTGTTGCGAATAAGGAATTATTGATAGATGTCTAAGTTGAGAAGGATCTTATGGTTGCGTTACACCATTATGCTGCAGTAGACAGACAGGAAATCCACTTCTATAACAATATAACCTGGCATCAATGCAATACAACATACAATGTAACATAATATGCATAATGCAGAAAGTAGAAAATACAGAGGACTAGAAGGAAAATAGCCATGAAAGTAATATGTTAAGAATGAGAATCTTAGAGAAAGTATAATTCTCCTGGGAAATATCCTCTAGACATCACTTAACGTTCCTTAGCCCTCACATGAACTTTTCATACATTTCTGATTTGTTGCTATCTGTTGCTTTATCTTGCCTCTTCAATCACTGCATAAGCATAAGACTGCTAACATATGTGTGCTGTTGTATCACATAAAAGACTTATAGTATCCAAGGGAAATAGCTGAAGATTTAAAGAGAAGGAAGGCAGTGAGAACCAATTTGAAGGGTTACTACTAGTATACAAGACACTTCTGTATGAATTAGAAAAGGCCTGCTTTTCTAGCTGAAGGAATTTTGGAATGATGGGTATTTTGAAAGGGCACTGCCTAGCGTTAGAACTCACGTCAATGTACATCCTGTTTTCCTTACTTTCTCTTCAAATATCTAAAGTATTCTTCTTGTTTACATCTTTGGAAGCAAGACAAGCAAGGTAATCAGAATTGACTGGCACACAACCTAAGTGGGGTTTACCCAGGCAATAATGACAAATTCAGACATCTATTGGCCTTTTGTGTGCTGTACATATAAGGATAAATTGAGGAAACTTTGCTTGCTATGTCTCTACTCCAGTTGCCTAAATTAATAAGAGTTAAGCCAATCTCTGAAACTTAATTCTTTTGAGAATAAAGAAATAATTAAAATAAAAATAGTATGCATTAGAAAAGTTACTTTGCAAGATAAGCTTAATCAATTGAACTCTGGGTTTCTGAGGTCAAAAACAAGAATGGAGCCCCAGTGCCATTCAGTAGAGAGCCAAATGTCCAGAAGGAGTGAAACAAATTTCCTAAAGGAATCCTGTTCTCAGAGGGATTTAGGGCCTGGGTTTCTACAGGAAACCTAATTAGCAATATTTTTCATAATGCTTCTATAAGCATTTTAACTCATGGTTCAAAAAATGTGTGGTAAATTCACTGAGATAATTTATCCTGGAAAGGTAAAAGGAAATGCTAAAACAAAAACAGAAGAGAAGTGCTGGACACAGTGGCTCATGCCTGTAATTCTAGCTACTCTGGAGGCTGAGATCTGAGGATCAAGGTTCACAGCCATCACAGGCACAAAAGGGCCTGAGACTCTTATCTCCAATTAACCTCTAGAAAATGGGAGGTGGGGCTTGGCTCAAGGGTAGGGTGGTAGCCTTGAGCTGAAGAGCTCAGGGACAACGCCCAGGTCTAGTTCAAGCCCCATGACCCACAAAAACAAAAACAAAACAAAAAACAGAAGTGACTAAAGGACATAAAATTAATAATGAGCATTTGTGTGATTGTCTTGAGCCAGTTGTAAGTCAAGAACTTGGCCAGAATGGAGAAAGAAGAGAGGTGTGAAGAGGAAAAAAGGCAACATAAACGAATGCTCAGGGATATGGTGAACATAAAAGACAGTTTTCTGTCAATTAGAAGAAAGAACTAAGCTTCCCAGATCTAGGTAGAGGAATTAGGAAAGATGGCGTTCCGTGTTAAATGCCATGACTTGATGAGCAGGATTTTGGGTGCACTTCCTCTTCACTCAACAGATTCGGAAGGGCACAAACCACCCAACGCTGTTTATATTTCTCAAGGACGATTTCATATCAAGTCCTCACCAAACATTGTCTTCTTGTAGGCTTTCTCCATCCCAGGGAGGAGTTTCAGAACCCTGATATCCATATTTGAGACGGACATGATAAGATTCAGAGAAATGGAGTCAGGTAGGATTGCCAGCTATAACCAAAGAAGGAATTAGGCACTTGTTTCTTTCCAGAACTGCTATAAAGTATATTTTAAAAAAGGGCAGGAACAACTATTTCAGTGCTCTGAAAATTAGTGAAAGACATAAAATAATTTGAGGGGCATTCAGGTTTTAAAAGCTTTGAACTTCGGGTAAGAGCAGTGGGAGTCTGTAGATTCTGACCCGATGTGGTTCCTATCTGATCATATCACTCAATTCAGAAAGCTGAGTGGACAATAGAGTTAATACCTTCCAAACCACTATCAAAAAGACTTTTTTTTGGAATGACCAAAGGGATAGGCATAGAAGGAACATGTTCAACAGTGTTGCAGGGAAAGCAATAGCTCTACATGTGGGTATGAGAGGAAAATTAGAGGAAGAAATGCCCTGTTTGTCTCAGGTTCTGGTCATGGTAGAGCAGACATAAGTATGGTGAATGTTGAATATATTCCCACTGGAAATGAGACAGAGTTCAAGCTGATCACAACCTTTGATTCCATTCTAAGGCTCTGTGCCTAGGCAGAGAAGAGGTGAAAGACTCAGCAGGCTAAACAGTAAAGGCATCCTCTTGCCCATACATAGATATATTTCTACATTGCAGAGTCTTACTGACTCCAGGTGTATAAGCATATCCTCTGTTCTCATGCTTGTAAAGCAAGTAGCTGCTCAGAGGTAAGCCAAAGGAAGCAAGACTTATGAGTTACAAAAAAAAAGGAAAGGAAAAATAAAAAAAAAATGAAAGTCAAAAAACAACAGAGATGCAAGAGCATACCTACATTGCAGGGAAGGCAGCTCTCATAGGATATAGCTCAGACAAGGTATTAAACAAAAATCCCAAATTTACAGCAGGAAAACAAAATAATATAGCAGTAACAACAGGAACCTTAAACAATCTTTATGCTGAAAAATCATAATCTAGAGTGGATAAAGTATGTTGTTTAGAAAATTATTTTCACCCCAACTTCGGATACATACCAAGGAACAAGGATAGGTTGTTCTTGCAGAATATAAATTAGAATTTGAATCTGAATGTCTTAGATATTGAGCATAGAAAACAAAAAGCAGATATTATATAATATATATACGTACATATAGGTATCTATCTATCTATGTCTAGATAGATAGATTAGATAGATAGATAGATGATAGATAGATAATCTTCAGCTCAAAGCTAGCTGTCTACCAGTTTGAGCCAAAGTGTCACTTCTGGTTTTCTGGTGGTTAATTGGAGATAAGAGTCTCACGGATTTTCATTCCTAGACTGGGTTTGAACCATGATCCTCAGATCTCAGCCTCCTGAGTAGATAGTATTACAGGCATGAACCAACAGCATCTGGCTACACAAATATTTAAGGCAAAACAAAAACAAAACGATATAGGGAAATATAAGAACAATGATTCATAACCCAAACAATGAGAACTTGTATATAAATACTTATCTGGTGATACTAGAGTTTAAAGTCCTTAAGCTTGTTAGCCGTTTTTTAATATAGCTTGTTTTGGATAGGGTCTTAGACAATTTACCCTTTAAATACCTGGGACTAGGTTCATATGCCACCACCACACCCAGCCCAGGTAAACATCTTTTTAAAGAGAATAAAAGAAAAACATTGAGTTAGAAAGTATACTAGAAATGATCACCAGTAGATTTAAGAAGACAAAAGCCAGATGTCTAGCTCAATACTAGCTATTTGTGAGACTAAGACATGAAAGATTATGGCTCAAAGCCAGCCCTGGCAGAAAAGTTCACAAGATTCCATCTCTAATTAACCCAAAAAATGGCACACTGGAGGCATGGCTCAAGAGCTAGAGTTCCAGCTATGAGCAAGAAAGCTGAATGAGATTGCAGGACCCTGAGTTGAAACTACAAGACCAGAACAAAAAAGAAAAGAAAACAAAATAAAAAGAAAAGAGAAAAAAATTCCTTAATTTATAATAAATAGATTTTATAGAAAAGTGCTTAGACAATTCAGTAGAGGAGAAAGATACATTTAAGAATTAATTTTGAAAGTTGAATGCTAGTAACTCATGCCTGTAATCCTAGCTACTGAGGAGACTAAGATCTGAGGATCCCAGTTTGAAGCCAGGAAAGTATGTGATACTCTTATTTTAAATTAACCACCGAAGAACCAAAAGCACTTTTTTTTTTTTTTAAAGTTCAAGGGCTGGGAGTTTGGCCTAGTGGTAGAGTGCTTGCCTAGCATGCACGAAGATCCGGGTTCGATTCCTCAGTACCACATACATAGAAAAAAGCTGGAAGTGGTGCTGAGGCTCAAGTAGTAGAGTGCTAGCTTTGAGAAAGTCCAAGGACAGTGCTCAGGCCCTTAGCCCAAGCCCAGAACTGGCAAAAAAAAAAAAAAAAAGTTCAAATTAACCACCAAAAACACAGTAGTAGTACTAGCGTTGAGCAAACAAAGTTTAGTGACAGCACCCAGATCCCATGTTTAAGCACTAGGGAAGAGAGAGAGAGAAAGAGAGAGGGACGAGAGAGAGAAAGAGAGAGAGAGGATTGGATATTAAAAATGAACTTTACAACTTGGGAGGAGGTGGGGAGAGGAAAAGGTGGGAAAAGATGGGAAGAGGTAACAATGTTCAAGAAGTAATGTACTCACACTTACAAGTGTAAGTGTAACCCTCCTGTACATCACTCTGATAATACATTTAAAATAAAAAATAATTGGAAATATATATTTAATATTTTTACTTAGACTGGACACAAAACACTAAATAGATCATAGATCTAAATGCAAGCATTAACACTATAAAGCTTCTAAGGAAAAAATCTTTATGACCTTGAGTTAGAAAAAGTTATTATCTATAACACTAAAAGCAGAATCATTATGTAAGTTAATAAATTATACTTCATCACAATTCAAATTTTCATGCCTCAAAAGACATCATTAAGAAAATGAAAAGATAAACTACCATACTGGAAGAAAATATCTGCAGATCATATATCATAAAAAATTGTATGCAGACTATATAAATAATTCTTACAATTCAATAATAAGGCTAAATAGTCAATTAAAAAATGAGATTCATACCACTTACCTCAATAGGATTTAATGAGAATTAAACAAGATAATATACTAAAGCTTGCTTTAGTAGAGTGTTTTTCATACAGTAAGTACTTAATAAATGGCGGCAAAAGTTATGCTCAGAAGTGTCATTAATATTTTGTAAATAAACAAACAGCTTCTGAGAAGGGAAAATATGTAATCCAGGCACAATCAACAAAAGCTGAAGCATGTCCAGGCTGTAGCTTGAATTGTCTAAAAGGATTCAGAGAGAAAATTCCCCAGGTGGAAGATACTAGACTACTCCAGCCTTTAAAGTGATGAGGTACAGAGCTTCCTGTAGTGCCCTGGCTCAGCTGTCTTGCTGATAGACTGTCCTGTGGGAAGAAGAAAAGAGGGAAACATCCAGCCTTATTGAGCTGAACGCGCTCCATCTCACAATTCTTATTCTTCTTTAGTTTCTATTAATTGCTTCAGCACCATTATAATTTGTTATCCATGTTATTTGAATATAAAGAAAATCAGAGAGTCTTTGAAATATCTAGTAACAAAGAACAGGAAAATTAAGTAGGAATTATGTATGACAAATATAATTACAAAAGTAGCACCTAATGGTCCAAAATTTAGATAGGTAATTTTATGCTGACCCAGAAAGTTATCAACATAGAGAGTCAAGTGAAACTGGAGATTATGAATTAATCTGCATGCCAGGTGTAGGTGACTCATGCCTGTAATCCTAGCACTTAGGGGACTGAGACCTGAGGATCATTGTTTGAAGTCAGTCAGGGCAGGAACGTCTGTGAGACTCATCTCCAATTAGCCACCAGAAAGCCAAAGTGGAGCTGTGACTCAAAGTGGTAGAGCCCTAGCCTTGAGCAAAAGAGTTCAGGGGCAGAGCCAGGCCATGAGGTCAAGTCTCATGATGGAAAAACAAAACAAAACAAAATACCAACATATTTAAAATGACTTTTACTAAAATGACTTTTACTCCAGCTGATACAATCTTTAGTCACTGATACATTTATTAAAAGAGGTCTCAGAATCATCTGTTTGGAGACATTGAATCCTAGGAAGTGGTCTGGAAAGGTTTAGAAAGGTGACCAGAACCTTAAGAAAAAGCAGAGACACTCATGAAGTAAGTGGTAGCTCTCCTCTGTAATCCTAGCTAGTCAAGAGGTTGAGATCTGTGGTTTAAACTAGCTTTGACATAAGAGTCTATCTCCAATTAACCAAAAATAAATAAATCGAGACTGAGCTATGGTGCAGGTGGTAAAATACCAACCAGAGTGAATGCAAATACTGAATGAGTGCATGTACCCTCGAGTTCAAGCCCTGGTACTAGCACAGAAACAAAAATACAAACAGCAGCAGATAAAAACAGAGACATTGACAGGCCAACCGACTGCCAAATGCCCCTTTCTCAGTCGGCAATTCAGCAGAACAAGAAAATACCATTTTGTTGATAATCCAAATTAGGTAGCAAATTTTCAAAGCAGCAGGAAGAGAAAAAAAAAGGATCCTAGATGCGACCATCTAGTAATTCAATCCCTGCTAATATAGTGGAACAAATATTAAGAGGAAAAAAATACTATCTAGGATAATGGAATTATGAGCAATAAGCATTATGGGTTTTAAAAGAACAAATCATGCCAGACAAAGTTGATTGCTTTTTTTGATTAGTAGACTAAGGGAATAGAGTCGATGTAATATATCTTGATTTTAGCAAAAGGTTTGATTGTGTCTCATGAAATTTTACTCAGGAAATTAATTGAAAATGGCCTAGAGATGAGCACTGTTGCATGAACTTCAGCTTAGTAGCAGGCCAGCAGAAGGGAGGGAAAAGAAGCCATTCGTCTGAGTGGAGAGATAGGGGCACATGAAGCTACAGGTCAGGGGTCGGTTCTATTTAATTATTTCATTACTTCTCAGGAAGAAAAAGAGGCTGCCCCTACGTGAATGAAATTCATAGGATATCTTATCTGTGTGCTTTAATGAAAAAAATACCCTTTGAAAGCTAGCAAGTCTGTGGAATTTTCAATCCCAGGAATAGTTTTATTCTGGATCACAGAAGAAGCCTTGTTGATAGAGGCAAAGCCAAACAGGTTCAGAATCAAGTTCAGCTTTAATTCTGAGTGATGAAATAGACCTAATAGCTATAGTCAAAATCCTTATTCTTGTCATTATGTTTTTATCCCAAATGAACTCATCTCTCCACTGCAATACCTAGGAGCCCAAGAAACACATCGGACCCCAGTATTTAATGCTTTGATCAATTGCTTATTACCTATTGTGTATTTTGCCCATGGTTCATTCACATAAATGATATAGATATACAGTTTAGAGTAGAGAACAGACATGTGAATGTATCATTTATCACTGTGATCAATAATTCCCCATGGAAAAGCAAAGAAGGAAGAAAGGTAGGGAGGAAGACTGGGGGAGCCAGGAATTTCAGGAGGACAAGCAGGTAATATCTGACCAGGAGCTTAAAATGGTGGGTAGTTTTTCTTTGTTTTTTGGGGGTAGAGTATGAAGATGGAAAGTGAAATCCAGCCAGAGAGTGGAGACTAGTGATCAACCTTGAGTGAGTTCTTTTACTACCTCTATAAATGATGTACAGACTATAACAGTAATACTATCAGTTTTAAGTGTGGGGGGATAGGGAAGGAAGGTTGATGAGCATAGGTAAAAGCTCATTGTGATACCCATGCTGGACACAGGAGGTAGAGACACAGGATAAGGTCGGGTAGAGTTGTGGAGAGACGTGAAGATGGACAGATAGCTTTACTGTCTGTTCGTGAAGAAGAATCATAAGTCATATAAAACAATCTAAACTTTATTGGGCCAGCAGTAAAAATACATTAGTGGCCTTAAAAGCAGGAACAACTGGACCTGATATGTTTTCAAGATCATGCTGATGGTGGTCTTGAATCTGAGGAAGGAGTGACAGAGGAAGACCTATGCTCATTCCCAAATAGAACTTGGAGTTGGAAGAAGGCTGAGACTGATTTCTGTTTTGGTAGCAGAAGGAAAGGGAATCAATATTAACTTAACTGTATAGTTTGGACAAGTAGATAGTAATGTTATTATCTGAGAAGTGGAGCCCAGCAACAGGAAAAGCAGATTGAGATGTTAAGCTTTCTTTTAGAATCCGCTAAAGAGTTTCTGGAGAAGAGTTGGGTGAATTTGTGCCCCTGCATTGTGGCTGGCATATCCTTCTCATCATTGTTTCTTATGTGTATTGAAATGACCTCTTAGTAGGCTTCACTTATGGCTCTTTCCTGCTACTTGTTGATAGTGAAAAGAAAAAATTGTGACATTATAGGAGAAACATTTTGGGAAGTTTTACCTGGGGAAGAATCAGAATTGAGAAGCAGTGGTAATCAGGAAGAAATAAAGAACCAAGTGATGAAGTTTCTAATCTCCTGTTTCAACACAGAAAAGAACATTTCCAAAGTCCTTCTAGGATGGGTCCAGCTTGTGAACCCAATGCTTATTTTTCTACTTGACGTAGAAAAGCATTGACACAGAAAAGCATTATAAATATCCCAAGCTTAAATATAATCAATTGTAGAACAGACCTATTTGCTATGATTTTCTTGCCTTATTGATACGGAACAAAGTATAAACTCACATAGCTGCTAATGTCCAAAGTTAGATTCTGTCTTTGTTTTCTTTGAAACCTAGAACAAAAGAGAACAAAAACTTGTTGGAGTTACCACCTGACTCATGAGCTGTTGTGAGAACATAGGCACTGTCTTCAATCTATAACAACTGTGAGTCACCCTCAACTAGAATCCAGTCTTCTTCAAATGATCCTCATTAGGTTAAACTCAATAGAGGGAAAATTGTTCCAGGATCTCACAAAATGACTGTCATTGTTCATATCCTTTCTTGAGTAAAAATTGGTGCCAGAATGTGGGAGAGGGAAAGAAGGAGCTTGAACAGGAGGAAAAAAAGAAGGGAGAAGGAAGGAAGAGAGAGCACAATCATTTTTGGACCATGAATTTTCTTTAAGTCTCTTTCCTTAAAGCTCTGACTGATTATGTTTACTTTGACTCACCTGAAGTGATTAATAGAAGTGTGGCTTTATGAAAGAATTTTGTGTCAGTGTAATCAAGACATTCTTACTTAAATTTTTTTGCCATGTCTCTAAGACATAATCAGTAGGTCATTTTGGAATCACGTTTTCTGGTTGCTTGAGAAGATGAATATTATGAGTTTTGATGGGGCAATGAGGCTCTCAGTTTAGTCTGCTCTGATTTATGAATTGCCCTTTAAGAAAGGTAGTAGTAGATGAACATGTGCTTGTGGGAAATTGATGTTGATCTGAGAGGATGCACAGCGGCGGGAGTATTAGTCTAAGAGGAAAACTTAGCTACAAGTTCAGTGTGCCATCCAGTGCTGATTTCTTGTCAATATCCAACAGCTCTGCGTTCCTGTCTTTTGAATACTTCTCTCAGCTTTGTCATTGTAAGGGGTCTGAGAGTTGCTTCAAAAGGCTAATATGTTCATCAGAAGGATAAGGTACAAGCATGCTGGAAAGATGGAGAACTCTATAATAACAATGGGCATACAAATTCCTTTTGGGAAGAAGCCATTTTTATTAGGAAAAGTACATTTATATGAATGAAAGTATTTGAGGGAAGATGACAGAACTGGAGTCATGGATGTCCATATTTCTGCGTGAAAAGAAAAGGCATTTTCTGGAAGAAGGGAGAGGAATCTTGGTCAGTATAGACATCTTTGGTACTGTCTTACTGGATGGCTGGTTGTAAGCAAAGTAGTTGGTATACCTAATGATCTTTTTGAGATTATTTGAATTCGTTTGATGTTAACTTCTTTTATGTATTTACTGTTTTCTCTCCCTTCTACACGGAGAGTAAATACTCAAAAGTAGCCCTTTTAGTGGAACTCAAAGGAAGGATCAAGTTTCACTACTAAACAAGCTCATATGAACCCTACATACAATTGGCACAGATAAGGCAACCTATTAACCTGAATTGGAAATGGCCAAAGTCTTGTTGTGAATTTTAGGCTTCTACAAGGTACAGAACTGAGGGTTCACATTCACATTATCTAAAGGACAGCAAGGCAGGACCTAGCCCATTTTTAGGTTACGCCCGAATGACAAAAAAAAAAAAATAGTACAGGATTGGAGGCATAGCTCAAGTAGTAGAGTGTCAGCTGAGCAAGAATACTGAATGAGACAGAGGCTCTGAGTTTAAATTTCAATACAAGAGAAAAAAAAGTACAATATCTGCTTAATTTTAGACAGTTCAGCAAGTAAGGCTATTTTTAAAAATTACCTTTAAGTAATTGTGCAAAAGGGTTTCAATTGAACAAATCAGCTTAACAGAGTAACATAATTAGAGTCCTACCTTATAGGATGTGAGGATAAAATAATTAATCCTGCAGAGATTAAATGTTTAGTTCCTGGCAAGGCCATAGAATAGCACCTTTAACTCCTCAACAATCATGGTTCTTTTTCTCATGTGTCCTCACAGAATTGCCATAACCTATTCTTATCTCAATCACAGGAGTGGAAACATTTATTTATCCATTCAATGAAAATGTAATGAACCAGTGTGATGGATCCTGGGGATATGACAATCACAAGATTAGCACAAAATTTCACTGCCTCTCTCTTCTTATCCTCTGGTTTATTAACCAGCCCCTAACTAGGCAGAGAAAGGAAATAGGAGAGTTAGCATGATACATGGGGGATATAACACTGCTTTCTATTACTATATGACTTCATTGTGGTACTTCTCAGAATCTAGGTTTTGTCCTCTATTAAGCAAGAATAATACCTTATTGCAGAATGTAATGAGATTTAAATGAATATATTTTTTCTTGAACAATAGTACTCAATAAATATATGTGTAGTCAATCTTTCCCCAAACTGTATCATAGGAATTCAGAGAACAGAGGGTAGTAAGCAGATTTTGGGTACTGATCTTGGGACTTGAACTCAGGGCTTGGATACTGTTCCTGAGCTCTTTTTCTTAAGGCTAGTGCTCTACCACTTGAATCACAACTCCACTTCTGGCTTTTTTGGTGGCTAATTAGAGGTAAGAGTCTTAGGGACTTTTCTGCCTAAGCTGCCTTTGAACCATAGACCTCAGATCTCAGCCCCCAGAGTTGCTAGGGTTATAGCTATTAGCCACTACTAGTGCCTGGCTGGTAAGCAATTTTGAGTACCAGAAAGTTAATGAACATGAGTCCTTCAAAGTGAGGTGTCACCAGTTTTCCTGAGCACAGTGTGAGGTGTGTGTGTGTGTGATCTACTTTTCTGCCTTTTCAGCTAAAACAGGTGGGGTTAAAGAAAGGGCTGTGCACTTCTTTTCCAGAAGGAGAGATGAAATGTAGGAAAGAATGGAAGCCTGGAAAATCCCATAGGAAAGAAAGCAGCGTATGATGGTTCAGCTGTGTACATCTAACTAGTAGGAAAGTTCTAGTCTTCCCTTGGCTTCCTGCCTGCTTATTTGCAACTACTCATTCTTTATCCTACACTTCACCATTCTGTTTTCTCAAACTTTTGTTCTTTCCTTCCTTATCACACCTGATGCCTACCACTCTCACTGATAGGGTTAAGCAGCTGGCATCCAAGATTGGTCCAGGCTCAATGGTGATTTCAGCTGAAAGTTACCCACGGAGAGATTAGCTGAGCATTCACAAGAGTTGCCCGTGTGTCTTGGTCCTCCTTGCTAGGCTATTCACTGCTAATTTCCCTGGGGGAAAAATTGGGCATAGTGTAATTTTTAGAATTGTCAGTCCACCAATTCTTCAGACTCAGCTGGCTCCTTATCTTCTGGAGCAAACTTTAATCATCCAGTCATCAACAAGAATATCTGGGAGTATGTAGACCGAGTCCCAACTGGTCCCAAATCCCAATGAGATCATTCTGGACACACTGTGTACCTCCAGATGCGTTCCTCCAGCAGCTAGTAGCTTAGTTGCTAAGGGGAAGACTTCTTTCTCAAATGTACATTGAAAGGCTGTTTTATTTTTACAACCTAAAGGGATAGTGTTAATATTTTTTTCTTTTATTTTTTTGCCAGTCTTGGGCTTGAGCTCAGGGCCTGAGCACTGTTCTTGGACTTTCTCAAGGCTTGAGCTCTACCTCTTCAGCCTCAGCACTACTTCTGGCTTTTTTCTATGTATGTGGTCCTGAGGAATCGAACCTGGGTCTTCATGCATGCTAGGCAAGCACTCTACCGCTAGGCTAAACTCCTGGCCCCAGTGTTAATATTTTTAAAGAATGATTCTTGCTAATCATTGTATAAAAGAGGACATAAAAGAAAGGGAAAGGAAAGAACAGAGATAGGGGGCAAGGGATAAGACCCAGTGAGTAAGCAGTAAAAAACCTACATGCAACTGAAAAGAAGAAGAGGATTGAGGGAAAGATTAAGACCCTCATTGCATTATTTATCCTAATATTTTATTTTATGAAGACCAAACACTCAAAAATGCATATTCATACATTTGTGGCTACATTTTCCTGAATGCCAAAAAGGTGTATATGGAACTTATATAGTAGATCTTCAGACCTGGCTTTGCCTGAAGGACAGACATTGCAAACCCAATGGGAGGTCAGCTTTTACGGTAGGCAGATGGGACTGCTGGTTGATTTGTTTAATATCTGGGGTCTGGTCTCAAGCCCTGAGAAAGTGAATGGCAATATCTTCTCTCCGAATATCTGCCCATGATCTATCAATGTTTCATCATTCATAAGGAGCTGTTTGTATGTACTATGTGACTAAGTTTTGTCTAGTCTAGAAACCCAGGTCCTAGGAAAAGTCATAATAGATGGGTCACCCTTGGAATCCCAGTCCCTCTCCTCAGCCCTCCTTCCCCAAATATCAGTCCTACATATTTGCCTTTCTGGGAACCTGAATACTGATTCCCACAAAATCTGAAGCATTATCTACAGATGCAACACTTATTTCATTAAGTAGCATTGTTCCCTATGAGTCAGTAAGGCTTATGTTTGAATGGATTTAGAGGGCCGGTCACTCCTGGTAACTCTGCGTCAGGTGCCACTGTGAACATGAGTACTGAGAGAGGTGGAAGAGAAGAAATGCGTAAGTCTTTGCTCACCTTGGCAAGAAATTCACTACCTGGGCATGAACACTAGGGCTTTAGCTCCACAGTCCTTTGTTTGAGTAGAGAGAAGGGGAGGGTGGCTAGTGTTGAAGGCCCAGTGAGATATAGGTTGTGATTTCCCATAATGAGTCTTTCCCTAATTTGATTTCATTCTGAAAACTTTATATTTTTAACTAAAAGACAAGAAACCTAAAAATCACAAAGAGGAACTTAATTTGGCTCAAAAAGTGGATTAGAACTTATGGTTCCTGTAACAATGTAGTTTATGAGCCTCTTTATCTTTATTCTGGGGGTGAAAATATAATAAATATTGTATATGTATATAATGTAGTATGCAGTACACATAATTAAGAAAATTTGTATCACTTAATCCACCCTCAAAAGTAAATAGACTAGCATTTAATATGCATGCAACACAAAATGGCATTTATGGAACTTCTATATAATACACGTCTTTGAAAAATATGCTAGTAGTCTTTCATACGAGGTCAATTCTGTGTGGGTGTTTTATTCTCACACTTTTATAGTCTTAGTTTCCCCATGCCTGAACAAAGGCCATATTAGGTGACTACTGTCTTTCTGAAAGGTTGTTCTGCAGAATCCAGAAAATACTTGACATTTCTCAAAAAGGATAAGTACTGGTCAGATTTCTGTTAGTGTAGAAAATTCTTGAGATAAATCAACTTATCACAAGAAAAGGTGTTTTTGAGCTCATAGTCTGGGAGGTTTCAGTCCATGATTGAAGGGCTTCCATTGCTTCGACCCTGTGTTGACGCAGTAGCAGCATCTTGGTGGCAGATGTACATAAACAAAACAACTACTGCGTGGCCAGGAATAGGAGAGAAAAAGAGGAAAGGGGAAAGAGAAGAAGAAGAGGGAGGAGACAGAGGAAAGGAGGTAGGAAAAGGAAGGGAGGAAGGGAAAGAGGGGAGGCAATATGAAGGAAGACTGGAGGAAAGAAAGTTCAAGGGAGGGAGGGAGGGAAAGTGGGAAGGGGGGAGGAAGGAGAGAAGGAAAGGGAGAAGAGAGAAGGAATCAAAGTTCCACACCCCCATTTTCATGAACACCCATCACCTACCAGGTCCCATTCAAACCAAAAACTAAAACAGAGGATCCTTTGGAGAGCATTCCAAGTCTAAACTATAACAGGCTGTATTTATTAATTCAACCATCCTAAGTCCAAGGAGGGATAGGCACGAACATAGTACACGCAGGTAGGCGATTCAAGTGAGCTAAGACAAGCCCTGAGACGTTAGGCCACCTTGCTGTGGCTTTTGGACTGGTGGGTGGCAAGGGTAATCCTTTAGTCTGGGCAGGGACTTGACTTCTGTGATCATGCTAACATCACTCTGCTTCTTGTTTGTGAGTCACGAATGGGAGAGACTCATTTAAAATCTTTTCATTTGCTTTGTTTTTCTCATGAGATTTCAAACCTTTATCTCTGCTTGAGTGGACGGTGGAGGCGGCAGGAAGAACATTGGATGCTTTTTCTAGCTTTGTTTTTGGCTCCACTTCTCTACTCTTAGAACAGGACATATGCATGGCCTGCAGAGACGCCGGCCGGCCCCCAGCTGTTCTGTTGACCGAGACAGATGCTCAATCCAGAAACTGACCTGAAGTGACTGGCAAAAATTAATTAACTTGCTGTGGAACTAATAATAAGCTGCTGGTTTGTTTTTTCTTTCTCTTAACACCAGTTGCCAAAGACTTTTTCATTAGGGGGCTGAATGCTTCTTTTATAACCAGGACAACCTCATTAGTTACAGGCCCATCGCGGCTGGAGAGTCAGACAACAAATCATTGTCTCCTCTTCAGCCACTGTGACCTAACTTGTCATCTCTCATTGTCTCACTGCAAGGAGTTTCTCACCACCCCCAACATTCACTATTCTGTCTTTAAGATCTCTTTCAGAACAGACTTTCAAACAAACCTACCCACAGATCTAACAGCTTTTCCTTTTCTTTTTCGTTTGCATTGGTTGGGAATTAGAGCCATTTTATGTTTATTCACCCAGAGATTTGGTAGAAAGAGAAGAGAGTAATCATGATCTAACCTATCCCACATCTGTACTCGCAGCTTTCATTGCTTCTTCACTCAAGTACTTTTGGGGGATTCTCTGCCATTTTAATTCCCAGTCACCATCAATGTACTTTACAATGTGCATATCAGTTTTGGAAACATATTTTTCTTTCTTTCTTTTTTAGTGGGTCATGGGGCTTAAACTTGGCCTAGGCGCTGTCCCTGCGCTCTTCATCTCAAGGCTACCACCCTACCCTTGAGCCAAGTCCCACTTCACGTTTTCTAGAGGTTAATTAGCGATAAGAGTCTCAGGTCCCTTTTGTGCCCAGGCTGGCTGTGAACCTTGATCCTCAGATCTCAGCCTCCTGAGTAGCTAAGATTACAGGCATGAGCCACCATGCCTCACTGAAGACTTATCTTTCAACATCACAACCTTGCTTTGCTACACCCATTTATGGATGAGCAATTTGTGATCCATAGAGATAACATATGGTTCTGTACCTATCAAAAGGCACAAGTGATGTTCTGATCAATATTTTCAATTGCAAACCAGGTGTTCTTACTAATCCACAGCATAGTCAAAGCCCCTTGCTTTGCCATGATTCTGTTTGCAGAGTATTCTCTTTTACTTTAACCCTGTTAAAGTAGACTTTGAGTTCTATCTGATTATACTAAAGCTACCACTATTAAGTGTGGCAGGATAGAGGTACTGGATTATACTGCACCTTCTCAACTGGCTCATCCTCCTTGTAGCTTTTACAGCTCATTGGCTGCTGAACTGAAAGGATGCCTTGATCCTTGATTAATCTTTTGTGTAGATGCTTAATAAGGAGAAGACGGTGCGGTGTCAAGTCAAGGAGACACACATTCCTTGTGTAAATGGGAAAAAAAATTGTTTCTCAGATTTGTTCGTTGCACATCTTTCCTCCATTAAAGAAAGGGTGTGGATTAGGGAGATGGTGAATGAAGAGCAGGAATGAGACAATCCATGATGAAAACCAGTGGGCTTCAAACTCTGCACAAATTATGTGTTCCCTTCAGAATCATCAGAATCTTCCTATAAGCATATATGATATATAAGCACATACAGTAGTGCCACCACTGCTTTTTCTTTTACTTACCTAACCTCTCTGTAGTTCAGATTGAGACAACAATGGTTTCTATATGGTTGGGTTGTTGTAATAAATTAATTCATGTATTTGCCTGGTCTATGGTAACTATTTGATAAATATTAACTAGTACTATTACATTAGCTAGGAATTAAGAGATTAACATTTTTGGTCAATATTTTCCCCTGTGCATGGAAAAGAAACATATATATATATATATATGTATATATATATGCCAGGTTTAAACACATACAAATAATTGTTAATTCTCCTTTTAGTGTTCTGCAGGAGAGAAATGTCAAGTGTTCCCTTTGGGATGGTTTGCATATATTTTTATGTTAGATTTGGAAGAGAGGGTACACATTGTCCTACTACTATTCCAATAGGTCTGTGAAAGCTAGACTTTATTATCATATTTAAGAACTTTGTGTGTGTTATTCATGTGTGTGTATATATGTGTTTTGATAAGGTTCAATGAAATAGTATGCAAATTAACATATGTGAAACTTATTCTTTGTAGTGTTCAGTCTTAAGATTGTCCTTTGACTAATCCTGTAGCCACATAACCAAACAATGACCAAAGTCAAGGAAAAAATGTCTCCACCAGCACAAACATTTCCATTAAGCTTCCTCTTTGTGTTTGAATTTGTGTACATGCGTATGTTTTGATCTTCAAACAAAATTGCATTTTAGAAGAAGAAATGTATAAAGGATCCACTTCTGTGACCAGATCTCCATGAGCAAATAACCATATGTCAGTCCACAGAGAAACTCATGAAGAGTAGAGAAACTTAAGATTTAACCCCGCTTTTCTCCAGACTCCTTAAACATAATCCTTCAGGCAAGAGAAATGAATCTCTATACTGTATTTTTTTCTACAGAGAGCTTTAAAACCTTTTATGATTTCTCAAAGCAGTGCATACTTGTGTACTATTTCTCCCCCCCTTTGGATGCTACTGGGGGTTTAACTTGGGGCCTCATGCTTGCTTGGTTTTGCTTATTTGGCTCTCTATTGGTTGGGACATGTTTGTTTTGTTATTGTTAGTTTGTTTCTGTTCATTTCAGAGATGGAGTCTCCTGTACTTTCCTTCTTGAATTTTTTTTATCTGCAATCCTCATCCTCCTGAATAGCTGGTATTATAGATATGAGCCACCAACACCTGGATTGATACCTGAAATGAGTTGAGACTTTACATGTCTGTAGTAAGGGTGAGAGATCTTGGGTCTGAGCCCCAGAGGATTGTTTTGTGGTACTACATGATCATTAGTGAACCTTTTAGGCCTCCCAAGACTCAGCTCATAATTATGAGAGGGATAATTTGGTGGAAGTCCACCAAATTAGTAGCCAAGAAATTGACTTGCCAGTGGTGCCATAAAGCACTGATATATTGCCATTTACTTTTCCATTGGACATCTTGTTCTTTCCTGAATTGTAACATGCAAAAATCATCCAATTAGGCCCACAAAATGTGCCGTTCCTAGCTTCTCCAAATCCTTAGTTTACTACTGTCATCACGTTTAGCATCTATTTCTATAATTTTATTACACTGCCAAGTTTCCTTCTACAAGAGCATCCTGAGACTATCTTTCTCTAATATCTTTTTAGACTTTGAAGGTTCATAAATCAGCAACAAATGTGACAATTCTTTTTGGTTTGGGCGCATTCCTATTAGTATTTTCCAACAGTGCTCTAATTTCTTTTCCTTGAAACCAATATCTAGGCTTCAGCAGCCCAGATCCATTCAGTTTATTAAAGCTGTCTTAGTAGATGTGACAAAAGAACTTGTTTTCTTAGCCTACAGTAAGCTATCAATGACAGAAGTAGCCAGTTCATCATCTTTTGTTTATTAACAGATGTCACAGTAATTGATGGAAGCTTTATTTTTTTCAATCCTTGGTATATTTTTTAAATGGATGGATTCTAGGACATTTCAGTTAATTTACTCACCATGTCTGAAGGAGTAGAATGTGAGTATAATCAATTTTCATTATCATTGTGTAACTAATAGGGCTAAAAATAAGAACTCTTAATTTCCTATGGCATGATTGATTACTCAAGAAGAATATGAAATTATATCTTTTAATATGCCTGAAGAGTTACATTAGACCTTTAAAATGTTCATCTTGAAAACATAACACTTCCTGTAATTTTCCATCCACTAATAAAACACGATACAGGCCTCATATTGTCATTTTTCTCTAGCTCCTAATCTCAATGAATAGTCTTCAGTTTCAATGTTCATTTTTGATGCTCATCTGCCTACAAATACTGTAATGCAATCTTTCTTTCCCATGTATTCTTTCCTTTTTTGTTTTACCATAGACAGATTTTAAAAATCATGCCGAACCTAGAAGAGCCAAGGTCACATCCTAGATCACTGACTATGTGTATTCCTTCTTTCTAGTCAAAAAGAAGGTTGTCTGCAGCAGATTGTTCATAGAATTCCCAAGATAGAGACAGAAAATCAAAGATTATAGGAGTTGTAAGCAAAATATTGGACTATGAATAAGGACCGACCGTATCTATACTGTCTCCAGTCATCTAAGCAGAGTCTTTGATTGTGGGCCTCAATTACCTTATCTGTAAAATGAATACTAATACCCAGTCTATTGCACAGGTTATTAGAATATTCCAGTACATAGTGGATATACATTTGCTTTTTAATTAGAAAATTCTATGTTTATTTTATCCTTCCTTGTTTTATTCTCTCTCTATTTTGTATCAGCTGCCCTTAATACTGACCTCTTCCCTTATTCCTTTATCTTTATATAAAACTTCATAATTGCAAGCATTTACTGAGTGTTTTTACATATCTGTTCCTTTGAGAGAAGTAGGGCAGTTAATCCTTACAATGCTCTGTGGGGATACTTATTATCATGAGTTTTAATCGGCAAATGAATAATATTTGAATTAAGTTTATTTGATAAGTAAAAGGCAGAATTCTGATTTGAACAGAAGAATATATGACTTTTTTGGAGAATAAACAAACTTTATTTTATAATTGTATTATAGAAAACAAAATACTACTTAATCAACTTAAAGTTATATATGACTTTAAGTCACTGTTTTTCAAAGAAATAGTTGCTTCTTAAATCTCAGAGGTTACTATTTCCTGGAATGATCAAATTTTTTTTAAAAAAGTGAAACACTCAATGACAGCCAGAAGGAACTAGAGGAAGTCATAAAGTGATACAGAATGACTTTCTTCCTTTTTAGCCTGTGAGCCTTCCCAACTTCAAACTGTCAGGGAAACTTAAATTGTGGAAAATGGTGGGTCTCAATGGATACCTCCACTATTTCTTCCTGTCTTAAATCACTGTTGTACGAAAAGATATTCTTACTTATATGTTGACCAACCACAATCATTACTTTACCATGAACAGAAGTTCCTGTGCCAGGGATTTCCAAACTGACGAATATTATGTGCTAGAACTTATAATAAGAAATCCCCAAAATTAATCTATGGATAGAAAAGATAAGACACCTTTTGGTTCTCCATTTAAAAAATATATAGATAGATATAATCATGAGGAATAAAATACAAATTCATTTAAGGGCATCATTAAATTCACAGGACAGTGAAAGCTCTCTTAATTAACCTTCGCTTTACCAAGTCACTGTTATTAGCTGTTCTCTCAGTAAAGTATCTTGATGGATTTCCACAGCCATTTGCACAATCGAGGTCAGCTGGCTATTCTCTAGCATACTGCAAACTCCACTGCCATCCGTTAAGATACTGACTTCCCAAGAGTCCAGTTGTATTTGTTCTAAAAGATATTTATGGTAATTACAAAATTCAATTCCAATGCAAAGAGAGAGCTATTGTTTCTATGAAAATTTACTTGACTTGCTTTGGAAAGAGTCAAGAAAGGTAAGCCACAACAAAGGAAGCTGCTCCTGAATGAAGCAGGGTCGCTGAGAATGGCTCCAAAGGCTGTTATGGCCGAGTACTGGGTGGGGGTGGGGGGATTCTGTGGATAACACCCCCTGGAGTTGCATAATAAGTAGTTGTAAAGTAGGATACATATGCCCTTGAGTTGGGTATGAATGAGATATCTCAAAGTGTGAAAAGACAAGCACATATATCTTTAAGAAAGAAAAGGGTCTGTAAATCTTTATTAGATCTTTATTTCCTTTTCCTAATACCCAAACTGGAAATTAGGACAATACATTTAAGGGCATTGTACATATAAGATGACACATAGAAGGCTCAGACATTACACTGGCATATTTTTTGCCAGTCTTAGTGCTTGAACTCAGGGCTGGGTACTGTCCTTAAGCTTTCTCAAGGCTAGCACTCTACCACTTTATCCATAGCACCACTTCTCACTTTTTCTGTATATGTGGTACTGAGGAATTGAACCCAGAGCTTTGTGCATGTTAAGCAAGCACTCTACCAGTAGGCCACACTCCTGGCCCAAAGACTGTCTTAAACATTACATTTAGTAGCTGTACAAGCAATTGCTATTCATCATAGCAGTTTATGAATACAGTGCATCTTGATCAATGTTATCCATTTCTATATTCTCACCCACCCCTCCCAACCCACCCCAAACCTTGTTTTTATTAATTTTAGGTTATGCATCAAATTTTATTTTTTGCCATTTAACAGAGCAGTTTAGGTGTCCAATGCATCTTGTTACCAAGAGCTGGTTCACCACTTCAATGCATTCACTTGCCTTCAACCCACCCCTTCCCTTATATTTCTTAATTCCGTGGCATATGCAGTGAATTGTTGGCTGAATTCTCCCCCTTCCTTCTTCTACCTTGCTCTCCCTGGCCCCGCTTTCCCCTCTTGCAAATACCCATTCCCTGGTTCTTGTCTTGTTGGGTGTTGACTGTGCCTTTCTAAAGAATTTTACTATTTGCACTCTCCATAGTGTCTATTATACTTCAGTTAAGTCATTTGTTACCCTTGCTTGCCACCCAGTGTGTTTCTGGTAGATTTATAGACATCTTTGTGACTAGCTTCATTGCTTCATACTTGAAGTGCTTGGTTCTTTGGGACTCCAGCCTTTGCTTGTTTTACATGTTTTCCACCAATGTTATCTCAAAGTACAGCTGCCATCAGTTCAGGAAGAGTGATCTAAATGAAAACTTTTATTAGAGTTACAAAGGCATTGTTTTGTGGCACCCAGCTAGTTTTTAATGGAATGCGGTACTAGGTACAGCCATCCTTGCCAGAGAGGAAGCTGAGATTCCTGCAAACATCCCTACTAGCAGTTTCTGAGTATTCCACAAACTCCCTGAACAGCCCACACCACTGTTGTTTCAAGAACTCCGAGTCACTGTCAGGCAACGAGCAGACTCTGCATTCTCCATAATTACACCCAATTTTCCAATTGAATTATCGCATGATTTAATTCGTTTGCTGCATCTGGAGAGCATCAGCAATGTGCAGCTGTTGCAGCTTCAAGAGCTAATTGTTGCTAAGCACATTAAAAGTAGCCCTCTTGCAATGCACTGGAGTCAGAGTGGAGGGGGTGCAAACTTTCACTTCCCATTTTCCCTTTGGTTGACTCATCACCCAGAGAGCCTGAGGGGGTACCACACACGCAGGCCCTGTTAGCATGAAGACCTCAGCGAGTGTGGTTACTGTCACTGGATGAACGTCCTTAAGTGAGTCGGACATATCCAGATACCAGAATACACAGAAACCTGAAAGCCCTGTTTGACATGTCTGAGAGAATCGTGACAAATGTGATTAGGTTAGAAACTAAAATCACTGGTGGGAGGGAAAGAAGCAATGCACCACAGTTACTGGAAAGTCCTGGGCAGTCAACTATTTAGGATGTACCAAGAGGTCTCAAAAGTCTCCTAATCTTAATGCCAAGAATAAGAAAGCAAGCGCCTGCTACCCTCTGCATAGGTCTCATTGTTAGCAACAGGTCCCAGCAGAGTATCTTCCATGTGTACCCTCACTTGAAGCTCTGTATCTATCATATTCATCTTTCAGTTCTTGGGCTTTGGTATCTGAAAGTCAGGAGAGGGATTGAGTTGGGCACTTCCCCTTCTCTCTTCCTGTTATGGTTTGGGTTTTAAATATCTGCCACCAAGGCTAATGTGCTAAAAGCTTTATCCCCAGCTGATGGGGTTACTGTTGAATGGTAAATTCTAGAGCGTGGCATCTAGTTAGACTGTTCTTTTGAAGGGTATTGCCACTCTAGGGTTCCCTTTCCTATCTCCCCCTACTGCTCTCTCCTTTCTCTTCCTCCCTCCCCCTCCTCCTCTCTTCTCTCCTCTGTTTCTCTTCTCCTCTTCTCTCTTTTTCTGTCTCTCTCTTTTTGTCTCTCTGTCTCTGTCCCTCTCCCCCTCCCTCCCTTCCTCTTATCTGATATGAAGACTAGTGACCATGGCTGAAACCTTTAAAACTATGAACCAAAACTTGCCTCTTCTCCTGTAAGTTGCTTATCTCACATATTTTGTCATGGCAAATAAAATGTTCACAAATATTTTTTTTCCTTTTCTAAGCATGTAGAGTTTGATTCTCCAAGATCTCATTCTCCTGCATAGATTTAAGAGTCTCAGAAATAAGAAAGAGTTTATGTGAAAAATAAAAATCATGAGTTCATGAGAAAAATGTTAGGGATTTTTATATCTGAGCTGAAAGCAGGCTGAGAGAGTCATATATAAGGGTTGGAAGGTAGAAATAGATTGAAAGAAACAACAGAGGAATTCAAAATGAAATATAAGGACTGAGTGCAGGAGAAAGGCAGAGCTGGCTGCACATCCAGCTAACCTCTGGGTCAGGAAGAATGTGCATCCTCACCAGTGAGATTTCTGCATCTGGATCTCCTACAGGTTATAAAATAGTGGTAGTGAAATAGTGGTGCCCCTCTATTCAGGCTATCCCATGAAGATAAGGCTATCCCATCAAGATGCTGGTAAGCCAAGAGAAAGATCTCTTGATGCTGAGTTGTGCAGCACATCCTGGAAGAGTGATGCTGTGGCCCAGTCACTCTCTAACAAGGTTTATAAGGCAACATCCCATACCCATGCTCAGAGATTCATCTCTTAAGCTCTCCCAATCCTGAATTTAAAGAGGCAGCCCAAGATCACCAAACATTTGATGATAGCCATTATAATTGAAAGGGTACATTTTAGAGACAGAGACAGGGTCAGAGAGAGAACACAACTTAGATCCAAAATATCAAAAATATGCACAAGGTTCCTCTTTGGGGCCTTCTCATTGGAATGTCTTGCTGTCTTCCTTTTATGTCTTTCCTTTCACTGTCAAATAAGCTTCCTCTATTTACTGTAAAGTAAAAGATAAAAAATAGAATTCATACACTGTAATACATAATGACCACATTTTAAAACACTGGTGATAAAGGGAAGGTTGGATATCTTGCAAAGTGAAAATATGAATCATAAACCAATGACAGCAAGTCAACAATACTTGGGTTTGCATGCACAATTTAGGCGATCTGGAAGCCAGGTGAAAAAGCATTCATATTCTCAGTGCAAAATGGCTTCCAATCTAAAATTGCACACCCAGCCAAACTGCCATTAAATGTAAAGTTAATGCTTATTTTGTATGTGGGAAGTCTTGAGAATTTGTCTCCTACCAAGAGAGTGGAGGATGTGTCACCGTGGGGGAATAGAATCAGGCAAACCTGGAAACCAGGGTCAGAGGGTCCATTTCAGAACTGAGAATAAGAGAATCCTCAACGCAGTGGTAAGATGTCCTAGAGGAAATGCAGACTTGTTACAGCACTGCTGCAGCTTGACATCGTAGAACCCAGCCACAAGACAACCCCAACTTTATGATTCTCCTCACGTAAGGCACCTTAGTCAAATTCTTAGAGATGGGAAAGAGGACATTGGCACCTTGGGAGTAAAGGGCTGAAACTTGGGAGGGACCTGGTGTTCAGTGGGTGGAATTTCCATTTAAGGAGATGGTGTTTGACAGCAGCACAAATGTAACGTAATGCTACTGAAGTGCTTAGATAGTAAAAATGAAGGATGTGTGGGTTTTTACAATAATTTACCAAACAAAAAGAAGGAAAAGAATTGAAATTGTTGCTCTGGGACATGGGATTCAGCAAGGAAAGACAGCTGATTTCTATTAAGAACACTACAGTACTAATTGATTTCTTAAATTATATGTGAATAATAGCCCAATAAAAATTAATAGTAAAAGAAAAATTGGAATGACAGGCACTCCAGGCAAAGGAAACTGCATGCACAAGGTGAAGGAGGAAATGGAGAGAATCCTAAGAAGCTTGTGTTGTTGAAGAGCATTGGATGAGCTGGGGGTTTGTTTTCTGGCCCAGTGTCTCCCACAGGGTCAAGCTTATTTATTGATGAGCAGAGTCTTCATTATTGGAATGGCTATATATTCAGCTACAAGATTCTCTTCTTTCATATCAATTACACATTGCAGTTTCACTGATGGTAACAGTGATTTGAATTGCCCAAACAAAATTTAAGTTTATAAATGTGAACTGATTTTGAGGGAAATGTTATGCATATGGTAATCAGAGGAACACAGCTTTAAAAACAACAAACCTGAGAATGAACATCAAGACCACAGGAACCCTTGCTGGCTTGTGAGAAGAGGGACATTGACTGGACTGACTGGGGGAAGGGTGTGTATGAGTCTATCCTGATGTAGAGAGAGGCAGAGAGAGAGAGAGAGAGAGAGAGAAAGAGAGAGACAGAGACAGAGACAGAGACACAGAGAGAGACAGAGACATAGAGAGACAGAGAGACAGAGAGACAGAGAGACAGAGACAGAGACAGAGAGACAGAGAGCACTATAAATAGAAATGTTTTGCTCATTATAAAAATTTACCAGTGACTCAAAGGGGGAGAGTAATTGAAATGCAAGATTGCAGACCACTGAGACTGGGTGGGTGGGAATTCGGAAAGGAAGACTGAGAGTGAGAGGCCCATCAGGGAAGATGCTACCGTGGTCTAGCAGGAGGTAGCATAGCAGGTGAGGGGATGCAGGAAGACAAGGGATGGAGTCAGAGCCCAGCACTTCTAACAGAAAGCCCAAAGTCTCCCCTGGGTACACTGTGCGCTGTGAAGTGCAGTATTTATGAAGAAATAAACAGTACATTGAAAACATGCTCCATGTGCCCAAAGACAGAAGTGATTGCTGAAGTTTGTTGCCATATTATCTTCTCCAACATTAGCTGCATTACTAGGGGCAGTAATATTAGACACGGTCTCTGCCAAGTTCCGAGAGGATGGCAGTGGAGAGGAGTCAAATATAGCAAGAGAAGAAAAACTGGATTTGCAATCATTCATTTATTGATTCTCTCATTCCACAACTATTTATTCAACTAAATTTATTCAACACAACATTATGAGGAGCTGTGTTTACACTGGAGACCATCAGTGAACAGAAGGAGCATAAATCTCTGCTTTCCTGGCACTTATATGTTCATAGAAAGAGAGAGAAAAACAAATAACAAAAATCTACAATGTTGGTGGGAGGAAATCAGTGATACAAAGCACCATAAAGCAAGGAATGCAGAGTGATAGGCAGAAGTTCCTTTTCTTTAAGGGGAGGCCAGTTAACAAGAGAGAGTCCCATTTGCTCAAACTTGGAAGAGCTAAGATTATATACCCCCATCTTGAGTATAAGCATCCAGGCAGAGAAAATATCAAGGACAAAGGCAAGAGATGCTTGGAATAGCATACAAACAAAAAGGAAGTTAGGATAGAGTTAAATAGGGAAAAGATAGAAGAAAATGAGATCCAAAGGTTTCAAGGAAGGCTGTCAATCATCCTCTTTCAGGGGCGGGTCTTAGCAGTCACCATAAGGACTTAGGTTTTTATGACTAGAGAAGTATAAAATTTTTTTATGGTGGGGAACGGAGTGCAGAAATGTTCTCATTTAAGTTTTGAATGGTCCTTTTAGCTATTAAACTAGAAATTTATGCAACAACGGTTGAAACTTAGAGATGCATAAAAGGTATCAGATGTTGGTAAGTGTGTAGGTAAGAAAAAAATGGTTTCAAGTCAAGATGTTATCAGGAGAGATAGAAGTGATTCCGATGGAGCCAACTACTTGACTGTGCAGTGCTAAAGAGAGAAGTAACAAGAGTAGCTCCTATGGTTTTACCTGTAAGGATGGATTGCCACACTTTGTGTGGATGGGCTATTTGTTGTGGTTTTTGCGTTGAAAATTAGAAGCATTTTATCCACCACAATATTCAAGTAGAGATCTTAAAGAGACAGAGAGATAAATAGTCTTAGAGTCCAGGGGAGTGAGCTTGGCTGAAGACACAACTTTGAGGTCTTTTTAAATCCACATGACTGGATGAGCTATCCAGATAAATGAATTCAGATCAACAGAGGTGAGGTCCAAAGCCTGAGCCCCAAAAGTCAGAATCCCTAAATTGAAAAGATGACGTAGCTTCAGAGGATGCCGATGTCAGAGAGAAACTAAAAGTCATGTGTTCTAGAAGAGTTAATGTGCGAATGTGGTGATCAAATATAGTTGATAGGCCAAAGGAGAACACTGGAGGCCTGAAGCCTGGCTGCTGGCCCTTGCAATATGCCCCTTGAGAGGCACTGCTGAGGCTCTG